>NW_026043735.1:620959-931439 GCF_937001465.1 Orcinus orca
GTATGCAGCATAAAACCAGAGATTGAAATGAACACAGATAAAGTTCCTTAAGCCAAATATGGAATAGACAAGAGCTACTCCTTATTCAACGAAATGGACTCAACACCCCATATTAAACGCCTAAGAATGTACCTGACTAGTAAGTATCTTAAAACCTATGGATTGCTATGTCTCCGAAAGAGAATCAAGCATGTGTACAGGGGCATAAACGCAGCAGTGATAGGATTTGAGAGGTTCGGTGAGCAAAGAATGACCCTTTGAAGTCATATTACATGCTACCCATTCCACGGGTCTCAACTCTCCAGGTTTAAGGGATTCTTTCTTCAGCTGAAACATGCATGTGGAACCCAGAGTATGATCAACCGTGTGATCAGGAGACGTTTTCAAATATGTCTCAGTTTTCGTCCACTGGTACTCGGGTGCAACATTCCAGACGCTTTACTAACACTCTCCTGACTTGGAGAGTCAGTGCCTTTAACCTCCTGTTTGGCCCAGATTGCAATTTCTGCAGAAGATGAACAGGAATAGGTAGGAGCAATGAGAGACTAGCTGGAGGTGTCTGGACGGGCAAATTTAACTCTCATTTCCCACCAGGAAGAGGAATTAACCAAAGGCTCAGCGTGCCGTGCCGGAACAAGATTAGGGCCTGAAGCAATCCTGCGGTGTTGTGGCCCGCTCACAAGAAAGCGAGTTGAAGAAAGGAGCTCAGGGGCACTGTAATTCACAAACCTGCAGAGTTATAAATGTCAGCTATCGTCCAAAAATATACTGAAGTAAGGCTGCCAAGAGGACTTGAAAGCGGGGCAGAATTGCAGGAAACCGATTTCAGGAGGTAGACTGGAATTGCATTTAAAGCATAGGAAAAGAGGCAGAACGTCCACAATGATGCACTTGGCCAAAAAGGGCGTATGCGTTTTTTCCTGAATATATTCAGGAAAAAACGCATACGCCCCTTTTGGCCAACCAAGCAAGCTTGCAAAGGAAATCTGCACTACAATGAAGTCTCACTTCCCCCTAGTCAAAAGGGCTATCTGAAAAAAGTGTAAAATCCAGAAAGGCAGGACAGGCCATGGAGAACTGGGAGCCTTGTTATGCTGATGGGCGGGATGTAAATTGCCAACAGCCACTGGGGAGAAGTGTATGGTGTTTCCTGAAACATCTAAAAAACAAAGCAACAGAGCCTAGGGCACTTCCACTTATGGTCCTATAGCTTAGGGAAATTAAAATCAAAAAGACACAGCCACCCCAAAGTTTGGGACGGCTCTGTTTACAAGAACCTCTTTTACGGTACAAGTTCAATATCGCAGAAAGCGCAAAATGGATAAAGAAGTTGTGGTACTTACGTACAATGCAATATCACTCAGCAATGAAATCTATGTCAACAGGCCTGTAGCAGAAAATGAGTGGGCTCAGGTATGATGATTCTAACTGAAATAAGTCACACAGAAAAAGAAACAACATAAGATATCACTAATACACGGAATGTAAACTTGGCTACACAGGAACTGGATTACAAAACAGAACAGGGTCTCAAATTAAGAAAACCAACTTATGCTTGCTTAAGGGGAAAGGTGAGTTGGGGTGCTGCATAAAACCAGAGATTGAAATGAGCACAGATAAAGTTCCTTAAGCCAAATATAGAATAGACAAGAGCTACTCCTTGCTCAACGAAATGGACTCAACACCCCATATTAAACGCCGAAGAATGTACCTGACTAGTAAGTATCTTAAACACTATGGATTGCTATGTCTCTGAAAGAGAATCAAGCGTGTGTACAGTTGCATAAACGCAGCAGTGATAGGATTGGAGAGGTTCGGTGAGCAAATGAAGACCCTTTGAAGTCATAATGCATGGTACCCATTCCACGGGTCTCAACTCTCCAGGTTTAAGGGATTCTTCCTTCAGCTGAAACATGCCTGTGGAACCCAGAGTATGATCAACCGTGTGATCGGGAGACGTGTTCAAATATGTCTCAGTTTTCGTCCCCTGGTACTCGGGTGCAACATTCCAGACGCTTTACTAACACTCTCCCGACTTGGAGAGTCAGTGCCTTTAACCTCCTGTTTGGCCCAGTTTGCAATTTCTGTGGAAGATGAACAGGAATAGGGAGAACCAATGAGAGACTAGCTGGAGGTGTCTGGACGGGCAAATTTAACTCTCATTTCCCACCAGGAAGAGGAATTAACCAAAGGCTCAGCGTGCCGTGCCGGAACCAGATTAGGGTCTGAAGCAATCCTGCGGTGTTGTGGCCAGCTCACAAGAAAACGAGTTGAAGAAAGGAGCTCAGGGGCCCTGTAATTCACAAAACTGCAGAATTATAAAAGACAGCTATCGTCCAAAAATATACTGAAGTAAGGCTGCCAAGAGGACTTGAAAGCCGGGCAGAATTGCAGAAAACCGATTTCAGGAGGTAGACTGGAATTGCATTTAAAGCATAGGAAAAGAGGCAGAACGTCCACAATGATGCACTTGGACAAAAAGGGCGTATCCGTTTTTTCCTGCATATATTCACTCGGGAGAAGTGTATGGTGTTTCCTGAAACATCTAAAAAAGAAAGCAACAGAGCCTAGGGCACTTCCACTTATGGTCCTATAGCTTAGGGAAATTAAAATCAAAAAGACACAGCCACCCAAATGTTTGGGACGGCTCTGTTTACAAGAACCTCGTTTATGGTACAAGTTCAATATCGCAGAAAGGGAAAAATGGATAAAGAAGTTGTGGTACTTACGTACAATGCAATATCACTCAGCAATGAAATCTATGTCATCAGACCCGTAGCAGCATAATGAGTGGATTCAGGTATGATGATTCTAACTGAAATAAGTCACACAGAAAAAGAAACATCATAAGATATCACTAATACACGGAATGTAAACTTGGCTACACAGGAACTGAATTACAAAACAGAACAGGGTCTCAAATTTAGAAAACCAACTTATGCTTGCTTAAGGGGAAAGGTGAGTTGGTATGCAGCATAAAACCAGAGATTGAAATGAACACAGATAAAGTTCCTTAAGCCAAATATGGAATAGACAAGAGCTACTCCTTATTCAACGAAATGGACTCAACACCCCATATTAAACGCCTAAGAATGTACCTGACTAGTAAGTATCTTAAAACCTATGGATTGCTATGTCTCCGAAAGAGAATCAAGCATGTGTACAGGGGCATAAACGCAGCAGTGATAGGATTTGAGAGGTTCGGTGAGCAAAGAATGACCCTTTGAAGTCATATTACATGCTACCCATTCCACGGGTCTCAACTCTCCAGGTTTAAGGGATTCTTTCTTCAGCTGAAACATGCATGTGGAACCCAGAGTATGATCAACCGTGTGATCAGGAGACGTTTTCAAATATGTCTCAGTTTTCGTCCACTGGTACTCAGGTGCAACATTCCAGACGCTTTACTAACACTCTCCTGACTTGGAGAGTCAGTGCCTTTAACCTCCTGTTTGGCCCAGATTGCAATTTCTGCAGAAGATGAACAGGAATAGGTAGGAGCAATGAGAGACTAGCTGGAGGTGTCTGGACGGGCAAATTTAACTCTCATTTCCCACCAGGAAGAGGAATTAACCAAAGGCTCAGCGTGCCGTGCCGGAACAAGATTAGGGCCTGAAGCAATCCTGCGGTGTTGTGGCCCGTTCACAAGAAAGCGAGTTGAAGAAAGGAGCTCAGGGGCACTGTAATTCACAAACCTGCAGAGTTATAAATGTCAGCTATCGTCCAAAAATATACTGAAGTAAGGCTGCCAAGAGGACTTGAAAGCGGGGCAGAATTGCAGGAAACCGATTTCAGGAGGTAGACTGGAATTGCATTTAAAGCATAGGAAAAGAGGCAGAACGTCCACAATGATGCACTTGGCCAAAAAGGGCGTATGCGTTTTTTCCTGAATATATTCAGGAAAAAACGCATACGCCCCTTTTGGCCAACCAAGCAAGCTTGCAAAGGAAATCTGCACTACAATGAAGTCTCACTTCCCCCTAGTCAAAAGGGCTATCTGAAAAAAGTGTAAAATCCAGAAAGGCAGGACAGGCCATGGAGAACTGGGAGCCTTGTTATGCTGATGGGCGGGATGTAAATTGCCAACAGCCACTGGGGAGAAGTGTATGGTGTTTCCTGAAACATCTAAAAAACAAAGCAACAGAGCCTAGGGCACTTCCACTTATGGTCCTATAGCTTAGGGAAATTAAAATCAAAAAGACACAGCCACCCCAAAGTTTGGGACGGCTCTGTTTACAAAAACCTCTTTTACGGTACAAGTTCAATATCGCAGAAAGCGCAAAATGGATAAAGAAGTTGTGGTACTTACGTACAATGCAATATCACTCAGCAATGAAATCTATGTCAACAGGCCTGTAGCAGAAAATGAGTGGGCTCAGGTATGATGATTCTAACTGAAATAAGTCACACAGAAAAAGAAACAACATAAGATATCACTAATACACGGAATGTAAACTTGGCTACACAGGAACTGGATTACAAAACAGAACAGGGTCTCAAATTTAGAAAACCAACTTATGCTTGCTTAAGGGGAAAGGTGAGTTGGGGTGCTGCATAAAACCAGAGATTGAAATGAGCACAGATAAAGTTCCTTAAGCCAAATATGGAATAGACAAGAGCTACTCCTTGCTCAACGAAATGGACTCAACACCCCATATTAAACGCCGAAGAATGTACCTGACTAGTAAGTATCTTAAACCCTATGGATTGCTATGTCTCTGAAAGAGAATCAAGCGTGTGTACAGTTGCATAAACGCAGCAGTGATAGGATTGGAGAGGTTCGGTGAGCAAATGAAGACCCTTTGAAGTCATAATGCATGGTACCCATTCCACGGGTCTCAACTCTCCAGGTTTAAGGGATTCTTCTTTCAGCTGAAACATGCCTGTGGAACCCAGAGTGTGATCAACTGTGTGATCGGGAGACGTGTTCCAATATGTCTCAGTTCTCGTCCCCTGGTACTCGGGTGCAACATTCCAGATGCTTTACTGACACTCTCCCGAGTTGGAGAGTCAGTGCCTTTAACCTCCTGTTTGGCCCAGTTTGCAATTTCTGCGGAAGATGAACAGGAATAGCGAGAAACAATGAGAGACTAGCTGGAGGTGTTTGGACGGGCAAATTTAACTCTCATTTCCCACCAGGAAGAGGAATTAACCAAAGGCTCAGCGTGCCGTGCCAGAACCAGATTAGGGCCTGAAGCAATCTTGCGGTGTTGCGGCCAGCTCACAAGAAAGCGAGTTGAAGAAAGGAGCTCAGGGGCACTGTAATTCACAAACCTGCAGAGTTATAAATGACAGCTATCGTCCAAAAATATACTGAAGTAAGGCTGCCAAGAGGACTTGAAAGCGGGGCAGAATTGCAGGAAACCGATTTCAGGAGGTAGACTGGAATTGCATTTAAAGCATAGGAAAAGAGGCAGAACGTCGACAATGATGCACTTGGCCAAAAAGGGCGTATGCGTTTTTTCCTGAATATATTCAGGAAAAAACGCATACGTCCTTTTTTGCCAACCAAGCAAGCTTGCAAAGGAAATCTGCACTACAGTGAAGTCTCACTTCCCCCTGGTCAAAAGGGCCATCTGAAAAAAGTGTAAAATCCAGAAAGGCAGGACAGGCCATGGAGAACTGGGAGCCTTGTTATGCTGATGGGCGGGATATAAATTGCCAACAGCCACTCGCGAGAAGTGTATGGTGTTTCCTGAAACATCTAAAAAACAAAGCAACAGAGCCTAGGGCACTTCCACTTATGGTCCTATAGCTTAGGGAAATTAAAATCAAAAAGACACAGCCACCCCAAAGTTTGGGACGGCTCTGTTTACAAGAAACTCGTTTACGGGACAAGTTCAATATCGCAGAAAGTGAAAAATGGATAAAGAAGTTGTGGTACTTACGTACAATGCAATATCACTCAGCAATTATATCTATCTCATCAGGCCCGTAGCAGCATAATGAGTGGATTCAGGTACGATGATTCTAACTGAAATAAGTCACACAGAAAAAGAAACATCATAAGATATCACTAATACACGGAATGTAAACTTGGCTACACAGGAACTGGATTACAAAAGAGAACAGGGTCTCAAATTTAGAAAACCAACTTATGCTTGCTTAAGGGGAAATGTGAGTTGGGGTGCTGCATAAAACCAGAGATTGAAATGAGCACAGATAAAGTTCCTTACGCCAAATATGGAATAGACAAGAGCTACTCCTTGCTCAACGAAATGGACTCAACACCCCATATTAAACGCCTAAGAATGTACCTGACTAGTAAGTATCTTAAAACCTATGGATCGCTATGTCTCCGAAAGAGAATCATGCGTGTGTACAGGGGCATAAACACAGAAGTGATAGGATTGGAGAGGTTCCGTGAGCAAATGAAGACCCTTTGAAGTCATATTGCATGGTACCCATTCCACGGGTCTCAACTCTCCAGGTTTAAGGGATTCTTCCTTCAGCTAAAGCATGCATGTGGAACCCAGAGTATGATCAACCGTGTGATCGGGAGACGTGTTCCAATATGGCTCAGTTCTCATCCCCTGGTACTCGGGTGCAACATTCCAGACGCTTTACTAACACTCTCCCGACTTGGAGAGTCAGTGCCTTTAACCTCCTGTTTGGCCCAGTTTGCAATTTCTGCGGAAGATGAACAGGAATAGGGAGAACCAATGAGAGACTAGCTGGAGGTGTCTGGACGGGCAAATTGAACTCTCATTTCCCACCAGGAAGAGGAATTAACCAAAGGCTCAGCGTGCCGTGCCGGAACCAGATTAGGGCCTGAAGCAATCCTGCGGTGTTGCGGCCAGCTCACAAGAAAGCGAGTTGAAGAAAGGAGCTCAGGGGCACTGTAATTCACAAACCTGCAGAGTTATAAATGACAGCTATCGTCCAAAAATATACTGAAGTAAGGCTGCCAAGAGGACTTGAAAACGGGGCAGAATTGCAGGAAACCGATTTCAGGAGGTAGACTGGAATTGCATTTAAAGCATAGGAAAAGAGGCAGAATGTTGACAATGATGCACTTGGCCAAAAAGGGCGTATGCGTTTTTTCCTGAATATATTCAGGAAAAAACGCATACGCCCTTTTTGGCCAACCAAGCAAGCTTGCAAAGGAAATCTGCACTACAGTGAAGTCTCACTTCCCCCTGGTCAAAAGGGCCATCTGAAAAAAGTGTAAAATCCAGAAAGGCAGGACAGGCCATGGAGAACTGGGAGCCTTGTTATGCTGATGGGCGGGATATAAATTGCCAACAGCCACTCGGGAGAAGTGTATGGTGTTTCCTGAAACATCTAAAAAACAAAGCAACAGAGCCTAGGGCACTTCCACTTATGGTCCTATAGCTTAGGGAAATTAAAATCAAAAAGACACAGCCACCCCAAAGTTTGGGACGGCTCTGTTTACAAGAAACGCGTTTACGGGACAAGTTCAATATCGCAGAAAGTGAAAAATGGATAAAGAAGTTGTGGTACTTACGTACAATGCAATATCGCTCAGCAATTATATCTATCTCATCAGGCCCGTAGCAGCATAATGAGTGGATTCAGGTATGATGATTCTAACTGAAATAAGTCACACAGAAAAAGAAACATCATAAGATATTTCTAATACACGGAATGTAAACTTGGCTACACAGGAACTGGATTACAAAACAGAACAGGGTCTCAAATTTAGAAAACCAACTTATGCTTGCTTAAGGGGAAAGGTGAGTTGGGGTGCTGCATAAAACCAGAGATTGAAATGAGCACAGATAAAGTTCCTTAAGCCAACTATGTAATACACAAGAGCTACTCCTTGCTCAACGAAATGGACTCAACACCCCATATTAAACGCCTAAGAATGTACCTGACTAGTAAGTATCTTAAAACCTATGGATCGCTATGTCTCCGAAAGAGAATCAAGCGTGTGTACAGGGGCATAAACGCAGCAGTGATAGGATTGGAGAGGTTCGGTGAGCAAATGAAGACCCTTTGAAGTCATATTGCATGGTACCCATTCCACGGGTCTCAACTCTCCAGGTTTAAGGGATTCTTCCTTCACCTAAATCATACATGTGGAACCCAGAGTATGATCAACCGTGTGATCGGGAGACGTGTTCCAATATGTCTCAGTTCTCGTCCCCTGGTACTCGGGTGCAACATTCCAGACGCTTTACTAACACTCTCCCGACTGGGAGAGTCAGTGCCTTTAACCTCCTGTTTGGCCCAGTTTGCAATTTCTGCGAAAGATGAACAGGAATAGGGAGAACCAATGAGAGACTAGCTGGAGGTGTCTGGACGGGCAAATTTAACTCTCATTTCCCACCAGGAAGAGGAATTAACCAAAGGCTCAGCGTGCCGTGCCGGAACCAGATTAGGGCCTGAAGCAATCTTGCGGTGTTGCGGCCAGCTCACAAGAAAGCGAGTTGAAGAAAGGAGCTCAGGGGCACTGTAATTCACAAACCTGCAGAGTTATAAATGACAGCTATCGTCCAAAAATATACTGAAGTAAGGCTGCCAAGAGGACTTGAAAGCGGGGCAGAATTGCAGGAAACCGATTTCAGGAGGTAGACTGGAATTGCATTTAAAGCATAGGAAAAGAGGCAGAACGTCGACAATGATGCACTTGGCCAAAAAAGGCGTATGCGTTTTTTCCTGAATATATTCAGGAAAAAACGCATACGCCCATTTTGGCCAACCAAGCAAGCTTGCAAAGGAAATCTGCACTACAATGAAGTCTCACTTCCCCCCGGTCAAAACGGCCATCTGAAAAAAGTGTAAAATCCAGAAAGGCAACACAGGCCATGGAGAACTGGGAGCCTTGTTATGCTGATGGGCGGGATGTAAATTGCCAACAGCCACTTGGGAGAAGTGTATGGTGTTTCCTGAAACATCTAAGAAACAAAGCAACAGAGCCTAGGGCACTTCCACTTATGGCCCTAAAGCTTAGGGAAATTAAAATCAAAAAGACACAGCCACCCCTATGTTTGGGACAGCTCTGTTCAGAAGAAACTCGTTTAAGGGACTAGTTCAATATCGCAGAAAGTGAAAAATGGATAAAGAAGTTGTGGTACTTACGTACAATGCAATATCACTCAGCAATGAAATCTATGTCATCAGGCCCGTAACAGCATAATGAGTGGATTCAGGTATGATGATTCTAACTGAAGTAAGTCACACAATAAAAAAAATCATAAGATATCACTAATACACGGAATGTAAACTTGGCTACACAGGAACTGGATTACAAAAAAGAACAGGGTCTAAAATTTAGAAAACCAACTTATGCTTGCTTAAGGGGAAAGTTGAGTTGGGGTGCTGCATAAAACCAGAGATTGAAATGAGCACAGATAAAGTTCCTTAAGCCAAATATGTAATAGACAAGAGCTACACCTTGCTCAACGAAATGGACTCAACACCCCATATTAAACGCCTAACAATGTAGCTGACTAGAAAGTATCTTAAAACCTATGGATCGCTATGTCTCCGAAAGAGAATCAAGCGTGTGTACAGGGGCATAAACGCAGCAGTGATAGGATTGGAGAGGTTCGGTGAGAAAATGAAGACCCTTTGAAGTCATATTGCATGGTACCCATTCCACGGGTCTCAACTCTCCAGGTTTAAGGGATTCTTCCTTCAGCTAAATCATGCATGTTGAACCCAGAGTATGATCAACCGTGTGATGGGGAGACGTGTTCCAATATGTCTCAGTTCTCGTCCCCTGGTACTCGGGTGCAACATTCCAGACACTTTATTAACACTCTCCCGGCTTGGAGAGTCAGTGCCTTTAACCTCCTGTTTGGCCCAGTTTGCAATTTCTGTGGAAGATGAACAGGAATAGGGAGAACCAATGAGAGACTAGCTGCAGGTGTCAGGACGGGAAAATTTAACTCTCATTTCCCACCAGGAAGAGGAATTAACCAAAGGCTCAGCGTGCCGTGCCAGAACCAGATTAGGGCCTGAAGCAATCCTGCGGTGTTGCGGCCAGCTCACAAGAAAGCGAGTTGAAGAAAGGAGCTCAGGGGCACTGTAATTCACAAACCTGCAGAGTTATAAATGACAGCTATCGTCCAAAAATATACTGAAGTAAGGCTGCCAAGAGGACTTCAAAGCGGGCCAGAATTGCAGGAAACCGATTTCAGGAGGTAGACTGGAATTGCATTTAAAGCATAGGAAAAGAGGCAGAACGTCCACAATGATGCACTTGGCCAAAAAGGGCGTATGCGTTTTTTCCAGAGTATATTCAAGAAAAAACGCATATGCCCTTTTTGGCCAACCAAGCAAGCTTGCAAAGGAAATCTGCACTACAATGAAGTCTCACTACCCCCGGTCAAAAGGGCCATCTGAAAAAAGTGTAAAATCCATAAAGGCAGGACAGGCCATGGAGAACTGGGAGCCTTCTTATGCTGATGGGCAGGATGTATATTGCCAACACCCACTCGGGAGAATTGTATGGTGTTTCCTGAAACATCTAAAAAACAAAGCAACAGAGCCTAGGGCACTTCCACTTATGGTCCTATAGCTTAGGGAAATTAAAATGAAAAAGACACAGCCACCCCTAAGTTTGGGACGGCTCTGTTTACAAGAAACTCGTTTATGGGACAAGTTCAATATCGCAGAAAGTGAAAAATGGATAAAGAAGTTTTGGTACTTACGTACAATGCAATATCACTCAGCAATGAAATCTATGTCATCAGGCCCATAGCAGCATAATGAGTGGATTAAGGTATGATGATTCTAACTGAAATAAGTCACAAGAAAAAGACACATCATAAGATATCATTAATACACGGAATGTAAACTAGGCTAGACAGGAATTGGATTAAAAAACAGAACAGGGTCTCAAATTTAGAAAACCAACTTATGCTTCCTTAAGGGGAAAGGTGAGTTGGGGTGCTGCATAAAACCAGAGATTGAAATGAGCACAGATAAAGTTCCTTAAGCCAAATATGGAATAGACAAGAGCTACTCCTTGCTCAACGAAATGGACTCAACACCCCATATTAAACACCTAAGAATGTAGCTGACTAGAAAGTATCTTAAAACCTATGGATTGCTATGTCTCCAAAAGAGAATCAAGCGTGTGTACAGAGGCATAAACGCAGCAGTGATAGGATTGGAGAGGTTCGCTGAGCAAATGAAGACCCTTTGAATTCATATTGCATGGTACCCATTCCACGGGTCTCAACTCTCCACGTTTAAGGGATTCTTCCTTCAGCTAAAGCATGCATGTGGAACGCAGAGTATGATCAACTGTGTGATTGGGTTACGTGTTCAAATATGTCTCAGTTCTCGTCCCCTGGTACTCGGGTGCAACATTCCAGATGCTTTACTAACACTCTCCCGACTTGGAGAGTCAGTGCCTTTAACCTCCTGTTTGGCCCAGTTTGCAATTTCTGCGGAAGATGAACAGGAATAGGGAGAACCAATGAGAGACTAGCTGGAGGTGTCTGGACGGGCAAATTTAACTCTCATTTCCCACCAGGAAGAGGAATTAACCAAAGGCTCAGCGGGCCATGCCAGAACCAGATTAGGGCCTGAAGCAATCCTGCGGTGTTGCGGCCAGTTCACAAGAAAGCGAGTTGAAGAAAGGAGCTCAGGGGCACTGTAATTCACAAACCTGCAGAGTTATAAATGACAGCTATCGTCCAAAAATATACTGAAGTAAGGCTGCTAAGAAGACTTGAAAGTGGGGCAGAATTGCAGGAAACCGATTTCAGGAGGTAGACTGGAATTGCATTTAAAGCATAGGAAAAGAGGCAGAACGTCGACAATGATGCACTTGGCCAAAAAGGGCGTATGCGTTTTTTCCTGAATATATTCAGGAAAAAACGCATACGCCCTTTTTGGCCAACCAAGCAAGCTTGCAAAGGAAATCTGCACTACAATGAAGTCTCACTTCCCCCTGGTCAAAAGGGCCATCTGAAAAAAGTGTAAAATCCAGAAAGGCAGGACAGGCCATGGAGAACTGGGAGCCTTGTTATGCTGATGGGCGGGATGTAAATTGCCAACAGCCACTAGGGAGAAGTGTATGGTGTTTCCTGAAACATCTAAGAAACAAAGCAACAGAGCCTAGGGCACTTCCACTTATGGTCCTATAGCTTAGGGAAATTAAAATCAAAAAGAGACAGCCACCCGAAAGTTTGGGACGGCTCTGTTTACAAGAACCTCGTTTACAGGACAAGTTCAATATCGCAGATAGTGAAAAATGGATAAAGAAGTTTTGGTACTTACGTACAATGCAATATCACTCAGAAATGAAATCTATGTCATCAGGCACGTAGCAGCATAATGAGTGGATTCAGGTATGATGATTCTAACTGAAATAAGTCACAAGAAAAAGAAACATCATAAGATATCATTAATACACAGAATGTAAACTTGGCTACACAGGAACTGGATTACAAAACAGAACAGGGTCTCTAATTTAGAAAACCAACTTATGCTTGCTTAAGGGGAAAGGTGAGTTGGGGTGCTGCATAAAACCAGAGATTGAAATGAGCACAGATAAAGTTCCTTAAGCCAAATATGGAATAGACAAGAGCTACTCCTTGCTCAACGAAATGGACTCAACACCCCATATTAAACGCCTAATACTGTACCTGACTAGTAAGTATCTTAAAACCTATGGATTGCTATGTCTCTGAAAGAGAATCAAGCGTGAGTACAGCGCCATAAATGCAGCAGTGATAGGATTGGAGAGGCTCGGTGAGCAAATGAAGACCCTTTGAAGTCATATTGCATAGTACCCATTCCACGGGTCTCAACTCTCCAGGTTTAAGGGATTCTTCCTTCAGCTAAACATGCATTTGGGACCCAGACTATGATCAACCGTGTGATCATGAGTCATGTTCAAATATGTCTCACTTCTCATCCGTTGCTACTCGGGTGCAACATTCTAGACGCTTTACTAACACTCTCCCGACGTGGAGAGTCAGTGCCTTTAACCTCCTGTTTGGCCCAGTTTGCAAATTCCGCGGATGATGAACAGGAATAGGGAGAACCAATGAGAGACTAGCTGGAGATGTCTGGACGGGCAAATTTAACTCTCATTTCCCACCAGGAAGAGGAATTAAGCAAAGGTTCAGCGTGCCATGCCGGAACCAGATTAGGGCCTGAAGCAATCCTGCGGTGTTGCGGCCAGCTCACAAGAAAGCGAGTTGAAGAAAGGAGCTCAGGGGCACTGTAATTCACAAACCTGCAGAGTTATAAATGACAGCTCTCGTCCAAAAATATACTGAAGTAAGGCTGCCAAGAGGACTTGAAAGCGGGACAGAATTGCAGGAAACCGATTTCAGGAGGTAGACTGGAATTGCATTTAAAGCATAGGAAAAGAGGCAGAACGTCGACAATGATGCACTTGGCCAAAAAGGGCGTATGCGTTTTTTCCTGATTATATTCAGGAAAAAAACGCATACGCCCTTTTTGGCCAACCAAGCAAGCTTGCAAAGCAAATCTGCACTACAATGAAGTCTCACTTCCCCCCGATCAAAAGGGCCATCTGAAAAAAGTGTAAAATCCAGAAAGGCAGGACAGGCCATGGAGAACTGGGAGCCTTGTAAGCTGATGGGCAGGATATAAATTGCCAACAGCCACTCGGGAGAAGTGTATGGTGTTTCCTGAAACATCTAAAAGACAAAGCAACAGAGCCTAGGTCAATTCCACTTATGGTCCTATAGCTTAGGGAAATTAAAATCAAAAAGACACAGCCACCCCAAAGTTTGGGACGGCTGTGTTTACAAGAACCTCGTTTACGGTACAAGTTCAATATCGCAGAAAGTGAAAAATGGATAAAGTATTTGTGGTACTTACGTACAATGCAATATCACTCAGCAATGAAATCTATGTCATCAGGCCCGTAGCAGCATAATGAGTGGATTCAGGTATGATGATTCTAACTGAAATAAGTCACACAGAAAAAGAAACATCATAAGATATCACTAATACACGGAATGTAAACTTGGCTACACAGGAACTGGATTACAAAAGAGAAGAGGGTCTCAAATTTAGAAAACAAACTTATGCTTGCTTAAGGGGAAAGGTGAGTTGGGGTGCTGCATAAAACCAGAGATTGAAATGAGCACAGATAAAGTTCCTTAAGCCAAATATGTAATAGACAAGAGCTACTCCTTGCTCAACGAAATGGACTCAAAACCCCATATTAAACGCCTAACAATGTACCTGACTAGTAAGTATCTTAAAACCTATGGATTGCTATGTCTCTGAAAGAGAATCAAGCGTGAGTACAGCACCATAAACGCAGCAGTGATAGGATTGGAGAGGTTCGGTGAGCAAATGAAGACCCTTTGAAGTCATATTGCATGGTACCCATTCCACGGGTCTCAACTCTCCAGGTTTAAGGGATTCTTCCTTCAGCTAAACATGCATTTGGAACCCAGACTATGATCAACCGTGTGATCGTGAGTCATGTTCAAATATGTCTCAGTTCTCATCCCCTGGTACTCGGGTGCAACATTCCAGACACTTTACTAACACTCTCCCGACTTGGAGAGTCAGTGCCTTTAACCTTCTGTTTGGCCCAGTTTGCAAATTCCGCGGATGATGAACAGGAATAGGGAGAACCAATGAGAGACTAGCTGGAGATGTCTGGACGGGCAAATTTAACTCTCATTTCCCACCAGGAAGAGGAATTAAGCAAAGGCTCAGCGTGCCGTGCCGGAACCAGATTAGGGCCTGAAGCAATCCTGCGGTGTTGCGGCCAGCTCTCAAGAAAGCGAGTTGAAGAAAGGCGCTCAGGGGCACTGTAATTCACAAACCTGCAGAGTTATAAATGACAGCTATCGTCCAAAAATATACTGAAGTAAGGCTGCCAAGAGGACTTGAAAGCGGGGCAGAATTGCAGGAAACCGATTTCAGGAGGTAGACAGGAATTGCATTTAAAGCATAGGAAAAGAGGCAGAAGGTCGACAATGATGCACTTGGCCAAAAAGGGCGTATGCGTTTTTTCCTGATTATATTCAGGAAAAAAACGCATACGCCCTTTTTGGCCAACCAAGCAAGCTTGCAAAGCAAATCTGCACTACAATGAAGTCTCACTTCCCCCCGATCAAAAGGGCCATCTGAAAAAAGTGTAAAATCCAGAAAGGTAGGACAGGCCATGGAGAACTGGGAGACTTGTAAGCTGATGGGCAGGATATAAATTGCCAACAGCCAATCGGGAGAAGTGTATGGTGTTTCCTGAAACATCTAAAAGACAAAGCAACAGAGCCTAGGTCAATTCCACTTATGGTCCTATAGCTTAGGGAAATTAAAATCAAAAAGACACAGCCACCTGAAAGTTTGGGACGGCTGTGTTTACAAGAACCTCGTTTACGGTACAAGTTCAATATCGCAGAAAGTGAAAAATGGATAAAGAAGTTGTGGTACTTACGTACAATGCAATATCACTCAGCAATGAAATCTATGTCATCAGGCCCGTAGCAGCATAATGAGTGGATTCAGGTATGATGATTCTAACTGAAATAAGTCACACAGAAAAAGAAACATCATAAGATATCACTAATACACGGAATGTAAACTTGGCTACACAGGAACTGGATTACAAAAGAGAAGAGGGTCTCAAATTTAGAAAACCAACTTATCCTTGCTTAAGGGGAAAGGTGAGTTGGGGTGCTGCATAAAACCAGAGATTGAAATGAGCACAGATAAGGTTCCTTAAGCCAAATATGGAATAGACAAGAGCTACTCCTTGCTCAACGAAATGGACTCAACACCCCATATTAAACGCCTAACAATGTACCTGACTAGTAAGTATCTTAAAACCTATGGATTGCTATGTCTCTGAAAGAGAATCAATCGTGAGTACAGCGCCATAAACGCAGCAGTGATAGCATTGGAGAGGTTCGGTGAGCAAATGAAGACCCTTTGAAGTCATATTGCATGGTACCCATTCCACGGGTCTCAACTCTCCAGGTTTAAGGGATTCTTTCTTCAGCTAAATTTGCATTTGGAACCCAGACTATGATCAACCGTGTGATCGGGAGACGTGTTCAAATATGTCTCAGTTTTCGTCCCCTGGTACTCGGGTGCAACATTACAGACGCTTTACTAACACTCTCCCGTCTTGGAGAGTCAGGGCCTTTAACCTCCTGTTTGGCCCAGTTTGCAATTTCTGCGGAAGATGAACAGGAATAGGGAGAACCAATGAGAGACTAGCTGGAGGTGTCTGGACGGGCAAATTTAACTCTCATTTCCCACCAGGAAGAGGAATTAACCAAAGGCTCAGCATGCCGTGCCGTAACCAGATTAGGGCCAGAAGCAATCCTGCGGTGTTGTGGCCAGCTCACAAGAAAGCGAGTTGAAGAAAGGAGCTCAGGGGCACTGTAATTCACAAACCTGCAGAGTTATAAATGACAGCTATCATCCAAAAATATACTGAAGTAAGGCTGCCAAGAGGACTTGAAAGCGGGGCAGAATTGCACGAAACCGATTTCAGGAGGTAGACTGGAATTGCATTTAAAGCATAGGAAAAGAGGCAGAACGTCAACAATGATGCACTTGGCCAAAAAGGGCGTATGCGTTTTTTCCTGAATATATTCAGGAAAAAACGCATACGCACTTTTTGGACAACCAAGCAAGCTTGCAAAGGAAATCTGCACTACATTGAAGTCTCACTCCCCACACCGGTCAAAAGGACCATCTGAAAAAAGTGTAAAATCCAGAAAGGCAGGAAAGGCAATGGAGAACTGGGAGCCTTGCTATGCTGATGGGCGGGATGTAAATTGCCAACAGCCACTAGGGAGAAGTGTATGGTGTTTCCTGAAACATATAAAAAACAAAGCAACAGAGCCTAGGGCACTTCCACTTATGGTTCTATAGCTTAGGGAAATTAAAATCAAAAAGACACAGCCACCCCAAAGTTTGGGACGGCTCTGTTTACAAGAACTCCTTTACAGTACAAGTTCAATTTCGCAGAAAGTGAAAAATGGATAAAGAAGTTGTGGTACTTACGTACAATGCAATATCACTCAGCAATGAAATCTATGTCATCAGACCCGTAACAGCATAATGAGTGGATTCAGGTATGATGATTCTAACTGAAATAAGTCACACAGAAAAAGAAACATCATAAGATATCACTAATACACGGAATGTAAACTTGGCTACACAGGAACTGAATTTCAAAACAGAACAGAGTCTCAAATTTAGAAAACCAACTTATGCTTGCTTAAGGGGAAAGGTGAGTTGGGGTGCTGCATAAAACCAGAGATTGAAATGAACACAGATAAAGTTCCTTAAGCCAAATACGTAATAGACAAGAGCTACTCCTTGCTCAACGAAATGGACTCAACACCCCATATTAAACGCCTAACAATGTACCTGAGTAGTAAGTATCTTAAAACCTATGGATTGCTATGTCTCTGAAAGTGAATAAATCGTGAGTACATGGGCATAAACGCAGCAGTGATAGGATTGGAGAGTTTTGGTGAGCAAATGAAGACCCTTTGAAGTCATATTGCATGGTACCCATTCCACGGGTCTCAACTCTCCAGGTTTAAGGGATTCTTCCTTCAGCTAAAACATGCATGTGGAACCCAGAGTATGATCAACCGTGTGATCGGGAGACGTGTTGAAATATGTCTCAGTTCTCGTCCCCTGGTACTCGGGTGCAACATTCCAGATGCTTTACTAACACTCTCCCGACTTGGAGAGTCAGTGCCTTTAACCTCCTGTTTGGCCCAGTTTGCAAATTACGCGGAAGATGAACAGGAATAGGGAGAACCAATGAGAGACTAGCTGGAGGTGTTTGGACGGGAAAATTTAACTCTCATTTCCCACCAGGAAGAGGAATTAACCAAAGGCTCAGCGTGCCATGCCGGAACCAGATTAGGGTCTGAAGCAATCCTGCGGTGTTGTGGCCAGCTCACAAGAAAGCAAGTTGAAGAAAGGAGCTCAGGGGCACTGTAATTCACAAACGTGCAGAGTTATAAATGACAGCTATCGTCCAAAAATATACTGAAGTAAGGCTGCCAAGAGGACTTGAAAGCGGGGCAGAATTGCAGGAAACCGATTTTAGGAGGTAGACTGGAATTGCATTTAAAGCATAGGAAAAGAGGCAGAACATGGACAATGATGCACTTGGCCAAAAAGGGCGTATGCGTTTTTTCCTGAATATATTCAGGAAAAAACGCATACGCCCTTTTTGGCCAACCAAGCAAGCTTGCACAGGAAATCTGCACTACAATGAAGTTTCACTTCCCCCCTGTCAAAGGGGCCATCTGAAAAAACTGTAAAATCCAGAAAGGCAGGACAGGCCATGGAGAACTGGGAGCCTTGTTATGCTGATGGGCGGGTTGTAAATTGCCAACAGCCAGTATGGAGAAGTGTATGGTGTTTCCTGAAACATCTAAAAAACAAAGCAACAGAGCCTAGGGCACTTCCACTTATGGTCCTATAGCTTAGGGAAATTAAAATCAAAAAGACACAGCCACCCCAAAGTTTGGGACGGCTCTGTTTACAAGAACCTCGTTTATGGTACAAGTTCAATATCGCAGAAAGTGAAAAATGGATAAAGAATTTGTGCTACTTACGTACAATGCAATATCACTCAGCAATGAAATCTCTGTCAACAGGCCTGTAGCAGAAAATGAGTGGGTTCAGGTATGATGAATCTAACTGAAATAAGTCACACAGAAAAAGAAACATCGTAAGATATCACTAATACACGGAATGTAAACTTGGCTACACAGGAACTGAATTACAAAACAGAACAGGGTCTCAAATTTAGAAAACCAACTTATGCTTGCTTAAGGGGAAAGGTGAGTTGGGGTGCTTCATAAAACCAGAGATTGAAATGAGCACAGATAAAGTTCCTTAAGCCAAATATGGAATAGACAAGAGCTACTCCTTGCTCAACGAAATGGACTCAACACCCCATATTAAACGCCAATGAATGTACCTGACTAGTAAGTATCTTAAAACCTATGGATTGCTATGTCTCTGAAAGAGAATCAACCATGTGTACAGGGGCATAAACGCAGCAGTGATAGGATTGGGGAGGTTCGGTGAGCAAATGAAGACCCTTTGAAGTCATATTGCATGGTACCCATTCCACGGGTCTCAACTCTCCAGGTTTAAGGAATTCTTCCTTCAGCTGAAACATGCATATGGAACCCAGAGTATGATCAACCATGTGATCGGGAGACGTGTTCAAGTATGTCTCAGTTTTCGTCCCCTGGTACTCGGGTGCAACATTCCAGACGATTTACTAACACTCTCCTGACTTGGAGAGTCAGTGCCTTTAACGTCCTGTTTGGCCCAGTTTGCAATTTCTGCGGAAGATGAACAGGAATAGGGATAACCAATGAGAGACTACCTGGAGGTGTCTGGACGGGCAAATTTAACTCTCATTTCCCACCAGGAAGAGGAATTAACCAAAGGCTCAGCATGCCGTGCCGGAACCAGATTAGGGCCTGAAGCAATCCTGCAGTGTTGCGGCCAGCTCACAAGAAAGCGAGTTGAAGAAAGGAGCTCAGGGGCACTGTAATTCACAAACCAGCAGAGTTATAAATGACAGCTATCGTCCAAAAATATACTGAAGTAAGGCTGCCAAGAGGACTTGAAAGCGGGGCAGAATTGCACGAAACCGATTTCAGGAGGTAGACTGGAATTGCATTTAAAGCATAGGAAAACAGGCAGAACGTCGACAATGATGCACATGGCCAAAAAGTGCGTATGCGTTTTTTCCTGAATATATTCAGGAAAAAACGCATACGCCCTTTTTGGCCAACCAAGCAAGCTTGCAAAGGAAATCTGCACTACAATGAAGTCTCACTTCCCCGCGGTCAAAAGGGCCATCTGAAAAAAGTGGAAAATCCAGAAAGGCAGGACAGGCCATGGAGAACTGGGAGCATTGTTATGCTGATGGGTGGGATGTAAATTGCCAACAGCCACTCGGGAGAAGTGTATGGTGTTTCCTGAAACATCTAAAAAACAAAGCAAGATACCCTAGGGCACTTCCACTTATGGTCCTATAGCTTAGGGAAATTAAAATCAAAAAGACACAGCCACCCAAATGTTTGGGACGGCTCTGTTTACAAGAACCTCGTTTATGGTACAAGTTCAATATCGCAGAAAGTGAAAAATGGATAAAGAATTTGTGCTACTTACGTACAATGCAATATCACTCAGCAATGAAATCTCTGTCAACAGGCCTGTAGCACAAAATGAGTGGGTTCAGGTATGATGATTCTAACTGAAATAAGTCACACAGAAAAAGAAACATCATAAGATATCACTAATACACGGAATGTAAACTTGGCTACACAGGAACTGAATTACAAAACAGAACAGGGTCTCAAATTTAGAAAACCAACTTATGCTTGCTTAAGGGGAAAGGTGAGTTGGGGTGCTGCATAAAACCAGAGATTGAAATGAGCACAGATAAAGTTCCTTAAGCCAAATATGGAATAGACAAGAGCTACTCCTTGCTCAACGAAATGGACTCAACACCACATATTAAACGCCAATGAATGTACCTGACTAGTAAGTATCTTAAAACCTATGGATTGCTATGTCTCTGAAAGAGAATCAACCATGTGTACAGGGGCATAAACGCAGCAGTGATAGGATTGGGGAGGTTCGGTGAGCAAATGAAGACCCTTTGAAGTCATATTGCATGGTACCCATTCCACGGGTCTCAACTCTCCAGGTTTAAGGAATTCTTCCTTCAGCTGAAACATGCATATGGAACCCAGAGTATGATCAACCATGTGATCGGGAGACGTGTTCAAGTATGTCTCAGTTTTCGTCCCCTGGTACTCGGGTGCAACATTCCAGACGATTTACTAACACTCTCCTGACTTGGAGAGTCAGTGCCTTTAACGTCCTGTTTGGCCCAGTTTGCAATTTCTGCGGAAGATGAACAGGAATAGGGATAACCAATGAGAGACTACCTGGAGGTGTCTGGACGGGCAAATTTAACTCTCATTTCCCACCAGGAAGAGGAATTAACCAAAGGCTCAGCGTGCCGTGCCGGAACCAGATTAGGGCCTGAAGCAATCCTGCAGTGTTGCGGCCAGCTCACAAGAAAGCGAGTTGAAGAAAGGAGCTCAGGGGCACTGTAATTCACAAACCAGCAGAGTTATAAATGACAGCTATCGTCCAAAAATATACTGAAGTAAGGCTGCCAAGAGGACTTGAAAGCGGGGAAGAATTGCAGGAAACCGATTTCAGGAGGTAGACTGGAATTGCATTTAAAGCATAGGAAAAGAGGAAGAACGTCCACAATGATGCACTTGGCCAAAAATATCGTATGCGTTTTTTCCTGAATATATTCAGGAAAAAACGCATACACCATTTTTGGCCAACCAAGCAAGCATGCAAAGGAAATCTGCACTACAATGAAGTCTCACTTCCCCCCAGTCAAAAGGGCCATCTGAAAAAAGTGTAAAATCCAGAAAGGCAGGACAGGCCATGGAGAACTGGGAGCCTTGTTATGCTGATGGGCGGGATGTAAATTGCCAACAGCCACTCGGGAGAAGTGTATGGTGTTTCCTGAAACATCTAAAAAACAAAGCAACAGAGCCTAGGTCAAATCCACTTATGGTCCTATAGCTTAGGGAAATTAAAATAAAAAAGACACAGCCACCCCAAAGTTTGGGATGGCTCTGTTTACAAGAATCTCGTTTATGGTACAAGTTCAATATCGCAGAAAGCGAAAAATGGATAAAGAAGTTGTGGTACTTACGTACAATGCAATATCACTCAGCAATGAAATCTATGTCAACAGGCCTGTAGCAGAAAATGAGTGGGTTCAGGTATGATGATTCTAACTGAAATAAGTCACACAGAAAAAGAAACATCATAAGATATCACTAATACACGGAATGTAAACTTGGCTACACAGGAACTGGATTACAAAACACAACAGGGTCTCAAATTTAGAAAACCAACTTATGCTTGCTTAAGGGGAAAGGTGAGTTGGGGTGCTGCATAAAACCAGAGATTGAAATGAGCACAGATAAAGTTCCTTAAGCCAAATATGTAATAGACAAGAGCTACTACTTGCTCAACGAAATGGACTCAACACCGCATATTAAACGCCTAAGAATGTACCTGACTAGTAAGTATCTTAAAACCTATGGATTGCTATGTCTCTGAAAGAGAATCAAGCGTGTGTAGAGGGACATAAACGCAGAAGTGTTAGGATTGGAGAGGTTCGGTGAGCAAATGAAGACCCTTTGAAGTCATATTGCATGGTACCCATTCCACGGGTCTCAACTCTCCAGCTTTAAGGGAATCTTCCTTCAGCTGAAACATGCATGTGGAACCCAGAGTATGATCAACCATGTGATCGGGAGACGTGTTCAAATATGTCTCAGTTTTCGTCCCCTGGTACTCGGGTGTAACATTCCAGACGCTTTACTAACACTCTCCCGACTTGGAGAGTCAGTGCCTTTAACCTCCTGTTTGACCCAGTTTGCAAATTCCGCGGAAGATGTACAGGAATAGGGAGAACCAATGAGAGACTAGCTGGAGGTGTCTGGACGGGCAAATTTAACTCTCATTTCCCACCAGTAAGAGGAATTATCCAAAGGCTCAGCGTGCCATGCCGGAACCAGATTAGGGCCTGAAGCAATCCTGCGGTGCTGAGGCCAGCTCACAAGAAAGCGAGTTGAAGAAAGGAGCTCAGGGGCACTGTAATTCACAAACCTGCAGAGTTATAAATGACAGCTATCGTCCAAAAATATACTGAAGTAAGGCTGCCAAGAGGACTTGAAAGCGGGGCAGAATTGCACGAAACCGATTTCAGGAGGTAGACTGGAATTGCATTTAAAGCATAGGAAAACAGGCAGAACGTCGACAATGATGCACATGGCCAAAAAGTGCGTATGCGTTTTTTCCTGAATATATTCAGGAAAAAACGCATACGCCCTTTTTGGCCAACCAAGCAAGCTTGCAAAGGAAATCTGCACTACAATGAAGTCTCACTTCCCCGCGGTCAAAAGGGCCATCTGAAAAAAGTGGAAAATCCAGAAAGGCAGGACAGGCCATGGAGAACTGGGAGCCTTGTTATGCTGATGGGCGGGATGTAAATTGCCAACAGCCACTCGGGAGAAGTGTATGGTGTTTCCTGAAACATCTAAAAAACAAAGCAAGATACCCTAGGGCACTTCCACTTATGGTCCTATAGCTTAGGGAAATTAAAATCAAAAAGACACAGCCACCCAAATGTTTGGGACGGCTCTGTTTACAAGAACCTCGTTTATGGTACAAGTTCAATATCGCAGAAAGTGAAAAATGGATAAAGAATTTGTGCTACTTACGTACAATGCAATATCACTCAGCAATGAAATCTCTGTCAACAGGCCTGTAGCACAAAATGAGTGGGTTCAGGTATGATGATTCTAACTGAAATAAGTCACACAGAAAAAGAAACATCATAAGATATCACTAATACACGGAATGTAAACTTGGCTACACAGGAACTGAATTACAAAACAGAACAGGGTCTCAAATTTAGAAAACCAACTTATGCTTGCTTAAGGGGAAAGGTGAGTTGGGGTGCTTCATAAAACCAGAGATTGAAATGAGCACAGATAAAGTTCCTTAAGCCAAATATGGAATAGACAAGAGCTACTCCTTGCTCAACGAAATGGACTCAACACCCCATATTAAACGCCAATGAATGTACCTGACTAGTAAGTATCTTAAAACCTATGGATTGCTATGTCTCTGAAAGAGAATCAACCATGTGTACAGGGGCATAAACGCAGCAGTGATAGGATTTGAGAGGTTCTGTGAGCAAAGAATGACCCTTTGAAGTCATATTACATGCTACCCATTCCACGGGTCTCAACTCTCCAGGTTTAAGGGATTCTTCCTTCAGCTGAAACATGCATGTGGAACCCAGAGTATGATCAACCGTGTGATCAGGAGACGTGTTCAAATATGTCTCAGTTTTTGTCCACTGGTACTCGGGTGCAACATTCCAGACGCTTTACTAATACTCTCCTGACTTGGAGAGTCAGTGACTTTAACCTCCTGTTTGGCCCAGATTGCAATTTCGGCGGAAGATGAACAGGAATAGGTAGGAGCAATGACAGACTAGCTGGAGGTGTCTGGACGGGCAAATTTAACTCTCATTTCCCACCAGGAAGAGGAATTAACCAAAGGCTCAGCATGCCGTGCCGGAACCAGATTAGGGCCTGAAGCAGTCCTGCGGTGTTGCGGCCCGCTCACAAGAAAGCGAGTTGAAGAAAGGAGCTCAGGGGCACTGTAATTCACAAACATGCAGAGTTATAAATGACAGCTATCGTCCAAAAATATACTGAAGTAAGGCTGCCAAGAGGACTTGAAAGCGGGGCAGAATTGCAGGAAACCGATTTCAGGAGGTAGACTGGAATTGCATTTAAAGCATAGGAAAAGAGGCAGAACGTCGACAATGATGCACTTGGCCAAAAAGGGCATATGCGTTTTTTCCTGAATATATTCAGGAAAAAACGCATACGCACTTTTTGGCCAACCAAGCAAGCTTGCAAAGGAAATCTGCACTACAATGAAGTCTCACTTCCCCCTGGTCAAAAGGGCCATCTGAAAAAAGTGTAAAATGCAGAAAGGCAGGACAGGCCATGGAGAACTGGGAGCCTTTTTATGCTGATGGGCGGGATGTAAATTGCCAACAGCCACTGGGGAGAAGTGTATGATCTTTCCTGAAACATCTAAAAAACAAAGCAACAGAGCCTAGGTCAATTCCACTTATGGTCCTATAGCTTAGGGAAATTAAAATCAAAAAGACACAGCCACCCCAAAGTTTGGGACGGCTCTGTTTACAAGAACCTTGTTTATGGTACAAGTTCAATATCGCAGAAAGTGAAAAATGGATAAAGAAGTTGTGGTACTTACGTACAATGCAATATCACTCAGCAATGAAATCTATGTCATCAGGCCCGTAGGAGCATAGTGAGTGGATTCAGGTATGACGATTCTAGCTGAAATAAGTCACACAGAAAAAGAAACATCATAAGATATCACTAATACAAGGAATGTAAACTTGGCTACACAAAAACTGAATTACAAAACAGAACAGGGTGTCAAATGAAGAAAACCAACTTATGCTTGCTTAAGGGGAAAGGTGAGTTGGGGTGCTGCATAAAACCAGAGATTGAAATGAGCACAGATAAAGTTCC
Source organism: Orcinus orca (assembly GCF_937001465.1). Classification (NCBI taxonomy): domain Eukaryota; kingdom Metazoa; phylum Chordata; class Mammalia; order Artiodactyla; family Delphinidae; genus Orcinus; species Orcinus orca. Next base: position 646,081 of record NW_026043735.1, read on the forward strand.
TTAAGCCAAATATGGAATAGACAAGAGCTACTCCTTGCTCAATGAAATGGACTCAACACCCCATATTAAACGCCTAAGAATGTACCTGACTAGTAAGTATCTTAAAACCTATGGTTTGCTATGTCTCCGAAAGAGAATCAAGCATGTGTACAGGGGCATAAACGCAGCAGTGATAGGATTGGAGAGGTTCGGTGAGCAAATGAAGACCCTTTGAAGTCATATTGCATGGTACCCATTCCACGGGTCTCAACTCTCCAGGTTTAAGGAATTCTTCCTTCAGCTGAAACATGCATGTGGAACCCAGAGTATGAACAACCGTGTGATCGGGAGACGTGTTCCAATATGTCTCAGTTCTCGTCCCCTGGTACTCGGGTGCAACATTCCAGACGCTTTACTAACACTCTCCCGACTTGGAGAGTTAGTGCCTTTAACCTCCTGTTTGGCCCAGTTTGCAATTTGTGCGGAAGATGAACAGGGATAGGAAGGACCAATGAGAGACTAGCTGGAGGTGTCTGGACGGGCAATTTTAACTCTCATTTCCCACCAGGAAGAGGAATTAAGCAAAGGCGCAGCATGCCGTGCCGGAACCAGATTAGGGCCTGAAGCAATCCTGCGGTGTTGCGGCTAGCTCACAAGAAAGCGAGTTGAAGAAAGGAGCTCAGGGGCACTGTAATTCATAAAACTGCAGAGTAATAAATGACAGCTATCGTCCAAAAATATACTGAAGTAAGGCTGCCAAGAGGAATTGAAAGTGGGGCAGAATTGCAGGAAACCGATTTCAGGAGGTAGACTGCAATTGCATTTAAAGCATAGGAAAAGAGGCAGAACGTGGACAATGATGCACTTGGCCAAAAAGGGCGTATGCGTTTTTTCCTGAATATATTCAGGAAAAAATGCATACGCCCTTTTTGGCCAACCAAGCAAGCTTGCAAAGGAAATCTGCACTACAATGCAGTCTCACTTCCCCCCGGTCAAAAGGGCCATCTGAAAAAAGTGTAAAATCCAGAAAGGCAGGACAGGCGTTGGAGAACTGGGAGCCTTGTTATGCTGATGGGTGGGATGTAAATTGACAGCAGCCACTGGGGAGAAGTGTATGGTGTTTCCTGAAACATCTAAGAAACAAAGCAACAGAGCCTAGGGCACTTCCACTTATGGTCCTATAGCTTAGGGAAATTAAAATCAAAAAGACACAGCCACCCCAAAGTTTGGGACGGCTCTGTTTACAAGAACCTCGTTTACGGTACAAGTTCAATATCGCAGAAAGTGAAAAATGGATAAAGAAGTTGTGGTACTTAAGTACAATGCAATATCACTAAGCAATGAAATCTATGTCATCAGGCCCGTAGCAGCATAATGAGTGGATTCAGGTATGATGATTCTAACTGAAATAAGTCACACAGAAAAAGAAACATAAGATATCACTAATACACGGAATGTAAACTTGGCTACACAGGAACTGGATTACAAAACAGAACAAGGTCTCAAATTTAGAAAACCAACTTATGCTTGCTTAAGGGGAAAGGTGAGTTGGGGTGCTGCATAAAACCAGAGATTGAAATGAGCACAGATAAAGTTCCTTAAGCCAAATATGGAGTAGACAAGTGCTACTCCTTGCTCAACGAAATGGACTCAACACCCCATATTAAACGCCTAAGAATGAACCTGACTAGTAAGTATCTTAAAACCTATCGATTGCTATGTCTCCGAAAGACAATCAAGCATGTATACAGGGGCATAAACGCAGCAGTGATAGGATTGGAGAGGTTCGCTGAGCAAATGAAGACCCTTTGAAGTCATATTGCATGGTACCCATTCCACGGGTCTCAACTCTCCAGGTTTAAGGGATTCTTCCTTCAGCTAAAACATGCATGTGGAACCCAGAGTATGATCAGCCGTGTGATCGGGAGACGTGTTCCAATATGTCTCAGTTCTCGTCCCCTGGTACTCGGGAGCAACATTCCAGATGCTTTACTGACACTCTCCCGAGTTGGAGAGTCAGTGCCTTTAACCTCCTGTTTGGCCCAGTTTGCAATTTCTGCGGAAGATGAACAGGAATAGCGAGAAACAATGAGAGACTAGCTGGAGGTGTTTGGACGGGCAAATTTAACTCTCATTTCCCACCAGGAAGAGGAATTAACCAAAGGCTCAGCGTGCCGTGCCAGAAACAGATTAGGGCCTGAAGCAATCTTGCGGTGTTGCGGCCAGCTCACAAGAAAGCGAGTTGAAGAAAGGAGCTCAGGGGCACTGTAATTCACAAACCTGCAGAGTTATAAATGACAGCTATCGTCCAAAAATATACTGAAGTAAGGCTGCCAAGAGGACTTGAAAGCGGGGCAGAATTGCAGGAAACCGATTTCAGGAGGTAGACTGGAATTGCATTTAAAGCATAGGAAAAGAGGCAGAACGTCGACAATGATGCACTTGGGCAAAAAGGGCGTATGCGTTTTTTCCTGAATATATTCAGGAAAAAACGCATACGTACTTTTTTGCCAACCAAGCAAGCTTGCAAAGGAAATCTGCACTACAGTGAAGTCTCACTTCCCCCTGGTCAAAAGGGCCATCTGAAAAAAGTGTAAAATCCAGAAAGGCAGGACAGGCCATGGAGAACTGGGAGCCTTGTTATGCTGATGGGCGGGATATAAATTGCCAACAGCCACTCGCGAGAAGTGTATGGTGTTACCTGAAACATCTAAAAAACAAAGCAACAGAGCCTAGGGCACTTCCACTTATGGTCCTTTAGCTTAGGGAAATTAAAATCAAAAAGACACAGCCACCCCAAAGTTTGGGACGGCTCTGTTTACAAGAAACGCGTTTACGGGACAAGTTCAATATCGCAGAAAGTGAAAAATGGATAAAGAAGTTGTGGTACTTACGTACAATGCAATATCGCTCAGCAATTATATCTATCTCATCAGGCCCGTAGCAGCATAATGAGTGGATTCAGGTATGATGATTCTAACTGAAATAAGTCACACAGAAAAAGAAACATCATAAGATATTTCTAATACACGGAATGTAAACTTGGCTACACAGGAACTGGATTACAAAACAGAACAGGGTCTCAAATTTAGAAAACCAACTTATGCTTGCTTAAGGGGAAAGGTGAGTTGGGGTGCTGCATAAAACGAGAGATTGAAATGAGCACAGATAAAGTTCCTTAAGCCAAATATGTAATACACAAGAGCTACTCCTTGCTCAACGAAATGGACTCAACACCCCATATTAAACGCCTAAGAATGTACCTGACTAGTAAGTATCTTAAAACCTATGGATCGCTATGTCTCCGAAAGAGAATCAAGCGTGTGTACAGGGGCATAAACGCAGCAGTGATAGGATTGGAGAGGTTCGGTGAGCAAATGAAGACCCTTTGAAGTCATATTGCATGGTACCCATTCCACGGGTCTCAACTCTCCAGGTTTAAGGGATTCTTCCTTCACCTAAATCATACATGTGGAACCCAGAGTATGATCAACCGTGTGATCGGGAGACGTGTTCCAATATGGCTCAGTTCTCGTCCCCTGGTACTCGGGTGCAACATTCCAGACGCTTTACTAACACTCTCCCGACTGGGAGAGTCAGTGCCTTTAACCTCCTGTTTGGCCCAGTTTGCAATTTCTGCGAAAGATGAACAGGAATAGGGAGAACCAATGAGAGACTAGCTGGAGGTGTCTGGACGGGCAAATTTAACTCTCATTTCCCACCAGGAAGAGGAATTAACCAAAGGCTCAGCGTGCCGTGCCGGAACCAGATTAGGGCCTGAAGCAATCTTGCGGTGTTGCGGCCAGCTCACAAGAAAGCGAGTTGAAGAAAGGAGCTCAGGGGCACTGTAATTCACAAACCTGCAGAGTTATAAATGACAGCTATCGTCCAAAAATATACTGAAGTAAGGCTGCCAAGAGGACTTGAAAGCGGGGCAGAATTGCAGGAAACCGATTTCAGGAGGTAGACTGGAATTGCATTTAAAGCATAGGAAAAGAGGCAGAACGTCGACAATGATGCACTTGGCCAAAAAAGGCGTATGCGTTTTTTCCTGAATATATTCAGGAAAAAACGCATACGCCCATTTTGGCCAACCAAGCAAGCTTGCAAAGGAAATCTGCACTACAATGAAGTCTCACTTCCCCCCGGTCAAAACGGCCATCTGAAAAAAGTGTAAAATCCAGAAAGGCAACACAGGCCATGGAGAACTGGGAGCCTTGTTATGCTGATGGGCGGGATGTAAATTGCCAACAGCCACTTGGGAGAAGTGTATGGTGTTTCCTGAAACATCTAAGAAACAAAGCAACAGAGCCTAGGGCACTTCCACTTATGGCCCTAAAGCTTAGGGAAATTAAAATCAAAAAGACACAGCCACCCCTATGTTTGGGACAGCTCTGTTCAGAAGAAACTCGTTTAAGGGGCTAGTTCAATATCGCAGAAAGTGAAAAATGGATAAAGAAGTTGTGGTACTTACGTACAATGCAATATCACTCAGCAATGAAATCTATGTCATCAGGCCCGTAACAGCATAATGAGTGGATTCAGGTATGATGATTCTAACTGAAGTAAGTCACACAATAAAAAAAATCATAAGATATCACTAATACACGGAATGTAAACTTGGCTACACAGGAACTGGATTACAAAAAAGAACAGGGTCTAAAATTTAGAAAACCAACTTATGCTTGCTTAAGGGGAAAGTTGAGTTGGGGTGCTGCATAAAACCAGAGATTGAAATGAGCACAGATAAAGTTCCTTAAGCCAAATATGTAATAGACAAGAGCTACTCCTTGCTCAACGAAATGGACTCAACACCCCATATTAAACGCCTAACAATGTAGCTGACTAGAAAGTATCTTAAAACCTATGGATCGCTATGTCTCCGAAAGAGAATCAAGCGTGTGTACAGGGGCATAAACGCAGCAGTGATAGGATTGGAGAGGTTCGGTGAGCAAATGAAGACCCTTTGAAGTCACATTGCATGGTACCCATTCCACGGGTCTCAACTCTCCAGGTTTAAGGGATTCTTCCTTCAGCTAAATCATGCATGTTGAACCCAGAGTATGATCAACCGTGTGATGGGGAGACGTGTTCCAATATGTCTCAGTTCTCGTCCCCTGGTACTCGGGTGCAACATTCCAGACACTTTATTAACACTCTCCCGGCTTGGAGAGTCAGTGCCTTTAACCTCCTGTTTGGCCCAGTTTGCAATTTCTGTGGAAGATGAACAGGAATAGGGAGAACCAATGAGAGACTAGCTGCAGGTGTCAGGACGGGAAAATTTAACTCTCATTTCCCACCAGGAAGAGGAATTAACCAAAGGCTCAGCGTGCCGTGCCAGAACCAGATTAGGGCCTGAAGCAATCCTATGGTGTTGCGGCCAGCTCACAAGAAAGCGAGTTGAAGAAAGGAGCTCAGGGGCACTGTAATTCACAAACCTGCAGAGTTATAAATGACAGCTATCGTCCAAAAATATACTGAAGTAAGGCTGCCAAGAGGACTTCAAAGCGGGTCAGAATTGTAGGAAACCGATTTCAGGAGGTAGACTGGAATTGCATTTAAAGCATAGGAAAAGAGGCAGAACGTCCACAATGATGCACTTGGCCAAAAAGGGCGTATGCGTTTTTTCCTGAATATATTCAGGAAAAAACGCATATGCCCTTTTTGGCCAACCAAGCAAGCTTGCAAAGGAAATCTGCACTACAATGAAGTCTCACTACCCCCGGTCAAAAGGGCCATCTGAAAAAAGTGTAAAATCCATAAAGGCAGGACAGGCCATGGAGAACTGGGAGCCTTGTTATGCTGATGGGCAGGATGTATATTGCCAACACCCACTCGGGAGAATTGTATGGTGTTTCCTGAAACATCTAAAAAACAAAGCAACAGAGCCTAGGGCACTTCCACTTATGGTCCTATAGCTTAGGGAAATTAAAATGAAAAAGACACAGCCACCCCTAAGTTTGGGACGGCTCTGTTTACAAGAAACTCGTTTATGGGACAAGTTCAATATCGCAGAAAGTGAAAAATGGATAAAGAAGTTTTGGTACTTACGTACAATGCAATATCACTCAGCAATGAAATCTATGTCATCAGGCCCATAGCAGCATAATGAGTGGATTAAGGTATGATGATTCTAACTGAAATAAGTCACAAGAAAAAGACACATCATAAGATATCATTAATACACGGAATGTAAACTAGGCTAGACAGGAACTGGATTAAAAAACAGAACAGGGTCTCAAATTTAGAAAACCAACTTATGCTTCCTTAAGGGGAAAGGTGAGTTGGGGTGCTGCATAAAACCAGAGATTGAAATGAGCACAGATAAAGTTCCTTAAGCCAAATATGGAATAGACAAGAGCTACTCCTTGCTCAACGAAATGGACTCAACACCCCATATTAAACACCTAAGAATGTAGCTGACTAGAAAGTATCTTAAAACCTATGGATTGCTATGTCTCCAAAAGAGAATCAAGCGTGTGTACAGAGGCATAAACGCAGCAGTGATAGGATTGGAGAGGTTCGCTGAGCAAATGAAGACCCTTTGAAGTCATATTGCATGGTACCCATTCCACGGGTCTCAACTCTCCACGTTTAAGGGATTCTTCCTTCAGCTAAAGCATGCATGTGGAACGCAGAGTATGATCAACTGTGTGATTGGGTTATGTGTTCAAATATGTCTCAGTTCTCGTCCCCTGGTACTCGGGTGCAACATTCCAGATGCTTTACTAACACTCTCCCGACTTGGAGAGTCAGTGCCTTTAACCTCCTGTTTGGCCCAGTTTGCAATTTCTGCGGAAGATGAACAGGAATAGGGAGAACCAATGAGAGACTAGCTGGAGGTGTCTGGACGGGCAAATTTAACTCTCATTTCCCACCAGGAAGAGGAATTAACCAAAGGCTCAGCGGGCCATGCCAGAACCAGATTAGGGCCTGAAGCAATCCTGCGGTGTTGCGGCCAGCTCACAAGAAAGCGAGTTGAAGAAAGGAGCTCAGGGGCACTGTAATTCACAAACCTGCAGAGTTATAAATGACAGCTATCGTCCAAAAATATACTGAAGTAAGGCTGCTAAGAAGACTTGAAAGTGGGGCAGAATTGCAGGAAACCGATTTCAGGAGGTAGACTGGAATTGCATTTAAAGCATAGGAAAAGAGGCAGAACGTCGACAATGATGCACTTGGCCAAAAAGGGCGTATGCGTTTTTTCCTGAATATATTCAGGAAAAAACGCATACGCACTTTTTGGCCAACCAAGCAAGCTTGCAAAGGAAATCTGCACTACAATGAAGTCTCACTTCCCCCTGGTCAAAAGGGCCATCTGAAAAAAGTGTAAAATCCAGAAAGGCAGGACAGGCCATGGAGAACTGGGAGCCTTGTTATGCTGATGGGCGGGATGTAAATTGCCAACAGCCACTAGGGAGAAGTGTATGGTGTTTCCTGAAACATCTAAGAAACAAAGCAACAGAGCCTAGGGCACTTCCACTTATGGTCCTATAGCTTAGGGAAATTAAAATCAAAAAGAGACAGCCACCCGAAAGTTTGGGACGGCTCTGTTTACAATAACCTCGTTTACAGGACAAGTTCAATATCGCAGATAGTGAAAAATGGATAAAGAAGTTTTGGTACTTACGTACAATGCAATATCACTCAGAAATGAAATCTATGTCATCAGGCACGTAGCAGCATAATGAGTGGATTCAGGTATGATGATTCTAACTGAAATAAGTCACAAGAAAAAGAAACATCATAAGATATCATTAATACACAGAATGTAAACTTGGCTACACAGGAACTGGATTACAAAAGAGAAGAGGGTCTCAAATTTAGAAAACCAACTTATGCTTGCTTAAGGGGAAAGGTGAGTTGGGGTGCTGCATAAAACCAGAGATTGAAATGAGCACAGATAAAGTTCCTTAAGCCAAATATGTAATAGACAAGAGCTACTCCTTGCTCAACGAAATGGACTCAACACCCCATATTAAACGCCTAACAATGTACCTGACTAGTAAGTATCTTAAAACCTATGGATTGCTATGTCTCTGAAAGAGAATCAAGCGTGAGTACAGCACCATAAACGCAGCAGTGATAGGATTGGAGAGGTTCGGTGAGCAAATGAAGACCCTTTGAAGTCATATTGCATGGTACCCATTCCACGGGTCTCAACTCTCCAGGTTTAAGGGATTCTTCCTTCAGCTAAACATGCATTTGGAACCCAGACTATGATCAACCGTGTGATCGTGAGTCATGTTCAAATATGTCTCAGTTCTCATCCCCTGGTACTCGGGTGCAACATTCCAGACACTTTACTAACACTCTCCCGACTTGGAGAGTCAGTGCCTTTAACCTCCTGTTTGGCCCAGTTTGCAAATTCCGCGGATGATGAACAGGAATAGGGAGAACCAATGAGAGACTAGCTGGAGATGTCTGGACGGGCAAATTTAACTCTCATTTCCCACCAGGAAGAGGAATTAAGCAAAGGCTCAGCGTGCCGTGCCGGAACCAGATTAGGGCCTGAAGCAATCCTGCGGTGTTGCGGCCAGCTCTCAAGAAAGCGAGTTGAAGAAAGGCGCTCAGGGGCACTGTAATTCACAAACCTGCAGAGTTATAAATGACAGCTATCGTCCAAAAATATACTGAAGTAAAGCTGCCAAGAGGACTTGAAAGCGGGGCAGAATTGCAGGAAACCGATTTCAGGAGGTAGACAGGAATTGCATTTAAAGCATAGGAAAAGAGGCAGAAGGTCGACAATGATGCACTTGGCCAAAAAGGGCGTATGCGTTTTTTCCTGATTATATTCAGGAAAAAAACGCATACGCCCTTTTTGGCCAACCAAGCAAGCTTGCAAAGCAAATCTGCACTACAATGAAGTCTCACTTCCCCCCGATCAAAAGGGCCATCTGAAAAAAGTGTAAAATCCAGAAAGGTAGGACAGGCCATGGAGAACTGGGAGACTTGTAAGCTGATGGGCAGGATATAAATTGCCAACAGCCAATCGGGAGAAGTGTATGGTGTTTCCTGAAACATCTAAAAGACAAAGCAACAGAGCCTAGGTCAATTCCACTTATGGTCCTATAGCTTAGGGAAATTAAAATCAAAAAGACACAGCCACCTGAAAGTTTGGGACGGCTGTGTTTACAAGAACCTCGTTTACGGTACAAGTTCAATATCGCAGAAAGTGAAAAATGGATAAAGAAGTTGTGGTACTTACGTACAATGCAATATCACTCAGCAATGAAATCTATGTCATCAGGCCCGTAGCAGCATAATGAGTGGATTCAGGTATGATGATTCTAACTGAAATAAGTCACACAGAAAAAGAAACATCATAAGATATCACTAATACACGGAATGTAAACTTGGCTACACAGGAACTGGATTACAAAAGAGAAGAGGGTCTCAAATTTAGAAAACCAACTTATGCTTGCTTAAGGGGAAAGGTGAGTTGGGGTGCTGCATAAAACCAGAGATTGAAATGAGCACAGATAAGGTTCCTTAAGCCAAATATGGAATAGACAAGAGCTACTCCTTGCTCAACGAAATGGACTCAACACCCCATATTAAACGCCTAACAATGTACCAGACTAGTAAGTATCTTAAAACCTATGGATTGCTATGTCTCTGAAAGAGAATCAATCGTGAGTACAGCGCCATAAACGCAGCAGTGATAGCATTGGAGAGGTTCGGTGAGCAAATGAAGACCCTTTGAAGTCATATTGCATGGTACCCATTCCACGGGTCTCAACTCTCCAGGTTTAAGGGATTCTTTCTTCAGCTAAATTTGCATTTGGAACCCAGACTATGATCAACCGTGTGATCGGGAGACGTGTTCAAATATGTCTCAGTTTTCGTCCCCTGGTACTCGGGTGCAACATTACAGACGCTTTACTAACACTCTCCCGTCTTGGAGAGTCAGGGCCTTTAACCTCCTGTTTGGCCCAGTTTGCAATTTCTGCGGAAGATGAACAGGAATAGGGAGAACCAATGAGAGACTAGCTGGAGGTGTCTGCACGGGCAAATTTAACTCTCATTTCCCACCAGGAAGAGGAATTAACCAAAGGCTCAGCATGCCGTGCCGGAACCATATTAGGGCCAGAAGCAATCCTGCGGTGTTGTGGCCAGCTCACAAGAAAGCGAGTTGAAGAAAGGAGCTCAGGGGCACTGTAATTCACAAACCTGCAGAGTTATAAATGACAGCTATCATCCAAAAATATACTGAAGTAAGGCTGCCAAGAGGACTTGAAAGCGGGGCAGAATTGCACGAAACCGATTTCAGGAGGTAGACTGGAATTGCATTTAAAGCATAGGAAAAGAGGCAGAACGTCAACAATGATGCACTTGGCCTAAAAGGGCGTATGCGTTTTTTCCTGAATATATTCAGGAAAAAACGCATACGCACTTTTTGGACAACCAAGCAAGCTTGCAAAGGAAATCTGCACTACATTGAAGTCTCACTCCCCACCCCGGTCAAAAGGACCATCTGAAAAAAGTGTAAAATCCAGAAAGGCAGGAAAGGCAATGGAGAACTGGGAGCCTTGCTATGCTGATGGGCGGGATGTAAATTGCCAACAGCCACTAGGGAGAAGTGTATGGTGTTTCCTGAAACATATAAAAAACAAAGCAACAGAGCCTAGGGCACTTCCACTTATGGTTCTATAGCTTAGGGAAATTAAAATCAAAAAGACACAGCCACCCCAAAGTTTGGGACGGCTCTGTTTACAAGAACTCCTTTACAGTAGAAGTTCAATTTCGCAGAAAGTGAAAAATGGATAAAGAAGTTGTGGTACTTACGTACAATGCAATATCACTCAGCAATGAAATCTATGTCATCAGACCCGTAACAGCATAATGAGTGGATTCAGGTATGATGATTCTAACTGAAATAAGTCACACAGAAAAAGAAACATCATAAGATATCACTAATACACGGAATGTAAACTTGGCTACACAGGAACTGAATTTCAAAACAGAACAGAGTCTCAAATTTAGAAAACCAACTTATGCTTGCTTAAGGGGAAAGGTGAGTTGGGGTGCTGCATAAAACCAGAGATTGAAATGAACACAGATAAAGTTCCTTAAGCCAAATACGTAATAGACAAGAGCTACTCCTTGCTCAACGAAATGGACTCAACACCCCATATTAAACGCCTAAGAATGTACCTGACTAGTAAGTATCTTAAAACCTATGGATTGCTATGTCTCTGAAAGTGAATAAATCGTGAGTACATGGGCATAAACGCAGCAGTGATAGGATTGGAGAGTTTTGGTGAGCAAATGAAGACCCTTTGAAGTCATATTGCATGGTACCCATTCCACGGGTCTCAACTCTCCAGGTTTAAGGGATTCTTCCTTCAGCTAAAACATGCATGTGGAACCCAGAGTATGATCAACCGTGTGATCGGGAGACGTGTTGAAATATGTCTCAGTTCTCGTCCCCTGGTACTCGGGTGCAACATTCCAGATGCTTTACTAACACTCTCCCGACTTGGAGAGTCAGTGCCTTTAACCTCCTGTTTGGCCCAGTTTGCAAATTACGCGGAAGATGAACAGGAATAGGGAGAACCAATGAGAGACTAGCTGGAGGTGTTTGGACGGGAAAATTTAACTCTCATTTCCCACCAGGAAGAGGAATTAACCAAAGGCTCAGCGTGCCATGCCGGAACCAGATTAGGGCCTGAAGCAATCCTGCAGTGTTGCGGCCAGCTCACAAGAAAGCGAGTTGAAGAAAGGAGCTCAGGGGCACTGTAATTCACAAACCTGCAGAGTTATAAATGACAGCTATCATCCAAAAATATACTGAAGTAAGGCTGCCAAGAGGACTTGAAAGCGGGGCAGAATTGCACGAAACCGATTTCAGGAGGTAGACTGGAATTGCATTTAAAGCATAGGAAAAGAGGCAGAAGGTCGACAATGATGCACTTGGCCAAAAAGGGCGTATGCGTTTTTTCCTGAATATATTCAGGACAAAACGCATACGCCCTTTTTGGCCAACCAAGCAAGCTTGCAAAGGAAATCTGCACTACAATGAAGTCTCACTTCCCCCCGGTCAAAAGGGCCATCTGAAAAAAGCGTAAAATCCAGAAAGGCAGGACAGGCCATGGAGAACTGGGAGCCTTGTTATGCTGATGGGTGGGATGTAAATTGCCAACAGCCACTGGGGAGAAGTGTATGGTGTTTCCTGAAACATCTAAAAAACAAAGCAACAGAGCCTAGGGCACTTCCACTTATGGTCCTATAGCTTAGGGAAATTAAAATCAAAAAGACACAGCCACCCCAAAGTTTGGGATGGCTCTGTTTACAAGAAACTCGTTTACGGTACAAGTTCAATATCGCATAAAGCGAAAAATGGATAAAGAAGTTGTGGTACTTACGTACAATGCAATATCACTCAGCAATGACATCTATGTCATCAGGCCCATAGCAGCATAATGAGTGGATTCAGGTATGATGATTCTAACTGAAATAAGTCACACAGAAAAAGAAACATCATAAGATATCTCTAATACACGGAATGTAATCTTGGCTAACAGGAACTGAATTTCAAAACAGAACATGGTCCCAAATTTAGAAAATCAACTTATGCTTGCTTAAGGGGAAAGGTGAGTTGGGGTGCTGCATAAAACCAGAGATTGAAATGAGCACAAATAAAGTTCCTTAAGCCAAATATGAAATAGACAAGAGCTACTCCTTGCTCAACGAAATGGACTCAAAACCCCATATTAAACGCCTAAGAATGTACCTGACTAGTAATATCTTAAAATCTATGGATTGCTATGTCTCCGAAAGAGAATCAAGCATGTGTACAGGGGCATAAACGCAGCAGTGATAGGATTGGAGAGGTTCGGTGAGCAAACGAAGACCCTTTGAAGTTATATTGAATGGTACCCATTCCACGGGTCTCAACTCTCCAGGTTTAAGGGATTCTTCCTTCAGCTAAAACATGCATGTGGAACCCAGAGTATGATCAACCGTGTGATCGGGAGACGTGTTCAAATATGTCTCAGTTTTCCTCCCCTGGTAAACGGGTGCAACATTCCAGATGCTTTACTAACACTCTCCCGACTTGGAGAGTCAGTGCCTTTAACCTCCTGTTTGGCCCAGTTTGCAATTTCTGCGGAAGATGAACAGGAATAGGGAGAACCAATGAGAGACTAGCTGGAGGTGTCTGGATGGGCAAATATAACTCTCATTTCCCACCAAGAAGAGGAATTAACCAAAGGATCAGCGTGCCATGCCGGATCCAGATTAGGGCCTGAAGCAATCCTGCGGTGTTGCGGCCAGCTCACAAGAAAGCGAGTTGAAGAAAGGAGCTCAGGGGCACTGTAATTCACAAACCTGCAGAGTTATAAATGACAGCTATCATCCAAAAATATACTGAAGTAAGGCTGCCAAGAGGACTTGAAAGCGGGGCAGAATTGCAGGAAACCGATTTCAGGAGGTAGACTGGAATTGCATTTAAAGCATAGGAAAAGAGGCAGAAGGTCGACAATGATGCACTTGGCCAAAAAGGGCGTATGCGTTTTTTCCTGAATATATTCAGGACAAAACGCATACGCCCTTTTTGGCCAACCAAGCAAGCTTGCAAAGGAAATCTGCACTACAATGAAGTCTCACTTCCCCGCGGTCAAAAGGGCCATCTGAAAAAAGTGTAAAATCCAGAAAGGCAGGACAGGCCATGGAGAACTGGGAGCCTTGTTATGCTGATGGGCGGGATGTAAATTGCCAACAGCCACTGGGGAGAAGTTTATGGTGTTTCCTGAAACATTTAAAAAACAAAGCAACAGAGCCTAGGGCACTTCCACTTATGGTCCTATAGCTTAGGGAAATTAAAATCAAAAAGACACAGCCACCCCGAAGTTTGGGATGGCTCTGTTTACAAGAAACTCTTTTACGGGACAAGTTCAATATCGCAGAAAGTGAAAAATGGATAAAGAAGTTGTGGTACTTACGTACAATGCAATATCACTCAGCAATGAAATCTATGTCATCATGCCCATAGCAGCATAATGAGTGGATTCAGGTATGATGATTCTAACTGAAATAAGTCACACAGAAAAAGAAACATCATAAGATATCACTAATACACGGAATGTAAACTTGGCTACACAGGAACTGGATTACAAAACAGAACAGGGTCTCAAATTTAGAAAACCAACTTATGCTTGCTTAAGGGGAAAGGTGAGTTGGGGTGCTGCATAAAACCAGAGATTGAAATGAGCACAGATAAAGTTCCTTAAGCCAAATATGTAATAGACAAGGGCTACTCCTTGCTCAACGAAATGGACTCAAAACCCCATATTAAACGCCTAACAATGTCCCTGACTAGTAAGTATCTTAAAACTTATGGATTGCTATGTCTCTGAAAGAGAATCAAGCGTGAGTACAGGGGCATAAACGCAGCAGTGATAGGATTGGAGAGGTTCGGTGAGCAAATGAAGACCCTTTGAAGTCATATTGCATGGTACCCATTCCACGGGTCTCAACTCTCCAAGTTTAAGGGATTCTTCCTTCAGCTAAAAAATGCATGTGGAACACAGAGTGTGATCAACCGTGTGATCGGGAGACGTGTTCTAATATGTCTCAGTTCTCATCCCCTGGTACTCGGGTGCAACATTGCAGACGCTTTACTAACATTTTCCCGACTTGGAGAGACAGTGCCTTTAACCTCCTGTTTGGCCCAGTTTGCAATTTCTGCGGAAGATGAACAGGAATAGGGAGAACCAATGAGAGACTAGCTGGAGGTGTCTGGACGGGCAAATTTAACTCTCATTTCCCACCAGGAAGAGTAATTAACCAAAGGCTCAGCGTGCCGTGCCAGAACCAAATTAGGGCCCGAAGCAATCGTGCGGTGTTGCGGCCAGCTCACAAGAAAGCGAGTTGAAGAAAGGAGCTCAGGGGCACTGTAATTCACAAACCTGCAGACTTATAAATGACAGCTATCGTCCAAAAATCTACTGAAGTAAGGGTGCCAAGAGGACTTGAAAGCGGGGCAGAATTGCAGGAAACCGATTTCAGGAGGTAGACTGGAATTGCATTTAAAGCATAGGAAAAGAGGCAGAAGGTCGACAATGATGCACTTGGCCAAAAAGGGCGTATGCGTTTTTTCCTGAATATATTCAGGACAAAACGCATACGCCCTTTTTGGCCAACCAAGCAAGCTTGCAAAGGAAATCTGCACTACAATGAAGTCTCACTTCCCCGCGGTCAAAAGGGCCATCTGAAAAAAGTGTAAAATCCAGAAAGGCAGGACAGGCCATGGAGAACTGGGAGCCTTGTTATGCTGATGGGCGGGATGTAAATTGCCAACAGCCACTGGGGAGAAGTTTATGGTGTTTCCTGAAACATTTAAAAAACAAAGCAACAGAGCCTAGGGCACTTCCACTTATGGTCCTATAGCTTAGGGAAATTAAAATCAAAAAGACACAGCCACCCCGAAGTTTGGGATGGCTCTGTTTACAAGAAACTCTTTTACGGGACAAGTTCAATATCGCAGAAAGTGAAAAATGGATAAAGAAGTTGTGGTACTTACGTACAATGCAATATCACTCAGCAATGAAATCTATGTCATCATGCCCGTAGCAGCATAATGAGTGGACTCAGGTATGATGATTCTAACTGAAATAAGTCACACAGAAAAAGAAACATCATAAGATATCACTAATACACGGAATGTAAACTTGGCCACACAAGAACTGAATTTCAAAACAGAACATGGTCCCAAATTTAGAAAATCAACTTATGCTTGCTTAAGGGGAAAGGTGAGTTGGGGTGCTGCATAAAACCAGAGATTGAAATGAGCACAAATAAAGTTCCTTAAGCCAAATATGTAATACACAAGAGCTACTCCTTGCTCAACGAAATGGACTCAAAACCCCATATTAAACGCCTAAGAATGTACCTGACTAGTAATATCTTAAAATCTATGGATTGCTATGTCTCCGAAAGAGAATCAAGCATGTGTAGAGGGGCATAAACGCAGCAGTGATAGGATTGGAGAGGTTCGGTGAGCAAACGAAGACCCTTTGAAGTCATATTGAATGGTACCCAATCCACGGGTCTCAACTCTCCAGGTTTAAGGGATTCTTCCTTCAGCTAAAACATGCATGTGGAACCCAGAGTATGATCAACCGTGTGATCGGGAGACTTGTTCAAATAGGTCTCAGTTTTTCTCCCCTGGTACTCGGGTGCAACATTCCAGATGCTTTACTAACACTCTCCCGTCTTGGAGAGTCAGTGCCTTTAACCTCCTGTTTGGCCCAGTTTGCAATTTCTGCGGAAGATGAACAGGAATAGGGAGAACCAATGAGAGACTAGCTGGAGGTGTCTGGACGGGCAAATTGAACTCTCATTTCCCACCAGGAAGAGGAATTAACCAAAGGCTCAGCATGCCGTGCCGGAACCAGATTAGGGCCTGAAGCAATCCTGCGGTGTTGCGGCCAGCTCACAAGAAAGCTAGTTGAAGAAAGGAGCTCAGGGGCACTGTAATTCACAAACCTGCAGAGTTATAAATGACAGCTATCGTCCAAAAATATACTGAAGTAAGGCTGCCAAGAGGACTTGAAAGCGGGGCAGAATTGCAGGAAACCGATTTCAGGAGGTAGACTGGAATTGCATTTAAAACATAGGAAAAGAGGCAGAACGTTGACAATGATGCACTTGGCCAAAAAGGGCATATGCGTTTTTTCCTGAATATATTCAGGAAAAAGCGCATACGACCTTTTTGGCCAAACAAGCAAGCTTGCAAAGGAAATCTGCACTGCAATGAAGTCTCACTTACCCCTGGTCAAGAGGGCCATCTGAAAAAAGTGTAAAATCCAGAAAGGCAAGACAGGCCATGGAGAACTGGGAGCCTTGTTATGCTGATGGGCGGGATGTAAATTGCCAACAGCCACTGGGGAGAAGTTTATGGTGTTTCCTGAAACATTTAAAAAACAAAGCAACAGAGCCTAGGGCACTTCCACTTATGGTCCTATAGCTTAGGGAAATTAAAATCAAAAAGACACAGCCACCCCAAAGTTTGGGATGGCTCTGTTTACAAGAAACTCGTTTACGGTACAAGTTCAATATCGCATAAAGCGAAAAATGGATAAAGAAGTTGTGGTACTTACGTACAATGCAATATCACTCAGCAATGACATCTATGTCATCAGGCCCATAGCAGCATAATGAGTGGATTCAGGTATGATGATTCTAACTGAAATAAGTCACACAGAAAAAGAAACATCATAAGATATCACTAATACACGGAATGTAAACTTGGCTACACAGGAACTGAATTTCAAACAGAACATGGTCCCAAATTTAGAAAATCAACTTATGCTTGCTTAAGGGGAAAGGTGAGTTGGGGTGCTGCATAAAACCAGAGATTGAAATGAGCACAAATAAAGTTCCTTAAGCCAAATATGTAATAGACAAGAGATACTCCTTGCTCAACGAAATGGACTCAAAACCCCATATTAAACGCCTAAGAATGTACCTGACTAGTAATATCTTAAAATCTATGGATTGCTATGTCTCCGAAAGAGAATCAAGCATGTGTAGAGGGGCATAAACGCAGCAGTGATAGGATTGGAGAGGTTCGGTGAGCAAATGAAGACCCTTTGAAGTCATATTGCATGGTACCCATTCCACGGGTCTCAACTCTCCTGGTTTAAGGGATTTTTCCTTCAGCTAAAACATGCATGTGGAGCCCAGAGTATGATCAACTGTGTGATCGGGAGACGTGTTCAAATATGTCTCAGTTCTCGTCCCCTGGTACTCGGGTGCAACATTCCAGACGTTTTAATAACACTCTCCCGACTTGGAGAGTCAGTGCCTTTAACCTCCTGATTGGTCCAGTTTGCAGTTTCTGCGGAAGATGAACCGGAATAGGGAGGACCAATGAGAGACTAGCTGGAAGTGTCTGGACGGGCAAATTTAACTCTCATTTCCCACCAGGAAGAGAAATTAACAAAAGGCTCAGCGTGCCGTGCCGGAATCAGATTAGGGCCTGAAGCAATCCTGCGGTGTTGCGGCCAGCTCACAAGAAAGCGAGTTGAAGAAAGGAGCTCAGAGGCACTGTAATCACAAACCTGCAGAGTTATAAATGACAGCTATCGTCCAAAAATATACTGAAGTAAGGCTGCCAAGATGACTTCAAAGCGGGGCAGAATTGCAAGAATCCGATTTCAGGATGTAGACTGGAATTGCATTTAAAGCATAGGAAAAGAGGCAGAACGTCGACAATGATGCACTTGGCCAAAAGGGGTGTACGTGTTTTTTCCTGAATATATTCAGGAAAAAAACGTGTACGCCCTTTTTGGCCAACCAAGCAAGCTTGCAAAGGAAATCTGCACTACAATGAAGTCTCACTTCCCCCCGGTCAAAAGGGCCATCTGAAAAAAGTGTAAAATCCAGAAAGGCAGGACAGGCCATGGAGAACTGGGAGCCTTGTTATGCTGGTGGGTGGGATGTAAATTGCCAACAGCCACTGGGGAGAAGTGTGTGGTGTTTCCTGAAACATCTAAAAAACAAAGCAACAGAGACTAGGGCACTTCCACTTATGGTCCTGCAGCTTAGGGAAATTAAAATCAAAAAGACACAGCCACCCCAATGTTTGGGACGGCTCTGTTTACAAGAACCTCGTTTACGGTACAAGTTCAATATCACAGAAAGTGAAAAATGGATAAAGAAGTTGTGGTACTTACGTACAATGCAATATCACTCAGCAATGAAATCTATGTCATCAGGCCCGTAGCAGCATAGAGTGGATTCAGGTATGATGATTCTAACTGAAATAAGTCACACAGAATAAGAAACATCATAAGATATCACTAATACACGGAATGTATACTTGGCTACACAGGAACTGGATTACAAAACAGAACAGAGTCTCTAATTTAGAAAACCAACTTATGCTTGCTTAAGGGGAAAGGTGAGTTGGGGTGCTGCATAAAACCAGAGATTGAAATGAGCACAGATAAAGTTCCTTAAGCCAAATATGTAATAGACAAGAGCTACTCCTTGCTCAACAAAATGGACTCAAAACCCCATATTAAACGCCTAATAATGTACCTGACTAGTAAGTATCTTAAAACCTATGGATTGCTATGTCTCTGAAAGTGAATCAATCGTGAGTACAGGGGCAAAAACGCTGCAGTGATAGGATTGGAGAGTTTTGGTGGGCAAATGAAGACCCTTTGAAATCATATTGCATGGTACCCATTCCACGGGTCTCAACTCTCCAGGTTTAAGGGATTCTTCCTTCAGCTAAAACATGCATGTGGAACCCAGAGTATGATCAACCATGTGATCGGGAGACGTGTTGAAATATGTCTCAGTTCTCGTCCCCTGGTACTCGGGTGCAACATTCTAGATGCTTTACTAACACTCTCCCGACTTGGAGAGTCAGTGCCTTTAACCTCCTGTTTGGCCCAGTTTGCAAATTCCGCGGAAGATGAACAGGAATAGGGAGAACCAATGAGAGACTAGCTGGAGGTGTCTGGACGGGAAAATTTAACTCTCATTTCCCACCAGGAAGAGGAATTAACCAAAGGCTCAGCGTGCCATGCCGGAACCAGATTAGGGCCTGAAGCAATCCTGCGGTGTTGCGGCCAGCTCACAAGAAAGCGAGTTGAAGAAAGGAGCTCAGGGGCACTGTAATTCACAAACCTGCAGAGTTATAAATGACAGCTATCATCCAAAAATATACTGAAGTAAGGCTGCCAAGAGGACTTGAAAGCCGGGCAGAATTGCAGGAAACCGATTTCAGGAGGTAGACTGGAATTGCATTTAAAGCATAGGAAAAGAGGCAGAAGGTCGACAATGATGCACTTGGCCAAAAAGGGCGTATGCGTTTTTTCCTGAATATATTCAGGAAAAAACGCATACGCCCTTTTTGGCCAACCAAGCAAGCTGGCAAAGGAAATCTGCACTACAATGAAGTCTCACTTCCCCCCCGTCACAAGGGCCATCTGAAAAAAGTGAAAAATCCAGAAAGGCAGGACAGGCCATGGAGAACTGGGAGCCTTGTTATGCTGATGGGCGGCATGTAAATCGCCAACAGTCACTGGGGAGAAGTGTATGGTGTTTCCTGAAACATCTAAAAAACAAAGCAACAGAGCCTAGGGCACTTCCACTTATGGTCCTATAGCTTAGGGAAATTAAAATCAAAAAGACACAGCCACCCCAAAGTTTGGGACGGCTCTGTTTACAAGAACTCCTTTACGGTACAAGTTCAATTTCGCAGACATTGAAAAATGGATAAAGAAGTTGTGGTACTTACGTACAATGCAATATCACTCAGCAATGAAATCTATGTCATCAGGCCCGTAGCAGCATAATGAGTGGATTCAGGTATGATGATTCTAACTGAAATAAGTCACACAGAAAAAGAAACATCATAAGATATCACTAATACACGGAATGTAAACTTGGCTACACAGGAACTGAATTTCAAAACAGAACATGGTCCCAAATTTAGAAAATCAACTTATGCTTCCTTAAGGGGAAAGGTGAGTTGGGGTGCTGCATAAAACCAGAGATTGAAATGAGCACAGATAAAGTTCCTTAAGCCAAATATGTAATAGACAAGAGCTACTCCTTGCTCAACGAAATGGACTCAAAACCCCATATTAAACGCCTAAGAATGTACCTGACTAGTAATATCTTAAAATCTATGGATTGCTATGTCTCCGAAAGAGAATCAAGCATGTGTAGAGGGGCATAAACGCAGCAGTGATAGGATTGGAGAGGTTCGGTGAGCAAACGAAGACCCTTTGAAGTCATATTGAATGGTACCCATTCCACGGGTCTCAACTCTCCAGGTTTAAGGGATTCTTCCTTCAGCTAAAACATGCATGTGGAACCCAGAGTATGATCAACTGTGTGATCGGGAGACTTGTTCAAATATGTCTCAGTTTTCCTCCCCTGGTACTCGGGTGCAACATTCTAGATGCTTTACTAACACTCTCCTGACTTGGAGAGTCAGTGCCTTTAACCTCCTGTTTGGCCCAGTTTGCAATTTCTGCGGAAGATGAACAGGAATAGGGAGAACCAATGAGACACTAGCTGGAGGTGTCTGGACGGGCAAATTTAACTTTCATTTCCCACCAGGAAGAGGAATTAACCAAAGGCTCAGCGTGCCGTGCCGGAACCAGATTAGGGCCTGAAGCAATCCTGCGGTGTTGCGGCCAGCTCACAAGAAAGCGAGTTGAAGAAAGGAGCTCAGGGGCACTGTAATTCACAAACCTGCACAGTTATAAATGACAGCTATCGTCCAAAAATATACTGAGGTAAGGCTGCCAAGAGGACTTGAAAGCGGGGCAGAATTGCAGGAAACCGATTTCAGGAGGTAGACTGGAATTGCATTTAAAACATAGGAAAAGAGGCAGAACGTTGACAATGATGCACTTGGCCAAAAAGGGCATATGCGTTTTTTCCTGAATATATTCAGGAAAAAGCGCATACGACCTTTTTGGCCAAACAAGCAAGCTTGCAAAGGAAATCTGCACTGCAATGAAGTCTCACTTACCCCTGGTCAAGAGGGCCATCTGAAAAAAGTGTAAAATCCAGAAAGGCAAGACAGGCCATGGAGAACTGGGAGCCTTGTTATGCTGATGGGCGGGATGTAAATTGCCAACAGCCACTGGGGAGAAGTTTATGGTGTTTCCTGAAACATTTAAAAAACAAAGCAACAGAGCCTAGGGCACTTCCACTTATGGTCCTATAGCTTAGGGAAATTAAAATCAAAAAGACACAGCCACCCCAAAGTTTGGGATGGCTCTGTTTACAAGAAACTCGTTTACGGTACAAGTTCAATATCGCATAAAGCGAAAAATGGATAAAGAAGTTGTGGTACTTACGTACAATGCAATATCACTCAGCAATGACATCTATGTCATCAGGCCCATAGCAGCATAATGAGTGGATTCAGGTATGATGATTCTAACTGAAATAAGTCACACAGAAAAAGAAACATCATAAGATATCACTAATACACGGAATGTAAACTTGGCTACACAGGAACTGAATTTCAAACAGAACATGGTCCCAAATTTAGAAAATCAACTTATGCTTGCTTAAGGGGAAAGGTGAGTTGGGGTGCTGCATAAAACCAGAGATTGAAATGAGCACAAATAAAGTTCCTTAAGCCAAATATGTAATAGACAAGAGATACTCCTTGCTCAACGAAATGGACTCAAAACCCCATATTAAACGCCTAAGAATGTACCTGACTAGTAATATCTTAAAATCTATGGATTGCTATGTCTCCGAAAGAGAATCAAGCATGTGTAGAGGGGCATAAACGCAGCAGTGATAGGATTGGAGAGGTTCGGTGAGCAAATGAAGACCCTTTGAAGTCATATTGCATGGTACCCATTCCACGGGTCTCAACTCTCCTGGTTTAAGGGATTTTTCCTTCAGCTAAAACATGCATGTGGAGCCCAGAGTATGATCAACTGTGTGATCGGGAGACGTGTTCAAATATGTCTCAGTTCTCGTCCCCTGGTACTCGGGTGCAACATTCCAGACGTTTTAATAACACTCTCCCGACTTGGAGAGTCAGTGCCTTTAACCTCCTGATTGGTCCAGTTTGCAGTTTCTGCGGAAGATGAACCGGAATAGGGAGGACCAATGAGAGACTAGCTGGAAGTGTCTGGACGGGCAAATTTAACTCTCATTTCCCACCAGGAAGAGAAATTAACAAAAGGCTCAGCGTGCCGTGCCGGAATCAGATTAGGGCCTGAAGCAATCCTGCGGTGTTGCGGCCAGCTCACAAGAAAGCGAGTTGAAGAAAGGAGCTCAGAGGCACTGTAATCACAAACCTGCAGAGTTATAAATGACAGCTATCGTCCAAAAATATACTGAAGTAAGGCTGCCAAGATGACTTCAAAGCGGGGCAGAATTGCAAGAATCCGATTTCAGGATGTAGACTGGAATTGCATTTAAAGCATAGGAAAAGAGGCAGAACGTCGACAATGATGCACTTGGCCAAAAGGGGTGTACGTGTTTTTTCCTGAATATATTCAGGAAAAAAACGTGTACGCCCTTTTTGGCCAACCAAGCAAGCTTGCAAAGGAAATCTGCACTACAATGAAGTCTCACTTCCCCCCGGTCAAAAGGGCCATCTGAAAAAAGTGTAAAATCCAGAAAGGCAGGACAGGCCATGGAGAACTGGGAGCCTTGTTATGCTGGTGGGTGGGATGTAAATTGCCAACAGCCACTGGGGAGAAGTGTGTGGTGTTTCCTGAAACATCTAAAAAACAAAGCAACAGAGACTAGGGCACTTCCACTTATGGTCCTGCAGCTTAGGGAAATTAAAATCAAAAAGACACAGCCACCCCAATGTTTGGGACGGCTCTGTTTACAAGAACCTCGTTTACGGTACAAGTTCAATATCACAGAAAGTGAAAAATGGATAAAGAAGTTGTGGTACTTACGTACAATGCAATATCACTCAGCAATGAAATCTATGTCATCAGGCCCGTAGCAGCATAGAGTGGATTCAGGTATGATGATTCTAACTGAAATAAGTCACACAGAATAAGAAACATCATAAGATATCACTAATACACGGAATGTATACTTGGCTACACAGGAACTGGATTACAAAACAGAACAGAGTCTCTAATTTAGAAAACCAACTTATGCTTGCTTAAGGGGAAAGGTGAGTTGGGGTGCTGCATAAAACCAGAGATTGAAATGAGCACAGATAAAGTTCCTTAAGCCAAATATGTAATAGACAAGAGCTACTCCTTGCTCAACAAAATGGACTCAAAACCCCATATTAAACGCCTAATAATGTACCTGACTAGTAAGTATCTTAAAACCTATGGATTGCTATGTCTCTGAAAGTGAATCAATCGTGAGTACAGGGGCAAAAACGCTGCAGTGATAGGATTGGAGAGTTTTGGTGGGCAAATGAAGACCCTTTGAAATCATATTGCATGGTACCCATTCCACGGGTCTCAACTCTCCAGGTTTAAGGGATTCTTCCTTCAGCTAAAACATGCATGTGGAACCCAGAGTATGATCAACCATGTGATCGGGAGACGTGTTGAAATATGTCTCAGTTCTCGTCCCCTGGTACTCGGGTGCAACATTCTAGATGCTTTACTAACACTCTCCCGACTTGGAGAGTCAGTGCCTTTAACCTCCTGTTTGGCCCAGTTTGCAAATTCCGCGGAAGATGAACAGGAATAGGGAGAACCAATGAGAGACTAGCTGGAGGTGTCTGGACGGGAAAATTTAACTCTCATTTCCCACCAGGAAGAGGAATTAACCAAAGGCTCAGCGTGCCATGCCGGAACCAGATTAGGGCCTGAAGCAATCCTGCGGTGTTGCGGCCAGCTCACAAGAAAGCGAGTTGAAGAAAGGAGCTCAGGGGCACTGTAATTCACAAACCTGCAGAGTTATAAATGACAGCTATCATCCAAAAATATACTGAAGTAAGGCTGCCAAGAGGACTTGAAAGCCGGGCAGAATTGCAGGAAACCGATTTCAGGAGGTAGACTGGAATTGCATTTAAAGCATAGGAAAAGAGGCAGAAGGTCGACAATGATGCACTTGGCCAAAAAGGGCGTATGCGTTTTTTCCTGAATATATTCAGGAAAAAACGCATACGCCCTTTTTGGCCAACCAAGCAAGCTGGCAAAGGAAATCTGCACTACAATGAAGTCTCACTTCCCCCCCGTCACAAGGGCCATCTGAAAAAAGTGAAAAATCCAGAAAGGCAGGACAGGCCATGGAGAACTGGGAGCCTTGTTATGCTGATGGGCGGCATGTAAATCGCCAACAGTCACTGGGGAGAAGTGTATGGTGTTTCCTGAAACATCTAAAAAACAAAGCAACAGAGCCTAGGGCACTTCCACTTATGGTCCTATAGCTTAGGGAAATTAAAATCAAAAAGACACAGCCACCCCAAAGTTTGGGACGGCTCTGTTTACAAGAACTCCTTTACGGTACAAGTTCAATTTCGCAGACATTGAAAAATGGATAAAGAAGTTGTGGTACTTACGTACAATGCAATATCACTCAGCAATGAAATCTATGTCATCAGGCCCGTAGCAGCATAATGAGTGGATTCAGGTATGATGATTCTAACTGAAATAAGTCACACAGAAAAAGAAACATCATAAGATATCACTAATACACGGAATGTAAACTTGGCTACACAGGAACTGAATTTCAAAACAGAACATGGTCCCAAATTTAGAAAATCAACTTATGCTTCCTTAAGGGGAAAGGTGAGTTGGGGTGCTGCATAAAACCAGAGATTGAAATGAGCACAGATAAAGTTCCTTAAGCCAAATATGTAATAGACAAGAGCTACTCCTTGCTCAACGAAATGGATTCAAAACCCCATATTAAACGCCTAAGAATGTACCTGACTAGTAATATCTTAAAATCTATGGATTGCTATGTCTCCGAAAGAGAATCAAGCATGTGTAGAGGGGCATAAACGCAGCAGTGATAGGATTGGAGAGGTTCGGTGAGCAAACGAAGACCCTTTGAAGTCATATTGAATGGTACCCATTCCACGGGTCTCAACTCTCCAGGTTTAAGGGATTCTTCCTTCAGCTAAAACATGCATGTGGAACCCAGAGTATGATCAACTGTGTGATCGGGAGACTTGTTCAAATATGTCTCAGTTTTCCTCCCCTGGTACTCGGGTGCAACATTCTAGATGCTTTACTAACACTCTCCTGACTTGGAGAGTCAGTGCCTTTAACCTCCTGTTTGGCCCAGTTTGCAATTTCTGCGGAAGATGAACAGGAATAGGGAGAACCAATGAGACACTAGCTGGAGGTGTCTGGACGGGCAAATTTAACTTTCATTTCCCACCAGGAAGAGGAATTAACCAAAGGCTCAGCGTGCCGTGCCGGAACCAGATTAGGGCCTGAAGCAATCCTGCGGTGTTGCGGCCAGCTCACAAGAAAGCGAGTTGAAGAAAGGAGCTCAGGGGCACTGTAATTCACAAACCTGCACAGTTATAAATGACAGCTATCGTCCAAAAATATACTGAGGTAAGGCTGCCAAGAGGACTTGAAAGCGGGGCAGAATTGCAGGAAACCGATTTCAGGAGGTAGACTGGAATTGCATTTAAAGCATACGAAAAGAGGCAGAACGTTGACAATGATGCACTTGGCCAAAAAGGGCGTATGCGTTTTTTCCTGAATATATTCAGGAAAAAGTGCATACGATCTTTTTGGCCAACCAAGCAAGCTTGCAAAGGAAATCTGCACTACAATGAAGTCTCACTTCCCCCCAGTCAAAAGGGCCATCTGAAAAAAGTGTAAAATCCAGAAAGGCAAGACAGGCCATAGAGAACTGGGAGCCTTGTTATGCTGATGGGCGGGATGTTTCTTGCCAACAGCCACTCAGGAGAAGTGTATGGTGTTTCCTGGAACATCTAAAACAAAGCAACAGAGCCTAGGGCACTTCCACTTATGGTCCTGCAGCTTAGGGAAATTAAAATCAAAAAGACACAGCCACCCCAATGTTTGGGACGTCTCTGTTTACAAGAACCTCTTTTACGGTGCAAGTTCAATATCGCAGAAAGTGAAAACTTGATAAAGAAGTTGTGGTACTTACGTACAATGCAATATCCCTCAGCAATGAAATCTATGTCATCAGGCCCATAGCAGCATAATGAGTGGATTCAGCTATGATGATTCTAACTGAAATAAGTCACAAAGAAAAAGAAACATCATAAGATATCACTAATACACGGAATGTAAACTTGGCTACAAGGGAACTGGATTACAAAACAGAACAGGGTCTCAAATTTAGAAAATCAACTTATGCTTGCTTAAGGGGAAAGGTGAGTTGGGGTGCCGCATAAAACCAGAGATTGAAATGAACACAGATAAAGTTCCTTAAGACAAATACGTAATAGACAAGAGCTACTCCTTGCTCAACGAAATGGACTCAACACCCCATATTGAACACCTAAGAATGTACCTGACTAGTAAGTATCTTAAAACCTATGGATTGCTATGTCTCCGAAAGAGAATCAAGCGTGTGTACAGGGGCATAAACACAGCAGTGATAGGATTGGAGAGGTTCGGTGAGCAAATGAAGACCCTTTGAAATCATATTGCATGGTACCCATTCCACGGGTCTCAACTCTCCAGGTTTAAGGGATTCTTGCTTCAGCTAAAACATGCATGTGGAACCCAGAGTATGATCAACCATGTGATCGGGAGACGTGTTCAAATATGTCTCAGTTCTCGTCCCCTGGTACTCGGGTGCAACATTCCAGACGCTTTAATAACACTCTCCCGACTTGGAGAGTCAGTGCCTTTCACCTCCTGATTGGCCCAGTTTGCAATTTCTGCGGAAGATGAACAGGAACAGGAAGGACCAATGAGAGACTAGCTGGAAGTGTCTGGACGGGCAAATTTAACTCTCATTTCCCTCCAGGAAGAGAAATTAACAAAAGGCTAAGCGTGCCGTGACAGAATCAGATTAGGGCCTGAAGCAATCCTGCGGTGTTGCGGCCAGCTCACAAGAAAGCGAGTTGAAGAAAGGAGCTCAGGGGCACTGTAATCACAAACCTGCAGAGTTATAAATGACAGCTATCGTCCAAAAATATACTGAAGTAAGGCTGCCAAGAGGACTTCAACGCGGGGCAGAATTGCAAGAATCCAATTTCAGGATGTAGACTGGAATTGCATTTAAAGCATAGGAAAAGAGGCAGAACGTAGACAATGATGCACTTGGCCAAAAAGGGCGTATGCTTTTTTCCTGAATATATTCAGGAAAAAGTGCATACGACCTTTTTGGCCAACCAAGCAAGCTTGCAAAGGAAATCTGCACTACAATGAAGTCTCACTTCCCCCCAGTCAAAAGGGCCATCTGAAAAAAGTGTAAAATCCCGAAAGGCAGGACAGGCCATAGAGAACTGGGAGCCTTGTTATGCTGATGGGCGGGATGTAACTTGCCAACAGCCACTCAGGAGAAGTGTATGGTGTTTCCTGGAACATCTAAAACAAAGCAACAGAGCCTAGGGCACTTCCACTTATGGTCCTGCAGCTTAGGGAAATTAAAATCAAAAAGACACAGCCACCCCAATGTTTGGGACGGCTCTGTTTACAAGAACCTCGTTTACGGTACAAGTTCAATATCACAGAAAGTGAAAAATGGATAAAGAAGTTGTGGTACTTACGTACAATGCAATATCACTCAGCAATGAAATCTATGTCATCAGGCCAGTAGCAGCATAGAGTGGATTCAGGTATGATGATTCTAACTGAAATAAGTCACACAGAATAAGAAACATCATAAGATATCACTAATACACGGAATGTAAACTTGGCTACACAGGAACTGGATTACAAAACAGAACAGAGTCTCAAATTTAGAAAACCAACTTATGCTTGCTTAAGGGGAAAGGTGAGTTGGGGTGCTGCATAAAACCAGAGATTGAAATGAGCACAGATAAAGTTCCTTAAGCCAAATATGTAATAGACAAGAGCTACTCCTTGCTCAACAAAATGGACTCAAAACCCCATATTAAACGCCTAATAATGTACCTGACTAGTAAGTATCTCAAAACCTATGGATTGCTATGTCTCTGAAAGTGAATCAATAGTGAGTACAGGGGCAAAAACGCAGCAGTGATAGGATTGGAGAGTTTTGGTGAGCAAATGAAGACCCTTTGAAGTCATATTGCATGGTACCCATTCCACGGGTCTCAACTCTCCAGGTTTAAGGGATTCTTCCTTCAGCTAAAACATGCATGTGGAACCCAGAGTATGACCAACCGTGTGATCGGGAGACGTGTTGAAATATGTCTCAGGTCTCGTCCCCTGGTACTCGGGTGCAACATTCCAGATGCTTTACTAACACTCTCCCGACTTGGAGAGTCAGTGCCTTTAACCTCCTGTTTGGCCCAGTTTGCAAATTCCGCGGAAGATGAACAGGAATAGGGAGAACCAATGAGAGACTAGCTGGAGGTGTCTGGACGGGAAAATTTAACTCTCATTTCCCACCAGGAAGAGGAATTAACCAAAGGCTCAGCGTGCCATGCTGGAACCAGATTAGGGCCTGAAGCAATCCTGCGGTGTTGCGGCCAGCTCACAAGAAAGCGAGTTGAAGAAAGGAGCTCAGGGGCACTGTAATTCACAAATCTGCAGAGTTATAAATGACAGCTATCATCCAAAAATATACTGAAGTAAGGCTGCCAAGAGGACTTGAAAGCCGGGCAGAATTGCAGGAAACCGATTTCAGGAGGTAGACTGGAATTGCATTTAAAGCATAGGAAAAGAGGCAGAAGGTCGACAATGATGCACTTGGCCAAAAAGGGCGTATGCGTTTTTTCCTGAATATATTCAGGAAAAAAAGCATAAGCACTTTTTGGCCAACCAAGCAAGCTTGCAAAGGAAATCTGCACTACAATGAAGTCTCACTTCCCCCGGGTCACAAGGGCCATCTGAAAAAAGTGTAAAATCCAGAAAGGTAGGACAGGCCATGGAGAACTGGGAGCCTTGTTATGCTGATGGGCGGGATGTAAATTGCCAACAGCCACTCGGGAGAAGTGTATGGTGTTTCCTGAAACATCTAAAAAACAAAGCAACAGAGCCTAGGGCACTTCCACTTATGGTCCTATAGCTTAGGGAAATTAAAATCAAAAAGACACAGCCACCCCAAAGTTTGGGATGGCTCTGTTTACAAGAAACTCGTTTACGGTACAAGTTCAATATCGCATAAAGCGAAAAATGGATAAAGAAGTTGTGGTACTTACGTACAATGCAATATCACTCAGCAATGACATCTATGTCATCAGGCCCATAGCAGCATAATGAGTGGATTCAGGTATGATGATTCTAACTGAAATAAGTCACACAGAAAAAGAAACATCATAAGATATCACTAATACACGGAATGTAAACTTGGCTACACAGGAACTGAATTTCAAAACAGAACATGGTCCCAAATTTAGAAAATCAACTTATGCTTCCTTAAGGGGAAAGGTGAGTTGGGGTGCTGCATAAATCCAGAGATTGAAATGAGCACAAATAAAGTTCCTTAAGCCAAATATGTAATAGACAAGAGCTACTCCTTGCTCAACGAAATGGACTCAAAACCCCATATTAAACGCCTAAGAATGTACCTGAGTAGTAATATCTTAAAATCTATGGATTGCTATGTCTCCGAAAGAGAATCAAGCATGTGTAGAGGGGCATAAACGCAGCAGTGATAGGATTGGAGAGGTTCGGTGAGCAAACGAAGACCCTTTGAAGTCATATTGAATGGTACCCATTCCACGGGTGTCAACTCTCCAGGTTTAAGGGATTCTTCCTTCAGCTAAAACATGCATGTGGAACCCAGAGTATGATCAACCGTGTGATCGGGAGACTTGTTCAAATATGTCTCAGTTTTCCTCCCCTGGTACTTGGGTGCAACATTCCAGATGCTTTACTAACACTCTCCCGACTTGGAGAGTCAGTGCCTTTAACCTCCTGTTTGGCCCAGTTTGCAATTTCTGCGGAAGATGAACAAGAATAGGGAGAACCAATGAGAGACTAGCTGGAGGTGTCTGGACGGGGAAATTTAACTCTCATTTCCCACCAGGAAGAGGAATTAACCAAAGGCTCAGCGTGCCGTGCCGGAACCAGATTAGGGCCTGAAGCAATCCTGCGGTGTTGCGGCCAGCTCACAAGAAAGCGAGTTGAAGAAAGGAGCTCAGGGGCACTGTAATTCACAAACCTGCAGAGTTATAAATGACAGCTATCGTCCAAAAATATACTGAAGTAAGGCTGCCAAGAGGACTTGAAAGCGGGGCAGAATTGCAGGAAACCGATTTCAGGAGGTAGACTGGAATTGCATTTAAAGCATAGGAAAAGAGGCATAACGTCGACAATGATGCACTTGGCCAAAAAGGGCGTATGCGTTTTTTCCTGAATATATTCAGGAAAAAGCGCATACGCCATTTTTGGCCAACCAAGCAAGCTTGCGAAGGAAATCTGCACTACAATGAAGTCTCACTTCCCACCGGTCAAAAGGGCCATCTGAAAAAAGTGTAAACTCCAGAAAGGCAGGACAGGCCATGGAGAACTGGGAGCCTTGTTATGCTGATGGGCAGGATGTAAATTGCCAACAGCCACTTGGGAGAAGTTTATGGTGTTTCCTGAAACATCTGAGAAACAAAGCAACAGAGCTTAGGGCAATTCCACTTATGGTCCTATAGCTTAGGGAAATTAAAATCAAAAAGACACAGCCACCCCAAAGTTTGGGACAGCTCTGTTTACAAGAACCTCGTTTACGGGACAAGTTCAATATCGCAGAAAGTGAAAAATGGATAAAGAAGTTTTGGTACTTACGTACAATGCAATATCACTCAGCAATGAAATCTATGTCATCAGGGCCGTAGCAGCATAATGAGTGGATTCAAGTATGATGATTCTAACTGAATTAAGTCACAAGAAAAAGAAACATCATAAGATATCATTAATACACGGAATGTAAACTTGGCTACACAGGAACTGGATTACAAAACAGAACAGGGTCTCAAATTTAGAAAACCAACTTATGCTTGCTTAAGGGGAAAGGTGAGTTGGGTTGCTGCATAAAACCAGAGATTGAAATGAGCACAGATAAAGTTCCTTAAGCCAAATATGTAATAGACAACAGCTACACCTTGCTCAACGAAATGGACTCAACACCCCATATTAAACGCCTAAGAATGTGCCTGACTAGTAAGTATCTTAAAACCTATGGATTGATATGTCTCCGAAAGAGAATCAAGCGTGTGTACAGGGGCATAAACGCAGCAGTGATAGGATTGGAGAGGTGCGGTGAGCAAATGAAGACCCTTTGAAGTCATATTGCATGGTACCCATTCCACGGGTCTCAACTCTCCAGGTTTAAGGGATTCTTCCTTCAGCTAAAGCATGCATGTGGAACCCAGAGTATGATCAACCATGTGATCGGGAGACGTGTTCCAATATGTCTCAGTTCTCGTCCCCTGGTACTCGGGTGCAACATTCCAGACACTTTACTAACGCTCTGCCGACTTGGAGAGTCAGTGCCTTTAACCTCCTGTTTGGCCCAGTTTGCAATTTCTGCGGAAGATGAACAAGAATAGGGAGAACCGATGAGAGACTAGCTGGAGGTGTCTGGACGGGCAAATTTAACTCTCATTTCCCACCAGGAAGAGGAATTAACCAAAGGCTCAGCGGGCCGTGCCAGAACAAGATTAGGGCCTGAAGGAATCCTGCGGTGTTGCGGCCAGCTCACAAGAAAGCGAGTTGAAGAAAAGAGCTCAGGGGCACTGTAATTCACAAAGATGCAGAGTTATAAATGACAGCTATCGTCCAAAAATATACTGAAGTAAGGCTGCCAAGAGGACTTGAAAGCGGGGCAGAATTGCATGAAACCGATTTCAGGAGGTAGACTGGAATTGCAGTTAAAGCATAGAAAAAGAGGCAGAACGTCCACAATGATGCACTTGCCCAAAAAGGGCGTATGTGTTTCTTCCTGAATATATTCAGGAAAAAACGCATACGCCCTTTTTGGCCAACCAAGCAAGCTTGCAAAGGAAATCTGCACTGCAATGAAGTCTCACTTCCCCCCGGTCAAAAGGGCCATCTGAAAAAAGTGTAAAATCCAGAAAGGCAGGACAGGCCATGGAGAACTGGGAGCCTTGTTATGCTGATGGGCGGGATGTAAATTGCCAACAGCCACTGGGGAGAAGTGTATGGTGCTTCCTGAAACATCTGAGAAACAAAGCAACAGAGCCTAGGGCAATTCCACTTATGGTCCTATAGCTTAGGGAAATTAAAATCAAAAAGACACAGCCACCCCAAAATTTGGGACAGCTCTGTTTACAAGAACCTCGTTTACGGGACAAGTTCAATATCGCAGAAAGTGAAAAATGGATAAAGAAGTTTTGGTACTTACGTACAATGCAATATCACTCAGCAATGAAATCTATGTCATCAGGCCCGTAGCAGCATAATGAGTGAATTCAAGTATGATGATTCTAACTGAATTAAGTCACACAGAAAAAGAAACATCATAAGATATCATTAATACACGGAATGTAAACTTGGCTACACAGGAACTGGATTACAAAACAGAACAGGGTCTCAAATTTAGAAAACCAACTTATGCTTGCTTAAGGGGAAAGGTGAGTTGGGTTGCTGCATAAAACCAGAGATTGAAATGAGCACAGATAAAGTTCCTTAAGCCAAATATGTAATAGACAAGAGCTACACCTTGCTCAACGAAATGGACTCAACACCCCATATTAAACGCCTAAGAATGTGCCTGACTAGTAAGTATCTTAAAACCTATGGATTGATATGTCTGCGAAAGAGAATCAAGCGTGTGTACAGGGGCATAAACGCAGCAGTGATAGGATTGGAGAGGTGCGGTGAGCAAATGAAGACCCTTTGAAGTCATATTGTATGGTAACGGTTCCACGGGTCTCAACTCTCCAGGTTTAAGGGATTCTTCCTTCAGCTAAAGCATGCATGTGGAACCCAGAGTATGATCAACCGTGTGATCGGGAGACGTGTTCCAATATGTCTCAGTTCTCGTCCCCTGGTACTCGGGTGCAACATTCCAGACGCTTTACTAACGCTCTGCCGACTTGGAGAGTCAGTGCCTTTAACCTCCTGATTGGCCCAGTTTGCAATTTCTGCGGAAGATGAACAGGAATAGGGAGAAACGATGAGAGACTAGCTGTAGGTGTCTGGACGGGCAAATTTAACTCTCATTTCCCACCAGGAAGAGGAATTAACCAAAGGCTCAGCGGGCCGTGCCAGAACAAGATTAGGGCCTGAAGGAATCCTGCGGTGTTGCGGCCAGCTCACAAGAAAGCGAGTTGAAGAAAAGAGCTCGGGGGCACTGTAATTCACAAAGATGCAGAGTTATAAATGACAGCTATCGTCCAAAAATATACTGAAGTAAGGCTGCCAAGCGGACTTGAAAGCGGGGCAGAATTGCAGGAAACCGATTTCAGGAGGTAGACTGGAATTGCAGTTAAAGCATAGAAAAAGAGGCAGAACGTCCACAATGATGCACTTGGCCAAAAAGGGCGTATGTGTTTCTTCCTGAATATATTCAGGAAAAAACGCATACGCCCTTTTTGGCCAACCAAGCAAGCTTGCAAAGGAAATCTGCACTGCAATGAAGTCTCACTTCCCCCCGGTCAAAAGGGCCATCTGAAAAAAGTGTAAAATCCAGAAAGGCAGGACAGGCCATGGAGAACTGGGAGCCTTGTTATGCTGATGGGCGGGATGTAAATTGCCAACAGCCACTGGGGAGAAGTGTATGGTGCTTCCTGAAACATCTAAAAAACAGAGGAACAGAGCCTAGGGCACTTCCACTTATGGTCCTATAGCTTAGGGAAATTAAAATCAAAAAGGCAGAGCCACCCCAAAATTTGGGACGGCTCTGTTTACAAGAACCTCGTTTACGGTACAAGTTCAATATCGCAGATAGCAAAAAATGGATAAAGAAGTTTTGGTACTTACGTACAATGCAATATCACTCAGCAATGAAATCTACGTCATCAGGCCCGTAGCAGCATAATGAGTGGATTCAGGTATGATGATTCTAACTGAGATAAGTCACACAGAAAAAGAAACATCATAAGATATCACTAATACACGGAATGTAAACTTGCTACACAGGAACTGAATTACAAAACAAAACAGGGTCTGAAATTTAGAAAACCAACTTATGCTTGCTTAAGGGGAAAGGTGAGTTGGGGTGCTGCATAAAACCAGAGATTGAAATGAGCACAGATAATGTTCCTTAAGCCACTTATGTATTAGACAAGAGCTACTCCTTGCTCAACGAAATGGACTCAACACCCCATATTATACGCCAAAGTATGTACCTGACTAGTAAGTATCTTAAAACCTATGGATTGCTATGTCTCCGAAAGAGAATCAGGCATGTGTACAGGGGCATAAATGCAGCAGTGATAGGATTGGAGAGGTTCGGTGAGCAAATGAAGACCCTTTGAAGTCATATTGCATGGTACCCATTCCACGGGTCTCAACTCTCCAGGTTTAAGGGATTCTTCCTTCAGCTAAAACATGCATGTGGAACCCAGAGTATGATCAACCATGTGATCGGGATACGTGTTCCAATATGTCTCAGTTCTCGTCCCCTGGTACTCGGGTGCAACATTCCAGACGCTTTACTAATGCTCTGCCGACTTGGAGAGTCAGTGCCTTTAACCTCCTGTTTGGCCCAGTTTGCAATTTCTGCGGCAGATGAACAGGAATAAGGAGAACCAATGAGAGACTAGCAGGAGGTGTCTGGACGGGCAAATTTAACTCTCATTTCCCACCAGGAAGAGGAATTAACCAAAGGCTCAGCGTGCCGTGCTGGAACAAGATTAGGGCCTGAAGCAATCCTGCGGTGTTGCGGCCAGCTCACAAGAAAGCGAGTTGAAGAAAGGAGCTCAGGGGCACTGTAATTCACAAACCTGCAGAGTTATAAATGACAGCTATCGTCCAAAAGTATACTGAAGTAAGGCTGCCAAGAGGACTTGAAAGCGGGCCAGAATTGCAGGCAACCGATTTCAGGAGGTAGACTGGAATTGCATTTAAAGCATAGGAAAAGAGGCAGAACGTGGACAATGATGCACTTGGCCAAAAAGGGCGTATGCGTTTTTTCCTGAATATATTCAGGAAAAAACGCATACGCCCTTTTTGGCCAACCAAGCAAGCTTGCAAAGGAAATCTGCACTACAATGAAGTCTCACTTCCCCCCGGTCAAAAGGGCCATCTGAAAAAAGTGTAAAATCCAGAAAGGCAGGACAGGCCATGGAGAACTGGGAGCCTTGTTATGCTGATGGGCGGGATGTAAATTGCCAACAGCCACTCGGGAGAAGTGTATGGTGTTTCCTGAAACATCTAAGAAACAAAGCAACAGAGCCTAGGGCACTTCCACTTATGGTCCTATAGATAAGGGAAATTAAAATCAAAAAGACACAGCCACCCCAAAGTGTGGGACGGCTCTGTTTACAAGAACCTCTTCTGCAGCACAAGTTAAATATGCCAGAGAACAAATAATGGATAAAGAAATTGCGGTACTTACGTACAACAGAATACCTCTCAGCAATGAAAACTATGTCACCAGGCCCGTACCAGCATAATGAGTGGATTGAGGCACGGTGATTCTAAGTGAAAAAAGTCACACAGAAAAAGAAACATCATAAGGTACCACTAATACATGGAATGAGAACTTGGCTACACATGAACTGATTTACAAAACAGAACACGGTCTCAAATTTAGAAAACCAACTTATGCTTGCTTAAGTGGGAAGGTGAGTTGGGGTGCTGCATAAAACCAGAGTTTGAAATTAGCACAGATACCGTTCCATAAGCCAAATATTTAATAGACAAGACCTACCCCTTGCTCAAGGAAATGGACTCAGCAATGAGGTATCACCTCACACCTGGTAGAATGGGCATCATCAGAAAATCTACAAACAAAAAATGCTGGAAAGGGTGTGGAGAAAAGGAACCCTCTTCCACTATTGTTGGGAATATAAATTGATACAGTCACTATGGAGAACAATATGGAGTTTCTTAAGATACTAACAGTAGAATTACCATATGATACAGCAATCCCAGTTCTGGACATATACCCAGACAAAACCATAAATCAAAAAGAGACATTCACCGCAATGTTCATTGCCTCACTCTTTACAATATCGAGGTAATGGAAGCAACCTAAATGCCCACAGACAGACGAATGCATAAAGCTGTGGCATATATAAAATGGAATATTACTAAGCCATGAAAAGGAATGATTGGGTCATTTGTCAAGACGTCAATGGATCTAGAGAGTGTCATACAGAGTGAAGTAAGTCAGAAAGAGAAAAACAAATCTTGTATATTCATGCATATATGTGGAACCTAGAAAAACGGTACAGGTTAACCATTTTGCAAGGCATAAATAGAGCAACAGATGTAGACAACAAACGTATGGACAACAAGGGTGGAAGGCTGTTGGGGGGGTGGTGGTGGGAGGAGTTGAGAGACTGGGATTGTCATGTATACATTTATACGTATAAAATAGGTAACCAATAAGAACCTGCTGTATAAAAATATAAAATAAAATTCAAAATTAAAAAGAAATAAAATTTAAAAAATAAAACAGAAAAAACAATTATTCCCTTCACATACATGTATTTATATGAATAAATTATTTCCATGCTTATATCTGTAAATACAAAAAAGAGGAATAAAATCTACCTTGAACCAAAAACGAAAAAGAGAAAAAAAACACAGAACCCACCAGTTCCACAGAGGAAAACCGTATCAGGGCACTTGCTCCAGTTGTAAACAATTCTGAAGTTGGTCAGTGGTGGGGAATCGTCTCCCATTCAGCCAGCAGCCCCCACGCAACAAGCGTCCTCATTGCAAAGCTGGGGCACCGTGCCGAGGCATCTGTGAGTAAACGTGAGCTGAGCCCCAGGCCAGTTGCTGCTGAACTATTCCCACCCGTCCCAGGTAAAACACCTGAATATATACAAGGACTTGAAAGCCTAGAGGAAGGGCCATAGAGCCACACGAGTGACAGCATGCCGGCCGACTTGGTGCCTGCAGGCCAGCCAGGATGGTCCTGGCCCTGGGTGCTCTTCTGGAAGATTTCCATTTCCCTGCCTGAGATACCCATCCTGTCCCTGCCCCCACTGCTTCTTTCCTTCCTCACCTCTGCCCAGGGAGAAATTCCAGCAGCAGGTATAGGTGACACATCCTCTTCTTTAGCAGGTGGCAGCCTGGCAACTGCTGCAGAAAGTCCAGCAGAGCCCCACTCACACTGGGCCACCCACAAAGCCGTGGCCTCTCACTCCCTCCCACCAGCCCAGCCCCGAGACTGCTGACAGGGCAGAGAAAATGGCGTCAGGCACGGCTGCAGGGCCTCTTGCTGCCTGGAGTGGTATTTATATTGATCTCAACCCAGGCACACCTGGGGAGGGCTGGCCGGCACGGTAAGGCTGCCCAGGTCAGCCAATCATCACCCCTCAGGGGCTCACAGTTGCAGAAAATGGAACTTGCTGAACCGGCCAGGTCCAAGGAACAGGTGTGGGCTCCTGAGAGTCAGGATAGACAAGGGGCTGCAGCTTTGGCTTGTTTTCTAATCATTTTATCTGGCCCATGAGTGGGAGACAACTTCAAGAAAACCCTCTCCTAATGAGAGGAACCCAGGAGTCAGGGAGAGGAGGGGTGGGTGGTGGTTGGAGACAGAGGCCTGGTGCCCCGGGTGCAGTGGAAGTCTCTGGAAGACCAGGTGGAGGGAGGCCGCACAGAGTGATGCCCAGGGTCACAGACCTGTCGCAGCTGCTGTTTGTTAGTTCAAGTCCTGCTCTGAGGTGCTCTGTGTCAGCTCTGAGCGACAGGTGAGCTGGGGGTGCTCTGCAATGAGGGCTATGTGCACGGTTCCTGTGTGCCCAGCCCTGCCACGGTACCTGCAAGGGTAGCTCTGTATCCTGGGAGGGGCCTGACCACGAGAGCCCCGTGGGCTGGGGTGGGGGTGGGGTACCTGCCCAGGTGAGCTCCATATTCTGGGATTGGTCTGACCACGAGAGCCCCATGGGCTGCTGGGGACCTGGTAAAGGATGTCAGGACAGTCAGTGAAGCCACCGAGGATATACCTCCAGCTGCTCCTAATTCCTACACCCTGCTGGTCATTCTACCAACCACCAGGACATGGTATTCTGTATTAGTCTTCAATGATGCCTTCTTTTGTATTCCATTAGTCCCAGAGTCACAAGAAATTTTGGCTTGTGAGTGGCAGGACTCAACATACAACTAAAACAATACTTCCGGGCCGTCTTGCCCCAAGGGTGCAAAAATTCCCACACCATCTTTGGGGAAAGCTTAGCTAAAGACCTAAAAGTTCTACCTCTGGAAAAGGAAACGCTCCTTCAGTACACAGACGACATTCTGATCACCAGCCCTACTAAGGAGGCCTCTGAACTACCAAGCCAATAAAGGATAGAAGTTGTCCAAGAAAAAGCTCAAATATCACAGACTGCGGTGACCTGCCTGGGCTTCATTCTCACAGAAGGTCGGAGAAGCCCATCCCAGGAAAGGAAAGAAACCATTTTCAGCCTTACCCCTTTCTAAAACTAGAAGACAGCTTAGGGGTTCTTGGGGAGACCAGGGTTTGCTGCTTCTGGATCCCTAACTACAGTCTACTAGCTGGGCCTCTATATGAAACACTGAAAGGAAAAGATGATGATCCTGTTGAATAGAATCCAGAAGTGGCCTTTCAAGAATGGAAAGAGCAGTCAATTCAGACACTTGCCCTGGAACTCCCTAATTTAGCTAAACCCTTTGACCTTTACATTCCCAGTGAAAGGTGAATCGCCATTGGAGAATTAGTGCAAAAACTGGGACCACTTGAAATGGAACAATGCAAGAATGCCATCCAGGTAGGATAAACTACGGTCACCAAGGGGCTTGGCCAACTGCCACATCTGGCCAAGATACTGGCGGTATCTAAAAACCTGGAAATCAGCAGCCCCAAAGGCCACCTCCCTCCTAAGGGAAAAGGACCCCACGTGGTGATCCTAACCACCAACCATGCCCTGAAGTTTCAGGGTTCGCTCTGTGGGCACACCAACCTCGAGTGAGGAGGCCTTCCAACTTCAACATCCAGAGAGATAACCGGGGGCAACAGGGCACCATGACGACTCATGTGAACATCACTTGACCTGGAGTTTCTCTCATAAAACAACAAGAGTGTGTCCCAAAAGAGTAGACTACTGCTTGCAGGACTTACTGCACCCAGAGGGGAGCTAATAATCTTGGCGGGGGAACCGTATATCACACTGTCACCATAGAAAAGCCTACAGACACCGTGATGATGGTGGCCAATAAGACTGGCTGGACTCCTGTTTACTTCAAAAGGCTGTTGACTCAGTGGCCATCATGGTCCTTGATCACCACTGACCCTGGACTGTCTGGGAGTTGAGCGGGCAGGGCTCTGACACCTGGTGCTGTTTGTACGTTAATTCAGGGGCCTAATTGAAGAAAGCGCAGACTACTGGTCAGAGCATCTAGGCGGGCAGAAACGGTCAGCCTAAGGTGGTTGAACAAATGTGGGGCGGGGTGAAACCGGCCCCCACAGCGTCTCTGCACATCTCTTTCCTGGACCCTTAAAGGTCATTAGAATCTATAACACTTCCAATGCTGGTGCTCAGGTGGACGAGCAGGGAGGCAGGGGGCCTGGGGACAATCAACGTCACCTGGAGGCTGCTGGGGAGAAGCTCTGACCCTCGCCCCCGGGTATGAGGGCTCCCAACTCAGCACTCAGCAGTTACAGAAGAAGGGTCTGCACCCTCAGCACTCCAAGAATGAGGAATGGGACAAAAGGCAGAGGAGGGGTTTGTCCCCAGCAAAGCCCATTAAAAATCCCTGGGAGATAAAAATAGAATCTGGGCAATAAAGTCAAGTCTAACCGTTTTTATCCTTTGTGCTTTGTCTAATTTCATGTGCTCCTAGGGTCCCGCATGCAGAGGTTCCACACCCGGCACTTCAGACCAGATTTCCTAGTGCAGAATGGCTGGGACGACACCTCAGCTCCTGGGGCCCAGTGCAGACTCCGCGATACAGAGCCTGAGCTGCAGCCAACCTGGCCCTCGAGAGCTCCGCCCCCTCCCTCCCACTGACTCTGACAGGATCTCTACACAGCAGCCCAGCCCACAGCCCAGGGGGTAGTGCATGCTCTCACCTCTCCATTCTCTGATCAAAATATAAAGTTTCCTTTGCTTGTGAACCAAACTCAGTCTCGATCTGTTGGCCCCAATGACACTGGGCAGGGGGACACTTGTTGGGGTCCACTCTGGAGGATCAGTAACAGAAATTGAGACTATTGTAACCTCAATGAACAGATGTGTGAGCCAAACTGTAGTTAACATAGAACAGTGTATAAGGCTCGGGTAAAATAAGATGTTTCTAACACTTCCATTTGATATTTCCATCACTTTATTATAAGCAAGTTCAGTGAAAAGGTTTGTCTTATTTGTCAGGTCAATATTAGAGAAACGAAGTGATTTCTTTCCAAGGATGTACATATAATAATCTTGGTTAAAGCTTCAATCTTGTTTTAAATGCTTTTCCATTGAAAATGATACCTCTCTTTCAGCTCCCCCATTTCTGAGAAGTATAAAATCTTATAATTTATTATTACCAAAGGG
Organism: Orcinus orca; assembly: GCF_937001465.1. NCBI lineage: Eukaryota > Metazoa > Chordata > Mammalia > Artiodactyla > Delphinidae > Orcinus > Orcinus orca. The sequence goes on from NW_026043735.1 coordinate 687,218, forward strand.
GAAAGGTGGGAGGAGGGATAAATTAACAGTTTGGGATTAACACATACACACTGCTATGTATAAAATAGATCATCAACAAGGAACTACTGTATAGCACAGGGAAATACACTCAACATTTTGCAATAAGCTATAAGGGGAAATAATCTGAAAAAGAATAGATATTTTTATTGACATCATCTATCAATGACAGTTAAAGTGTAACCTAAGGGAAGCTGGTGGTGAGTGCTTCTGACCCTGAAGACTTCAATCATCTAAAGTTTGGACTCTGCCTACTTCCCAAGGCCCTTAATGAACATATGTGTAGCCGTAGCTTAAAAAATTCCCCAGTTTGTGTTTCGGGGAGACACTGATTTTGAAAAAGCCCTGATGTTCTCCTTACATGAATGGGACTCTTCCTACTGCTAAAACATGTCTGTCACACCCAGAGGATGGTATACCGTCTGATCGGGAAGAGTTTGGAAAAGGCATCTCATCTCCTCATCTCCTGGTGCTCGGGTTCACCCCTCCAGCGTCTTTACTAACAGTCTCCCCACTTGGAGATGTCAGCACTGTCAACATCCTGTTGTGTACAGTTTGGAATTTGTCCAGAGGATGAAGCGGAAGGATGAAGAACAATGAGAGACAAGTCCTAGGTGTTCAGACAGGCACATGTCACTCTAATTTCCAATCAGGAAGACGAACTGACCAAAGGCTAGGGTTGCCCATGGAAACAGTATAGGGCTTGAGGAAATCCCGCTGCTTTGTGGCCAGTTCCCATAAACACAAGTTGAACAATGGAACTCAGGGGCAGTAAAATTCACGAAACTGCAGAGTTGAAAATATCCATCACTGAAAAATGTCTTGAGGAAAGGACTTGTAAGCAAGGGAGAATGGCAGGAAAGGGATTTGAGGAGGTAGAAAGGACTCGCCATTAAGCACAAGAAAAGGAGCTGAACATTGCCAACATTGCAGTTGGCCAAAAAGGGTGTATGCGTTTTTTTCTGTATATATTCAAGAAAAGGGCATACACTTTTTTAGCCAAGCAAACAGGTGGGCACTGGAAGTCAATACTACAAAAGATATCACTTCGCATCAGTCAGAAGAGCCATCCTCATAAAGCGTAAACAACAGAAATGCAGGACAGGGCAAGGAGAAGAGGGAGCCCTGTGAGACTTATAGTGGAAATGTATATTGCCAACGGCCATTCTGGAGAAGTGTATTGTGTTTACTAAACCATCTAAAAAATGAGCTACAGAGCATAGGGCACTTGCACTCATGGGCGTATATCTTGGGAAAAACAAAAATTGAGAGGACACAGGCACCCCAATGTTTACCCCCTCTCTGTTTAAAAGATCCTCGACTAGGATATAACTTAAATGTCTCTGGAGGGAAAAAATGGATAGAGATGTGGTACTTAGGTAGAGTGGAATATTATTCAGCCTGGAAATCAATGAAATATGGCCAGTTGTAACAACTCCGGAGGAGTTACGTATGATCTTTCTAAGTGACATAATTCAAAAAGAAAAAGACACATATCATAAGATATCACTTAAAGGTGGAATCCAAAATGGCTACACATGAAATAAATTACAAAACAAAAACATAGTCAAATATGTAGAAAACACGCATAAGGCTGCTAAACGGGAAAGGTGGGGAGGGGTGAGGCATCATCCAGGAGGTTGAAATTAGCAAAGATACCATTCCAAATACCAAACTGATAATCAACAAAGCCCACACGGTAGCTAAAAGAACTGCACTCAGCACACTCAAGTCACCGGAAAAGAATATATACAACTGGTAAGAATCTGAAAAAGAATTTACTGATGTCTCTCTGTACGTGAATCAAGTGGATGTACAGCAGCAAGAAACAGAGCTTTGAAAATCAGCTGTAACCAATATAGTAATAAATTGAAAAAAATAAACGACATAGAGACAGAGAAAACCTCTTACAACTTTTCCTCAGGGACGGTGATGCAACATGGATTGAACACATCTAGACCCACAGCAGGATGAGACATAAGGCTGGAAACTGTTTGCACTAAGAGAAATGTGAGGTTGGGTGAGGAAATGCACACCCTTTAAAGTAATACTACCTGGTACCCATTCAATGGGTCCCAAATCTGCAGGTTCAAGGGATCTTCCTACAGCTAAAACATGCATGAAAAACCCAGAGGACTGTACACCATGTGATCGGGAGATGTGTCTAAAATGCAGCTCATTTATCCTCTCCTGGTGCTCCTGTTCACCATTCCAGCCACGTTACTTAGAATCTCCCCACTTGGAGAATCAGCACATTTCAACTTCTGTTTCACACATTTTGCAAATTGTGAGGAGGATGAACGGGAAGAGGGGGAACCAATGAGAGAATAGTTGTAGGGGTTTGGACGGGCACATATCACTCTAATTTCCCATTAAGAATAAGAATTGAAAAAAGGCTCAGCCCGCCTCGCCGGAGCCAAAATAGGGCCTGAAGCAATCCTGTGGGTTTGAGGCCAGCTCACAAAACAGCAACTTAAAAAATGGAGCTCAGGGTCACTGCAATTCACAAACCTGCAGAGTTATAAATGAAAACTAACGTCCAAAAATATGTTGAGGTAAGGCAAAGAAGAGGATCTGAATGCAAGACAGAATTGCAAGAAACAGATTTCAAGAGATAGATTGGACTCGTCTTTAAAGCACATGAAAAGCGGCAGAATTTCGACAATGATGCAGTTGGCCCAAAAGGGCGTATGCGTTTTTTCCTGATTACATCCAGGAAAAAACGCATACGCACTTTATGGGCAACGAAGCAAGCAAGCAATGCAAATGTGCACAACAAAGAAGTCTCATTTCCCACCAGTCAAAAGGGCCATCCTAAAAAATTGTAAAAACCAGAAATGCAGGACAGGCCATGGAGAACAGGGAGCCTTTATACGCTGATGGGCAGTGTGTGAACTGCCGAGAGCCACTCTGGAGAAGTGTATGGTGGTTCCTAAATCATCTAAAAAACAGAGCTACAGAGCATAGGACACTTCCAATCATGGGAGTATATCTAGGGAAGTCTAAAAATCAACAAGACACAAGCACACCACAGTTTAGGGCTACTCTGTTTACAAGAACCTCAACTTCAGTACACCTTAAATATCCCAGGAAAGAGAACAATGGATAAAGAAGATGTGGTACTTATGTACAATGGAATATCTCTTCACCATGAAATCAAGGTAATAAGGCTAGTAGAAGGATAAAGAGTGGATTTAGGTCCGATAATACTACTTGAAATAAGTCAAACAGAAAAAGAAACATATCATAAGATATCACTTATAGAGGGAGGGTAAATATGGCTGCACAAGAAATGAATTACAGAACAGAACAGTGTCTCACATTTAGAAAACACACTTATGTCAGCTTAAGGGGAAAGGAGAGGTGGGGTGATGCATTAAAACAGAGTTTGAAATTAGCACAGATACCGTTCAATAAACCAAATAGATATTAGACAAGATCTACACCTTGCTCAATGAACTGGCCTCAACACACCCTATATACCGCAGAGAAATATATCTGAGTAATAAGAATCTTAAAACCCATGTATTGATATATCTCCATAAGGGAATCAAGTGTGTGCAGAGTGGCACAAACACAGCAGTGAAAATGAGCTAAACCCCATTATAGAAATAAATTTTAAAAACAAAATGCAGAAACAATGAAAGAGAGAAAAATTCTTACAAAATTTGCTCAGGGGCTGTGATGCAACCTGGATTGACCACATATAAACCCACAGCTGGATAAGACATAAGGCTGCACACTTGGGGCTGAGAGGATTGGTGAGCTTTGGTGAGCAACTGCCAAAAGTTTAATGCAATACTTCATGCTACTCATTCCAAGGGTCCCAAAACTCCAGCTTGAAGGGAATCTTCCTACAGCTAAACCATGCTTGGGAAACCCAGCGACTGGTATACCATATGATCGGGAAAGGTTTCTAAAACGCACCTCATTTTTCCTCTCCTGGGACTCTGGATCGACATTCCAGCCACTTTACTAACAATATCCCCACATGGAGAGTCAATGCCTTTAAATTCTGGTATCGCACAGTCTGCAATTAGTGCGGAGGATGAATGGGAATAGGGGGAACCAGTGAGAAACTAGCTGTAGCAGTTTCAATGAGCACATGTCACTCTAATTTCACATCAGTAAGAAGAATAAACCAAAGGCACAGCAAGGTGCCCCAGAAGAAGAATAGGGCCTGAAGGAATCCTGTGGTTATGAGGCAAGATCACAAAAATAAGAGCAGAAAAATGGAGCTAAGGGCCACTGCAATTCAAAAACCTGCAGAGTTATAAAGGCCAACTATTTTCAAAAAATATATTGAGGTAAGGCTATGAAGAGGCATTGGAGGCAAGGCAGAATTGCAGGAAACCGATTTCAGGAGGTAGACTGGAATTGCATTTAAAGCATAGGAAAAGAGGCAGAACGTCCACAATGATGCACTTGGCCAAAAAGGGCGTATGCGTTTTTTCCTGAATATATTCAGGAAAAAACACATACGCCCTTTTTGGCCAACCAAGCAAGCTTGCAAAGGAAATCTGCACTACAATGAAGTCTCACTTCCCCCTGGTCAAAAGGGCCATCTGAAAAAAGTGTAAAATCCAGAAAGGCAGGACAGGCCATGGAGAACTGGGAGCCTTGTTATGCTGATGGGCGGAATGTAAATTGCCAACAGCCAGTCAGGAGAAGTGTATGGTGTTTCCTGAAACATCTAAAAAACAAAGCAACAGAGCCTAGGGCACTTCCACTTATGGTACTATAGCTTAGGGAAATTAAAATCAAAAAGACACAGCCACCCCAAAGTTTGGGACGGCTCTGTTTACAAGAACCGCATTTATGGTACAAGTTCAATATCGCAGAAAGTGGAAAATGGATAAAGAAGTTGTGGTACTTATGTACAATGCAATATCACTCAGCAATGAAATCTATGTCATCAGGCCAATAGCAGCATAATGAGTGGACTCAGGTATGATGATTCTAACTGAAATAAGTCACACAGAAAAAGAAACATCATAAGATATCACTAATACACGGAATGTAAACTTGGCTAGAGAGGAACTGGTTTACAAAGACGAAGAGGGTCTCAAATTTAGAAAACCAACTTATGCTTGCTTAAGGGGAAAGGTGAGTTGGCGTGCTGCATAAAACCACAGATTGAAATGAGCACAGATAAAGTTCCTTAAGCCAAATATGTAATAGACAAGAGCTACTCCTTGCTCAACGAAATGGACTCAACACCCCATATTAAACACCTAAGAATGTACCTGACAAGTAAGTATCTTAAAACCTATGGATTGCTATGTCTCTGAAAGAGAATCAAGCATGTGTGCAGGGGCATAAACGCAGCAGTGATAGGATTGGAGAGGTTCGGTGAGCAAATGAAGACCCTTTGATGTCATATCGCATGGTACCCATTCCACGGGTCTCAACTCTCCAGGTTTAAGGGATTCTTCCTTCAGCTAAAACATGCATGTGGAACCCAGAGTATGATCAACCGTGTGATCGGGAGACGTGTTGAAATATGTCTCAGTTCTCGTCCCCTGGTACTCGGGTGCAACATTCCAGACGCTTTATTAACACTCTCCCGACTTGGAGAGTCAGTGCCTTTAACCTCCTGTTTGGCCCAGTTTGCAATTTCTGCGGAAGATGAACAGGAATATGGAGAACCAATGAGAGACTAGCTGGAGGTGTCTGGACGGGCAAATTTAACTCTCATTTCCCACCAGGAAGAGGAATTAACCAAAGGCTCAGCGTGCCGTGGCGGAACTAGATTAGGGCCTGAAGCAATACTGCGGTGTTGCGGCCAGCTCACAAGAAAGCGAGTTGAAGAAAGGAGCTCAGGGGCACTGTAATTCACAAACCTGCAGAGTTATAAATGACAGCTATCGTCCAAAAATATACTGAAGTAAGGCTGCCAAGAGGACTTGAAAGCGGGGCAGAATTGCAGGAAACCAATTTCAGGAGGTAGACTGGAATTGCATTTAAAGCATAGGAAAAGAGGCAGAACGTCCACAATGATGCACTTGGCCAAAAAGGGCATATGCGTTTTTTCCTGAATATATTCAGGAAAAAACGCATACGCCCTTTTTGGCCAACCAAGCAAGCCTGCAAAGGAAATCTGCACTACAATGAAGTCTCACTTCCCCCTGGTCAAAAGGGCCATCTGAAAAAAGTGTAAAATCCAGAAAGGCAACACAGGCCATGGAGAACTGGGAGCCTTGTTATGCTGATGGGCAGGATGTAAATTGCCAACAGCCACTTGGGAGAAGTGTATGGTGTTTCCTGAAACATCTGAGAAACAAAGCAACAGAGCCTAGGGCAATTCCACTTATGGTCCTATAGCTTAGGGAAATTAAAATCAAAAAGACACAGCCACCCCAAAATTTGGGACAGCTCTGTTTACAAGAACCTCGTTTACGGGACAAGTTCAATATCGCAGAAAGTGAAAAATGGATAAAGAAGTTTTGGTACTTACGTACAATGCAATATCACTCAGCAATGAAATCTATGTCATCAGGCCCGTAGCAGCATAATGAGTGAATTCAAGTATGATGATTCTAACTGAATTAAGTCACACAGAAAAAGAAACATCATAAGATATCATTAATACACGGAATGTAAACTTGGCTACACAGGAACTGGATTACAAAACAGAACAGGGTCTCAAATTTAGAAAACCAACTTATGCTTGCTTAAGGGGAAAGGTGAGTTGGGGTGCTGCATAAAACCAGAGATTGAAATGAGCACAGATAAAGTTCCTTAAGCCAAATATGTAATAGACAAGAGCTACACCTTGCTCAACGAAATGGACTCAACACCCCATATTAAACGCCTAAGAATGTGCCTGACTAGTAAGTATCTTAAAACCTATGGATTGATATGTCTGCGAAAGAGAATCAAGCGTGTGTACAGGGGCATAAACGCAGCAGTGATAGGATTGGAGAGGTGCGGTGAGCAAATGAAGACCCTTTGAAGTCATATTGTATGGTAACGGTTCCACGGGTCTCAACTCTCCAGGTTTAAGGGATTCTTCCTTCAGCTAAAGCATGCATGTGGAACCCAGAGTATGATCAACCGTGTGATCGGGAGACGTGTTCCAATATGTCTCAGTTCTCGTCCCCTGGTACTCGGGTGCAACATTCCAGACGCTTTACTAACGCTCTGCCGACTTGGAGAGTCAGTGCCTTTAACCTCCTGATTGGCCCAGTTTGCAATTTCTGCGGAAGATGAACAGGAATAGGGAGAAACGATGAGAGACTAGCTGTAGGTGTCTGGACGGGCAAATTTAACTCTCATTTCCCACCAGGAAGAGGAATTAACCAAAGGCTCAGCGGGCCGTGCCAGAACAAGATTAGGGCCTGAAGGAATCCTGCGGTGTTGCGGCCAGCTCACAAGAAAGCGAGTTGAAGAAAAGAGCTCAGGGGCACTGTAATTCACAAAGATGCAGAGTTATAAATGACAGCTATCGTCCAAAAATATACTGAAGTAAGGCTGCCAAGCGGACTTGAAAGCGGGGCAGAATTGCAGGAAACCGATTTCAGGAGGTAGACTGGAATTGCAGTTAAAGCATAGAAAAAGAGGCAGAACGTCCACAATGATGCACTTGGCCAAAAAGGGCGTATGTGTTTCTTCCTGAATATATTCAGGAAAAAACGCATACGCCCTTTTTGGCCAACCAAGCAAGCTTGCAAAGGAAATCTGCACTGCAATGAAGTCTCACTTCCCCCCGGTCAAAAGGGCCATCTGAAAAAAGTGTAAAATCCAGAAAGGCAGGACAGGCCATGGAGAACTGGGAGCCTTGTTATGCTGATGGGCGGGATGTAAATTGCCAACAGCCACTGGGGAGAAGTGTATGGTGCTTCCTGAAACATCTAAAAAACAGAGGAACAGAGCCTAGGGCACTTCCACTTATGGTCCTATAGCTTAGGGAAATTAAAATCAAAAAGGCAGAGCCACCCCAAAATTTGGGACGGCTCTGTTTACAAGAACCTCGTTTACGGTACAAGTTCAATATCGCAGATAGCAAAAAATGGATAAAGAAGTTTTGGTACTTACGTACAATGCAATATCACTCAGCAATGAAATCTACGTCATCAGGCCCGTAGCAGCATAATGAGTGGATTCAGGTATGATGATTCTAACTGAGATAAGTCACACAGAAAAAGAAACATCATAAGATATCACTAATACACGGAATGTAAACTTGCTACACAGGAACTGAATTACAAAACAAAACAGGGTCTGAAATTTAGAAAACCAACTTATGCTTGCTTAAGGGGAAAGGTGAGTTGGGGTGCTGCATAAAACCAGAGATTGAAATGAGCACAGATAAAGTTCCTTAAGCCACTTATGTATTAGACAAGAGCTACTCCTTGCTCAACGAAATGGACTCAACACCCCATATTAAACGCCAAAGTATGTACCTGACTAGTAAGTATCTTAAAACCTATGGATTGCTATGTCTCCGAAAGAGAATCAGGCATGTGTACAGGGGCATAAATGCAGCAGTGATAGGATTGGAGAGGTTCGGTGAGCAAATGAAGACCCTTTGAAGTCATATTGCATGGTACCCATTCCACGGGTCTCAACTCTCCAGGTTTAAGGGATTCTTCCTTCAGCTAAAACATGCATGTGGAACCCAGAGTATGATCAACCATGTGATCGGGATACGTGTTCCAATATGTCTCAGTTCTCGTCCCCTGGTACTCGGGTGCAACATTCCAGACGCTTTACTAATGCTCTGCCGACTTGGAGAGTCAGTGCCTTTAACCTCCTGTTTGGCCCAGTTTGCAATTTCTGCGGCAGATGAACAGGAATAAGGAGAACCAATGAGAGACTAGCAGGAGGTGTCTGGACGGGCAAATTTAACTCTCATTTCCCACCAGGAAGAGGAATTAACCAAAGGCTCAGCATGCCGTGCTGGAACCAGATTAGGGCCTGAAGCAATCCTGCGGTGTTGCGGCCAGCTCACAAGAAAGCGAGTTGAAGAAAGGAGCTCAGGGGCACTGTAATTCACAAACCTGCAGAGTTATAAATGACAGCTATCGTCCAAAAGTATACTGAAGTAAGGCTGCCAAGAGGACTTGAAAGCGGGCCAGAATTGCAGGCAACCGATTTCAGGAGGTAGACTGGAATTGCATTTAAAGCATAGGAAAAGAGGCAGAACGTGGACAATGATGCACTTGGCCAAAAAGGGCGTATGTGTTTTTTCCTGAATATATTCAGGAAAAAACGCATACGCCCTTTTTGGCCAACCAAGCAAGCTTGCAAAGGAAATCTGCACTACAATGAAGTCTCACTTCCCCCCGGTCAAAAGGGCCATCTGAAAAAAGTGTAAAATCCAGAAAGGCAGGACAGGCCATGGAGAACTGGGAGCCTTGTTATGCTGATGGGCGGGATGTAAATTGCCAACAGCCACTCGGGAGAAGTGTATGGTGTTTCCTGAAACATCTAAGAAACAAAGCAACAGAGCCTAGGGCACTTCCACTTATGGTCCTATAGATAAGGGAAATTAAAATCAAAAAGACACAGCCACCCCAAAGTTTGGGACGGCTCTGTTTACAAGAACCTCTTCTGCAGCACAAGTTAAATATGCCAGAGAACAAATAATGGATAAAGAAGTTGCGGTACTTACGTACAACAGAATACCTCTCAGCAATGAAAACTATGTCACCAGGCCCGTACCAGCATAATGAGTGGATTGAGGCACGGTGATTCTAAGTGAAAAAAGTCACACAGAAAAAGAAACATCATAAGGTACCACTAATACATGGAATGAGAACTTGGCTACACATGAACTGATTTACAAAACAGAACACGGTCTCAAATTTAGAAAACCAACTTATGCTTGCTTAAGTGGGAAGGTGAGTTGGGGTGCTGCATAAAACCAGAGTTTGAAATTAGCACAGATACCGTTCCATAAGCCAAATATTTAATAGACAAGACCTACCCCTTGCTCAAGGAAATGGACTCAGCAATGAGGTATCACCTCACACCTGGTAGAATGGGCATCATCAGAAAATCTACAAACAAAAAATGCTGGAAAGGGTGTGGAGAAAAGGAACCCTCTTCCACTATTGTTGGGAATATAAATTGATACAGTCACTATGGAGAACAATATGGAGTTTCTTAAGATACTAACAGTAGAATTACCATATGATACAGCAATCCCAGTTCTGGACATATACCCAGACAAAACCATAAATCAAAAAGAGACATTCACCGCAATGTTCATTGCCTCACTCTTTACAATATCGAGGTAATGGAAGCAACCTAAATGCCCACAGACAGACGAATGCATAAAGCTGTGGCATATATAAAATGGAATATTACTAAGCCATGAAAAGGAATGATTGGGTCATTTGTCAAGACGTCAATGGATCTAGAGAGTGTCATACAGAGTGAAGTAAGTCAGAAAGAGAAAAACAAATCTTGTATATTCATGGATATATGTGGAACCTAGAAAAACTGTACAGGTTAACCATTTTGCAAGGCATAAATAGAGCAACAGATGTAGACAACAAACGTATGGACAACAAGGGTGGAAGGCTGTTGGGGGGGTGGTGGTGGGAGGAGTTGAGAGACTGGGATTGTCATGTATACATTTATACGTATAAAATAGGTAACCAATAAGAACCTGCTGTATAAAAATATAAAATAAAATTCAAAATTAAAAAGAAATAAAATTTAAAAAATAAAACAGAAAAAACAATTATTCCCTTCACATACATGTATTTATATGAATAAATTATTTCCATGCTTATATCTGTAAATACAAAAAAGAGGAATAAAATCTACCTTGAACCAAAAACGAAAAAGAGAAAAAAAACACAGAACCCACCAGTTCCACAGAGGAAAACCGTATCAGGGCACTTGCTCCAGTTGTAAACAATTCTGAAGTTGGTCAGTGGTGGGGAATCGTCTCCCATTCAGCCAGCAGCCCCCACGCAACAAGCGTCCTCATTGCAAAGCTGGGGCACCGTGCCGAGGCATCTGTGAGTAAACGTGAGCTGAGCCCCAGGCCAGTTGCTGCTGAACTATTCCCACCCGTCCCAGGTAAAACACCTGAATATATACAAGGACTTGAAAGCCTAGAGGAAGGGCCATAGAGCCACACGAGTGACAGCATGCCGGCCGACTTGGTGCCTGCAGGCCAGCCAGGATGGTCCTGGCCCTGGGTGCTCTTCTGGAAGATTTCCATTTCCCTGCCTGAGATACCCATCCTGTCCCTGCCCCCACTGCTTCTTTCCTTCCTCACCTCTGCCCAGGGAGAAATTCCAGCAGCAGGTATAGGTGACACATCCTCTTCTTTAGCAGGTGGCAGCCTGGCAACTGCTGCAGAAAGTCCAGCAGAGCCCCACTCACACTGGGCCACCCACAAAGCCGTGGCCTCTCACTCCCTCCCACCAGCCCAGCCCCGAGACTGCTGACAGGGCAGAGAAAATGGCGTCAGGCACGGCTGCAGGGCCTCTTGCTGCCTGGAGTGGTATTTATATTGATCTCAACCCAGGCACACCTGGGGAGGGCTGGCCGGCACGGTAAGGCTGCCCAGGTCAGCCAATCATCACCCCTCAGGGGCTCACAGTTGCAGAAAATGGAACTTGCTGAACCGGCCAGGTCCAAGGAACAGGTGTGGGCTCCTGAGAGTCAGGATAGACAAGGGGCTGCAGCTTTGGCTTGTTTTCTAATCATTTTATCTGGCCCATGAGTGGGAGACAACTTCAAGAAAACCCTCTCCTAATGAGAGGAACCCAGGAGTCAGGGAGAGGAGGGGTGGGTGGTGGTTGGAGACAGAGGCCTGGTGCCCCGGGTGCAGTGGAAGTCTCTGGAAGACCAGGTGGAGGGAGGCCGCACAGAGTGATGCCCAGGGTCACAGACCTGTCGCAGCTGCTGTTTGTTAGTTCAAGTCCTGCTCTGAGGTGCTCTGTGTCAGCTCTGAGCGACAGGTGAGCTGGGGGTGCTCTGCAATGAGGGCTATGTGCACGGTTCCTGTGTGCCCAGCCCTGCCACGGTACCTGCAAGGGTAGCTCTGTATCCTGGGAGGGGCCTGACCACGAGAGCCCCGTGGGCTGGGGTGGGGGTGGGGTACCTGCCCAGGTGAGCTCCATATTCTGGGATTGGTCTGACCACGAGAGCCCCATGGGCTGCTGGGGACCTGGTAAAGGATGTCAGGACAGTCAGTGAAGCCACCGAGGATATACCTCCAGCTGCTCCTAATTCCTACACCCTGCTGGTCATTCTACCAACCACCAGGACATGGTATTCTGTATTAGTCTTCAATGATGCCTTCTTTTGTATTCCATTAGTCCCAGAGTCACAAGAAATTTTGGCTTGTGAGTGGCAGGACTCAACATACAACTAAAACAATACTTCCGGGCCGTCTTGCCCCAAGGGTGCAAAAATTCCCACACCATCTTTGGGGAAAGCTTAGCTAAAGACCTAAAAGTTCTACCTCTGGAAAAGGAAACGCTCCTTCAGTACACAGACGACATTCTGATCACCAGCCCTACTAAGGAGGCCTCTGAACTACCAAGCCAATAAAGGATAGAAGTTGTCCAAGAAAAAGCTCAAATATCACAGACTGCGGTGACCTGCCTGGGCTTCATTCTCACAGAAGGTCGGAGAAGCCCATCCCAGGAAAGGAAAGAAACCATTTTCAGCCTTACCCCTTTCTAAAACTAGAAGACAGCTTAGGGGTTCTTGGGGAGACCAGGGTTTGCTGCTTCTGGATCCCTAACTACAGTCTACTAGCTGGGCCTCTATATGAAACACTGAAAGGAAAAGATGATGATCCTGTTGAATAGAATCCAGAAGTGGCCTTTCAAGAATGGAAAGAGCAGTCAATTCAGACACTTGCCCTGGAACTCCCTAATTTAGCTAAACCCTTTGACCTTTACATTCCCAGTGAAAGGTGAATCGCCATTGGAGAATTAGTGCAAAAACTGGGACCACTTGAAATGGAACAATGCAAGAATGCCATCCAGGTAGGATAAACTACGGTCACCAAGGGGCTTGGCCAACTGCCACATCTGGCCAAGATACTGGCGGTATCTAAAAACCTGGAAATCAGCAGCCCCAAAGGCCACCTCCCTCCTAAGGGAAAAGGACCCCACGTGGTGATCCTAACCACCAACCATGCCCTGAAGTTTCAGGGTTCGCTCTGTGGGCACACCAACCTCGAGTGAGGAGGCCTTCCAACTTCAACATCCAGAGAGATAACCGGGGGCAACAGGGCACCATGACGACTCATGTGAACATCACTTGACCTGGAGTTTCTCTCATAAAACAACAAGAGTGTGTCCCAAAAGAGTAGACTACTGCTTGCAGGACTTACTGCACCCAGAGGGGAGCTAATAATCTTGGCGGGGGAACCGTATATCACACTGTCACCATAGAAAAGCCTACAGACACCGTGATGATGGTGGCCAATAAGACTGGCTGGACTCCTGTTTACTTCAAAAGGCTGTTGACTCAGTGGCCATCATGGTCCTTGATCACCACTGACCCTGGACTGTCTGGGAGTTGAGCGGGCAGGGCTCTGACACCTGGTGCTGTTTGTACGTTAATTCAGGGGCCTAATTGAAGAAAGCGCAGACTACTGGTCAGAGCATCTAGGCGGGCAGAAACGGTCAGCCTAAGGTGGTTGAACAAATGTGGGGCGGGGTGAAACCGGCCCCCACAGCGTCTCTGCACATCTCTTTCCTGGACCCTTAAAGGTCATTAGAATCTATAACACTTCCAATGCTGGTGCTCAGGTGGACGAGCAGGGAGGCAGGGGGCCTGGGGACAATCAACGTCACCTGGAGGCTGCTGGGGAGAAGCTCTGACCCTCGCCCCCGGGTATGAGGGCTCCCAACTCAGCACTCAGCAGTTACAGAAGAAGGGTCTGCACCCTCAGCACTCCAAGAATGAGGAATGGGACAAAAGGCAGAGGAGGGGTTTGTCCCCAGCAAAGCCCATTAAAAATCCCTGGGAGATAAAAATAGAATCTGGGCAATAAAGTCAAGTCTAACCGTTTTTATCCTTTGTGCTTTGTCTAATTTCATGTGCTCCTAGGGTCCCGCATGCAGAGGTTCCACACCCGGCACTTCAGACCAGATTTCCTAGTGCAGAATGGCTGGGACGACACCTCAGCTCCTGGGGCCCAGTGCAGACTCCGCGATACAGAGCCTGAGCTGCAGCCAACCTGGCCCTCGAGAGCTCCGCCCCCTCCCTCCCACTGACTCTGACAGGATCTCTACACAGCAGCCCAGCCCACAGCCCAGGGGGTAGTGCATGCTCTCACCTCTCCATTCTCTGATCAAAATATAAAGTTTCCTTTGCTTGTGAACCAAACTCAGTCTCGATCTGTTGGCCCCAATGACACTGGGCAGGGGGACACTTGTTGGGGTCCACTCTGGAGGATCAGTAACAGAAATTGAGACTATTGTAACCTCAATGAACAGATGTGTGAGCCAAACTGTAGTTAACATAGAACAGTGTATAAGGCTCGGGTAAAATAAGATGTTTCTAACACTTCCATTTGATATTTCCATCACTTTATTATAAGCAAGTTCAGTGAAAAGGTTTGTCTTATTTGTCAGGTCAATATTAGAGAAACAAAGTGATTTCTTTCCAAGGATGTACATATAATAATCTTGGTTAAAGCTTCAATCTTGTTTTAAATGCTTTTCCATTGAAAATGATACCTCTCTTTCAGCTCCCCCATTTCTGAGAAGTATAAAATCTTATAATTTATTATTACCAAAGGGGAAAGGTGGGAGGAGGGATAAATTAACAGTTTGGGATTAACACATACACACTGCTATGTATAAAATAGATCATCAACAAGGAACTACTGTATAGCACAGGGAACTACACTCAACATTTTGCAATAAGCTATAAGGGGAAATAATCTGAAAAAGAATAGATATTTTTATTGACATCATCTATCAATGACAGTTAAAGTGTAACCTAAGGGAAGCTGGTGGTGAGTGCTTCTGACCCTGAAGACTTCAATCATCTAAAGTTTGGACTCTGCCTACTTCCCAAGGCCCTTAATGAACATATGTGTAGCCGTAGCTTAAAAAATTCCCCAGTTTGTGTTTCGGGGAGACACTGATTTTGAAAAAGCCCTGATGTTCTCCTTACATGAATGGGACTCTTCCTACTGCTAAAACATGTCTGTCACACCCAGAGGATGGTATACCGTCTGATCGGGAAGAGTTTGGAAAAGGCATCTCATCTCCTCATCTCCTGGTGCTCGGGTTCACCCCTCCAGCGTCTTTACTAACAGTCTCCCCACTTGGAGATGTCAGCACTGTCAACATCCTGTTGTGTACAGTTTGGAATTTGTCCAGAGGATGAAGCGGAAGGATGAAGAACAATGAGAGACAAGTCCTAGGTGTTCAGACAGGCACATGTCACTCTAATTTCCAATCAGGAAGACGAACTGACCAAAGGCTAGGGTTGCCCATGGAAACAGTATAGGGCTTGAGGAAATCCCGCTGCTTTGTGGCCAGTTCCCATAAACACAAGTTGAACAATGGAACTCAGGGGCAGTAAAATTCACGAAACTGCAGAGTTGAAAATATCCATCACTGAAAAATGTCTTGAGGAAAGTCAGAGAAAAGGACTTGTAAGCAAGGGAGAATGGCAGGAAAGGGATTTGAGGAGGTAGAAAGGACTCGCCATTAAGCACAAGAAAAGGAGCTGAACATTGCCAACATTGCAGTTGGCCAAAAAGGGTGTATGCGTTTTTTTCTGTATATATTCAAGAAAAGGGCATACACTTTTTTAGCCAAGCAAACAGGTGGGCACTGGAAGTCAATACTACAAAAGATATCACTTCGCATCAGTCAGAAGAGCCATCCTCATAAAGCGTAAACAACAGAAATGCAGGACAGGGCAAGGAGAAGAGGGAGCCCTGTGAGACTTATAGTGGAAATGTATATTGCCAACGGCCATTCTGGAGAAGTGTATTGTGTTTACTAAACCATCTAAAAAATGAGCTACAGAGCATAGGGCACTTGCACTCATGGGCGTATATCTTGGGAAAAACAAAAATTGAGAGGACACAGGCACCCCAATGTTTACCCCCTCTCTGTTTAAAAGATCCTCGACTAGGATATAACTTAAATGTCTCTGGAGGGAAAAAATGGATAGAGATGTGGTACTTAGGTAGAGTGGAATATTATTCAGCCTGGAAATCAATGAAATATGGCCAGTTGTAACAACTCCGGAGGAGTTACGTATGATCTTTCTAAGTGACATAATTCAAAAAGAAAAAGACACATATCATAAGATATCACTTAAAGGTGGAATCCAAAATGGCTACACATGAAATAAATTACAAAACAAAAACATAGTCAAATATGTAGAAAACACGCATAAGGCTGCTAAACGGGAAAGGTGGGGAGGGGTGAGGCATCATCCAGGAGGTTGAAATTAGCAAAGATACCATTCCAAATACCAAACTGATAATCAACAAAGCCCACACGGTAGCTAAAAGAACTGCACTCAGCACACTCAAGTCACCGGAAAAGAATATATACGACTGGTAAGAATCTGAAAAAGAATTTACTGATGTCTCTCTGTACGTGAATCAAGTGGATGTACAGCAGCAAGAAACAGAGCTTTGAAAATCAGCTGTAACCAATATAGTAATAAATTGAAAAAAATAAACGACATAGAGACAGAGAAAACCTCTTACAACTTTTCCTCAGGGACGGTGATGCAACATGGATTGAACACATCTAGACCCACAGCAGGATGAGACATAAGGCTGGAAACTGTTTGCACTAAGAGAAATGTGAGGTTGGGTGAGGAAATGCACACTCTTTAAAGTAATACTACCTGGTACCCATTCAATGGGTCCCAAATCTGCAGGTTCAAGGGATCTTCCTACAGCTAAAACATGCATGAAAAACCCAGAGGACTGTACACCATGTGATCGGGAGATGTGTCTAAAATGCAGCTCATTTATCCTCTCCTGGTGCTCCTGTTCACCATTCCAGCCACGTTACTTAGAATCTCCCCACTTGGAGAATCAGCACATTTCAACTTCTGTTTCACACATTTTGCAAATTGTGAGGAGGATGAACGGGAAGAGGGGGAACCAATGAGAGAATAGTTGTAGGGGTTTGGACGGGCACATATCACTCTAATTTCCCATTAAGAATAAGAATTGAAAAAAGGCTCAGCCCGCCTCGCCGGAGCCAAAATAGGGCCTGAAGCAATCCTGTGGGTTTGAGGCCAGCTCACAAAACAGCAACTTAAAAAATGGAGCTCAGGGTCACTGCAATTCACAAACCTGCAGAGTTATAAATGAAAACTAACGTCCAAAAATATGTTGAGGTAAGGCAAAGAAGAGGATCTGAATGCAAGACAGAATTGCAAGAAACAGATTTCAAGAGATAGATTGGACTCGTCTTTAAAGCACATGAAAAGCGGCAGAATTTCGACAATGATGCAGTTGGCCCAAAAGGGCGTATGCGTTTTTTCCTGATTACATCCAGGAAAAAACGCATACGCACTTTATGGGCAACGAAGCAAGCAAGCAATGCAAATGTGCACAACAAAGAAGTCTCATTTCCCACCAGTCAAAAGGGCCATCCTAAAAAATTGTAAAAACCAGAAATGCAGGACAGGCCATGGAGAACAGGGAGCCTTTATACGCTGATGGGCAGTGTGTGAACTGCCGAGAGCCACTCTGGAGAAGTGTATGGTGGTTCCTAAATCATCTAAAAAACAGAGCTACAGAGCATAGGACACTTCCAATCATGGGAGTATATCTAGGGAAGTCTAAAAATCAACAAGACACAAGCACACCACAGTTTAGGGCTACTCTGTTTACAAGAACCTCAACTTCAGTACACCTTAAATATCCCAGGAAAGAGAACAATGGATAAAGAAGATGTGGTACTTATGTACAATGGAATATCTCTTCACCATGAAATCAAGGTAATAAGGCTAGTAGAAGGATAAAGAGTGGATTTAGGTCCGATAATACTACTTGAAATAAGTCAAACAGAAAAAGAAACATATCATAAGATATCACTTATAGAGGGAGGGTAAATATGGCTGCACAAGAAAGGAATTACAGAACAGAACAGTGTCTCACATTTAGAAAACACACTTATGTCAGCTTAAGGGGAAAGGAGAGGTGGGGTGATGCATTAAAACAGAGTTTGAAATTAGCACAGATACCGTTCAATAAACCAAATAGATATTAGACAAGATCTACACCTTGCTCAATGAACTGGCCTCAACACACCCTATATACCGCAGAGAAATATATCTGAGTAATAAGAATCTTAAAACCCATGTATTGATATATCTCCATAAGGGAATCAAGTGTGTGCAGAGTGGCACAAACACAGCAGTGAAAATGAGCTAAACCCCATTATAGAAATAAATTTTAAAAACAAATGCAGAAACAATGAAAGAGAGAAAAATTCTTACAAAATTTGCTCAGGGGCTGTGATGCAACCTGGATTGACCACATATAAACCCACAGCTGGATAAGACATAAGGCTGCACACTTGGGGCTGAGAGGATTGGTGAGCTTTGGTGAGCAACTGCCAAAAGTTTAATGCAATACTTCATGCTACTCATTCCAAGGGTCCCAAAACTCCAGCTTGAAGGGAATCTTCCTACAGCTAAACCATGCTTGGGAAACCCAGCGACTGGTATACCATATGATCGGGAAAGGTTTCTAAAACGCACCTCATTTTTCCTCTCCTGGGACTCCGGATCGACATTCCAGCCACTTTACTAACAATATCCCCACATGGAGAGTCAATGCCTTTAAATTCTGGTATCGCACAGTCTGCAGTTAGTGCGGAGGATGAATGGGAATAGGGGGAACCAGTGAGAAACTAGCTGTAGCAGTTTCAATGAGCACATGTCACTCTAATTTCACATCAGTAAGAAGAATAAACCAAAGGCACAGCAAGGTGCCCCAGAAGAAGAATAGGGCCTGAAGGAATCCTGTGGTTATGAGGCAAGATCACAAAAATAAGAGCAGAAAAATGGAGCTAAGGGCCACTGCAATTCAAAAACCTGCAGAGTTATAAAGGCCAACTATTTTCAAAAAATATATTGAGGTAAGGCTATGAAGAGGCATTGGAGGCAAGGCAGAATTGCAGGAAACCGATTTCAGGAGGTAGACTGGAATTGCATTTAAAGCATAGGAAAAGAGGCAGAACGTCCACAATGATGCACTTGGCCAAAAAGGGCGTATGCGTTTTTTCCTGAATATATTCAGGAAAAAACGCATACGCCCTTTTTGGCCAACCAAGCAAGCTTGCAAAGGAAATCTGCACTACAATGAAGTCTCACTTCCCCCTGGTCAAAAGGGCCATCTGAAAAAAGTGTAAAATCCAGAAAGGCAGGACAGGCCATGGAGAACTGGGAGCCTTGTTATGCTGATGGGCGGAATGTAAATTGCCAACAGCCAGTCGGGAGAAGTGTATGGTGTTTCCTGAAACATCTAAAAAACAAAGCAACAGAGCCTAGGGCACTTCCACTTATGGTACTATAGCTTAGGGAAATTAAAATCAAAAAGACACAGCCACCCCAAAGTTTGGGACGGCTCTGTTTACAAGAACCGCATTTATGGTACAAGTTCAATATCGCAGAAAGTGGAAAATGGATAAAGAAGTTGTGGTACTTATGTACAATGCAATATCACTCAGCAATGAAATCTATGTCATCAGGCCAATAGCAGCATAATGAGTGGACTCAGGTATGATGATTCTAACTGAAATAAGTCACACAGAAAAAGAAACATCATAAGATATCACTAATACACGGAATGTAAACTTGGCTAGAGAGGAACTGGTTTACAAAGACGAAGAGGGTCTCAAATTTAGAAAACCAACTTATGCTTGCTTAAGGGGAAAGGTGAGTTGGGGTGCTGCATAAAACCAGAGATTGAAATGAGCACAGATAAAGTTCCTTAAGCCAAATATGTAATAGACAAGAGCTACTCCTTGCTCAACGAAATGGACTCAACACCCCATATTAAACACCTAAGAATGTACCTGACAAGTAAGTATCTTAAAACCTATGGATTGCTATGTCTCTGAAAGAGAATCAAGCATGTGTGCAGGGGCATAAACGCAGCAGTGATAGGATTGGAGAGGTTCGGTGAGCAAATGAAGACCCTTTGATGTCATATCGCATGGTACCCTTTCCACGGGTCTCAACTCTCCAGGTTTAAGGGATTCTTCCTTCAGCTAAAACATGCATGTGGAACCCAGAGTATGATCAACCGTGTGATCGGGAGACGTGTTGAAATATGTCTCAGTTCTCGTCCCCTGGTACTCGGGTGCAACATTCCAGACGCTTTATTAACACTCTCCCGACTTGGAGAGTCAGTGCCTTTAACCTCCTGTTTGGCCCAGTTTGCAATTTCTGCGGAAGATGAACAGGAATATGGAGAACCAATGAGAGACTACCTGGAGGTGTCTGGACGGGCAAATTTAACTCTCATTTCCCACCAGGAAGAGGAATTAAACAAAGGCTCAGCGTGCCGTGGCGGAACCAGATTAGGGCCTGAAGCAATCCTGCGGTGTTGCGGCCAGCTCACAAGAAAGCGAGTTGAAGAAAGGAGCTCAGGGGCACTGTAATTCACAAACCTGCAGAGTTATAAATGACAGCTATCGTCCAAAAATATACTGAAGTAAGGCTGCCAAGAGGACTTGAAAGCGGGGCAGAATTGCAGGAAACCAATTTCAGGAGGTAGACTGGAATTGCATTTAAAGCATAGGAAAAGAGGCAGAACGTCCACAATGATGCACTTGGCCAAAAAGGGCGTATGCGTTTTTTCCTGAATATATTCAGGAAAAAATGCGTACGCCCTTTTTGGCCAACCAAGCAAGCCTGCAAAGGAAATCTGCACTACAATGAAGTCTCACTTCCCCCTGGTCAAAAGGGCCATCTGAAAAAAGTGTAAAATCCAGAAAGGCAACACAGGCCATGGAGAACTGGGAGCCTTGATATGCTGATGGGCGGAATGTAAATTGCCACCAGCCAGTCGGGAGAAGTGTATGGTGTTTCCTGAAACATGTAAAAAAAAAGCAACAGAGCCTAGGGCACTTCCACTTATGGTCCTATAGCTTAGGGAAATTAAAATCAAAAAGACACAGCCACCCCAACGTTTGGGACGGCTCTGTTTACAAGAACCTCCTTTACGGTACAATTTCAATTTCGCAGAAAGTGAAAAATGGATGAAGAAGTTGTGGTACTTACGTACAATGCAATATCACTCAGCAATGAAATCTATGTCATCAGGCCCGTAGCAGCATAATGAGTGGATTCAGGTATGATGATTCTAACTGAAATAAGTCACACAGAAAAAGAAACATCATAAGATATCACTAATACACGGAATGTAAACTTGGCTACACAGGACCTGGATTACAAAACAGAAGAGCGTCTCAAATTTAGAAAACCAACTTATGCTTTCTTAAGGGGAAAGGTGAGTTGGGGTGCTGCATAAAAGCAGAGGTTGAAATGAGCACAGATAAAGTTCTTGAAGCCAAATATGTAATAGACAAGAGCTACTCCTTGCTCAACGAAATGGACACAACACCCCATATTAAACGCCTAAGAATGTATCTGACTAGTAAGTATCTTAAAACGTATGGATTTCTATGTCCCTGAAAGAGAATGAAGCGTGTGTACAGGGGCATAAACGCAGCAGTGATAGGATTGGAGAGGTTCGGTGAGCAAATGAAGACCCTTTGAAGTCATATTGCATGGTACCCATTCCACGGGTCTCAACTCTCCAGGTTTAAGGGATTCTTCCTTCAGCTAAAGCATGCATGTGGAACCCAGAGTATGATCAACCGTTAGATCGGGAGACGTGTTCCAATATGTCTCAGTTCTCGTCCCCTGGTACTCGGGTGCAACATTCCAGACGCTTTACTAACACTCTCCCGACTTGGAGAGTCAGTGCCTTTAACCTCCTGTTTGGCCCAGTTTGCAATTTCTGCAGAAGATGAACACGAATAGGTGGAACCAATGAGAGACTAGCTGGAGGTGTCTGGACGGGCAAATTTAACTCTCATTTCCCACCAGGAAGAGGAATTAACCAAAGGCTCAGCGTGCTGTTCCGGAACCAGATTAGGGCCTGAAGCAATCCTGCGGTGTTGCGGCCAGCTCACAAGAAAGCGAGTTGAAGAAAGGAGCTCAGGCGCACTGTATTCACAAACCTGCAGAGTTATAAATGACAGCTATCGTCCAAAAATATACTGAAGTAAGGCTGCCAAGAGGACTTGAAAGTGGGGAGGATTGCAGGAAACCGATTTCAGGAGGTAGACAGGAATTGCATTTAAAACATAGGAAAAGAGGCAGAACGTCCACAATGATGCACTGGCCAAAAAGGGCGTATGCGTTTTTTCCTGAATATATTCAGGAAAAAACGCATACGCCCTTTTTGGCCAACCAAGCAAGCTTGCAAAGGAAATCTGCACTACAATGAAGTCTCACTTCCCCCCGGTCAAAAGGACCACTGAAAAAAGTGTAAAATCCAGAAAGGCAGGACAGGCCATGGAGAACTGGGAGCCTTGTTATGCTGATGGGCGGGAAGTATATTGCCAACAGCCACTTGGGAGAAGTGTATGGTGTTTCCTGAAACATCTAAAAACAGAGGAACAGAGCCTAGGGCAATTCCACTTATGGCCCTATAGCTTAGGGAAATTAAAATCAAAAAGACACAGCCACCCCAACGTTTGGGATGGCTCTGTTTACAAGAAACTCGTTTACGGGACAAGTTCAATATCACAGAAAATGAAAAATGGATAAAGAAGTTGTGGTACTTACGTACAATGCAACATCACTCAGCAATGAAACCTATGTCATCAGGCCCGTAGCAGCATAATGAGTGGATTCAGGTATGATGATTCTAACTGAAATAAGTCACACAGAAAAAGAAACATCATAAGATATCACTAATACACGGAATGTAAACTTGGCTACACAGGAACTGAATTACAAAACAGAACAGGGTCTCAAATTTAGAAAACCAACTTATGCTTGCTTAAGGGGAAAGGTGAGTTGGGGTGCTGCATAAAACCAGAGATTGAAATGAGCACAGATAAAGTTCCTTAAGCCAAATATGTAATAGACAAGAGCTACTCCTTGCTCAACGAAATGGACTCAACACCCCATATTAAACGCCTAAGAATGTACCTGACTACTAATTATCTTAAAACCTATGGATTGCTATGTCTCCGAAAGAGAATCAAGCATATGTACAGGGGCATAAACGCAGCAGTGATAGGATTGGAGAGGTTCGGTGAGCAAACAAAGACCCTTTGAAGTCATATTGCATGGTACCCATTCCACGGGTCTCAACTCTCCAGGTTTAAGGGATTCTTCCTTCAGCTAAAACATGCATGTGGAACCCAGAGTATGATCAACCGTGTGATCGGGAGACGTGTTCCAATATGTCTCAGTTCTCGTCCCCTGGTACTCGGGTGCAACATTCCAGACGCTTTACTAACACTCTCCCGACTTGGAGAGTCAGTGCCTTTAACCTCCTGTTTGACCCAGTTTGCAATTTCTGCGGAAGATGAACAGGGATAAGGAGGACCAATGAGAGACTAGCTGGAGGTGTCTGGACGGGCAAATTTAACTCTCATTTCCCACCAGGAAGAGAAATTAACCAAAGGCTCAGCATGCCCTGCGGGAACCAGATCAGGGCCTGAAGCAATCCTGCGGTGTTGCGGCCAGCTCACAAGAAAGCGAGTTAAAGAAAGGAGCTCAGGGGCACTGTAATTCACAAACCTGCAGAGTTATAAATGACAGCTATCGTCCAAAAATATACTGAAGTAAGGCTGCCAAGAGGACTTGAAAGTGGGGCAGAATTTCAGGAAACCGATTTCTGGAGGTGGACTGGATTTGCATTTAAAGCATAGGAAAAGAGGCAGAACATCCACAATGATGCACTTGGCCAAAAAGGGCGTATGCGTTTTTTCCTGAATATATTCAGGAAAAAAAGCATACGCCCTTTTTGGCCAACCAAGCAAGCTTGCAAAGGAAATCTGCACTACAATGAAGTCTCACTTCCCCCCAGTCAAAAGGGCCATCTGAAAAAAGTGTAAAATCCAGAAAGGCAGGACAGGCCATGGAGAACTGGGAGCCTTGTTATGCTGATGGGCGGGATGTAAATTGCCAACAGCCACTCGGGAGAAGTGTATGGTGTTTCCTGAAACATCTAAAAAACAAAGCAACAGAGCCTAGGTCAATTCCGCTTATGGTCCTATAGTTTAGGAAAATTAAAATCAAAAAGACACAACCACCCCAAAGTTTGGAACGGCTCTGTTTACAAGAACCTCGTTTACGGTACAAGTTCAATATCGCAGAAAGCGAAAAATGGATAAAGAAGTTGTGGTACTTACGTACAATGCAATATCACTCAGCAATGAAATCTATGTCATCGGCCCATAGCAGCATAATGAGTGGATTCAGGTATGATGATTGTAACTGAAATAAGTCACACAGGAAAAGAAACATCATAAGATATCACTAATACACGGAATGTAAACTTGGCTACACAGAACTGAATTACAAAACAGAACAGGGTCTCAAATTTAGAAAACCAACTTATGCTTGCTTAAGGGGAAAGGTGAGTTGGGGTGCTGCATAAAACCAGAGATTGAAATGAGCACAGATAATGTTCCTTAAGCCAAATATGGAATAGACAAGAGCTACTCCTTGCTCAACGAAATGGACTCAAAATCCAAAATTAAACGCCTAAAAATGTACCTGACTAGTAAGTATATTAAAACCTATGGATTGCTATGTCTCTGAAAGAGAATCAAGCGTGAGTACAGGGGCATAAACGCAGCAGTGATAGGATTGGAGAGGTTCGGTGAGCAAATGAAGACCCTTTGAAGTCATATTGCATGGTACCCATTCCACGGGTCTCAACTCTCCAGGTTTAAGGGATTCTTCCTTCAGCTAAAACATGCATGTGGAACCCAGAGTATGATCAACCGTGTGATCGGGAGACGTGTTCCAATATGTCTCAGTTCTATTCCCCTGGTACTCGGGTGCAACATTCCAGATGCTTAACTGACACTCTCCCGACTTGGAGAGTCAGTGCCTTTAACCTCCTGTTTGGCCCAGTTTGGAATTTCTGCGGAAGATGAACAGGAATAGGGAGAACCAATGAGAGACTAGCTGGAGGTGTCTGGACGGGCAAATTTAACTCTCATTTCCCACCAGGAAGAGGAATTAACCAAAGGCTCAGCGTGCCGTGCCAGAAGCAGATTAGGGCCTGAAGCAATCCTGCGGTGTTGCGGCCATCTCACAAGAAAACGAGTTGAAGAAAGGAGCTCAGGGGCACTGTAATTCACAAACCTGCAGAGTTATAAATGACAGTTATCATCCAAAAATATACTGAAGTAAGGCTGCCAAGAGGACTTGAAAGCGGGGCAGAATTGCAGGAAACCGATTTCAGGAGGTAGACTGGAATTGCATTTAAAGCAAAGGAAAAGAGGCAGAAAGTCCACAATGATGCACTTGGCCAAAAAGGGCGTATTCGTTTTTTCCTGAATATATTCAGGAAAAAAGGCTTACGTCCATTTTGGCCAACCAAGCAACCTTGCAAAGGAAATCTGCACTACAATGAAGTCTCACTTCCCCCTGGTCAAAACGGTCATCTGAAAAAAGTGTAAAATCCAGAAAGGCAGGACAGGCCATGGAGAATTGGGAGCCTTGTTATGCTGATGGGCGGGATGTAAATTGCCAACAGACACTCGGGAGAAGTGTATGGTGTTTCCTGAAACATCTAAAAAACAGAGGAACAGAGCCTAGGGCAATTCCACTTATGGTCCTATAGCTTAGGGAAATTAAAATAAAAAAGACACAGCCACCCCAAAGTTTGGGACGGCTCTGTTTACAAGAACCGCGTTTATGGTACAAGTTCAATATCGCAGAAAGCGAAAAATGGATAAAGAAGTTGTGGTACTTACGTACAATGCAATATCACTCAGCAATGAAATCTATGTCATCAGGCCCATAGCAGCATAATGAGTGGATTCAGGTATGATGATTCTAACTGAAATAAGTCACACAGAAAAAGAAACATCATAAGGTATCACTAATACACGGAATGTAAACTTGGCTACAGAGGAACTGAATTACAAAACAGAACAGGGTCTCAAATTTAGAAAACCAACTTATGCTTGCTTAAGGGGAAAGGTGAGTTGGGGTGCTGCATAAAACCAGAGATTGAAATGAGCACAGATAAAGTTCCTTAAGCCAAATATGGAATAGACAAGAGCTACTCCTTGCTCAACGAAATGGACTCAACACCCCATATTAAACGCCTGAGAATGTACCTGACTTGTAAGTGTCTTAAAACTTATGGATTGCTATGTCTCCGAAAGAGAATCAAGCGTGTGTACAGGGGCATAAACGCAGCAGTGATAGGATTGGAGAGGTTTGGTGAGCAAATGAAGACCCTTTGAAGTCATATTGCATGGTACCCATTCCACGGGTCTCAACTCTCCAGGTTTAAGGGATTCTTCCTTCAGCTAAAACATGCATGTGGAACCCACAGTATGATCAACCGTGTGATCGGGAGACGTGTTCCAATGTCTCAGTTCGCGCCCTGGTACTCGGGTGCAACATTCCAGACGCATAACTAACACTCTCCCGACTTGGAGAGTCAGTGCCTTTAACCTCCTCTTTGGCCCAGTTTGCAATTTCTGCAGAAGATGAACAGGAATAGGGAGAACCAATGAGAGACTAGCTGGAGGTTTCTGGACGGGCAAATTTAACTCTCATTTCCCACCAGGAAGAGGAATTAAGCAAAGGCTCAGCGTGCCGTGCCGGAACCAGATTAGGGCCTGAAGCAATCCTGCGGTGTTACGGCCAGCTCACAAGAAAGCGAGTTGAAGAAAGGAGCTCAGGGGCACTGTAATTCACAAACCTGCAGAGTTATAAATGACAGCTATCGTCCAAAAATTTACTGAAGTAAGGCTGCCAAGAGGACTTGAAAGCGGGGCAGAATTGCAGGAAACCGATTTCAGGAGGTAGACTGGAATTGCATTTAAAGCATAGGAAAAGAGGCAGAATGTTGACAATGATGCACTTGGCCAAAAAGGGCGTATTCGTTTTTTCCTGAATATATTCAGGAAAAAACGCATACGCACTTTTTGGCCAACCAAGCAAGCTTGCAAAGGAAATCTGCACTACAATGAAGTCTCACTTCCCCCCGGTCAAAACGGCCATCTGAAAAAAGTGTAAAATCCAGAAAGGCAGGACAGGCCATGGAGAATTGGGAGCCTTGTTATGCTGATGGGCGGGATGTAAATTGTCAACAGCCACTCGGGAGAAGTGTATGGTGCTTCCTGAAACATCTAAAAAACAGAGGAACAGAGCCTAGGGCAATTCCACTTATGGTCCTATAGTTAAGGGAAATTAAAATAAAAAACACACAGCCACCCAAAAGTTTGTGACGGCTCTCTTTACAAGAACCTAATTTACAGGACAAGTTCAATATCACAGAAAGCGAAAAATGGATAAAGAAGTTGTGGTACTTACGTAGAATGCAATATCACTCAGCAATGAAATCTATGTCATCAGGCCCATAGCAGCATAATGAGTGGATTCAGGTATGATGATTCTAACTGAAATAAGTCACATAGAAAAAGAAACATCATAAGATATCACTAATACACGGAATGTAAACTTGGCTACACAGGAACTGGATTACAAAAGAGAACAGGGTCTCAAATTTAGAAAACCATCTTATGATTGCTTAAGGGGAAAGGTGAGTTGGGGTGCTGCATAAAACCAGAGATTGAAATGAGCACAGATAAAGTTCCTTAAGCCAAATATGTAATAGACAAGAGCTACTCCTTGCTCAACGAAATGGACTCAACACCCCATATTAAACACCTAACAATGTACCTGACTAGTAAGTATCTTACAACCTATGGATCGCTATGTCTCCGAAAGAGAATCAAGCGTGTGTACAGGGGCATAAACGCAGCAGTGATAGGATTGGAGAGGTTCGGTGAGCAAATGAAGACCCTTTGAAGTCATATTGCATGGTACCCATTCCACGGGTCTCAACTCTCCAACTTAAGGGATTCTTCCTTAGGCGAAATCATGCATGTGGAACCCAGAGTATGATCAACCGTGTGATCGGGAGACGTGTTCCAATATGTCTCAGTTCTCGTCCCCTGGTACTCGGGTGCAACATTCCAGACGCTTTACTAACACTCTCCCGACTTGGAGAGTCAGTGCCTTTAACCTCCTGTTTGGCCCAGTTTGCAATTTCTGCGGAAGATGAACAGGAATAGGGAGAACCAATGAGAGACTAGCTGGAGGTGTCTGGACGGGCAAATTTAACTCTCATTTCCCACCAGGAAGAGGAATTAACCAAAGGCTCAGCGTGCCGTGCCGGAACCAGATTAGGGCCTGAAGCAATCCTGCGGTGTTGCGGCCAGCTCACAAGAAAGCGAGTTGAAGAAAGGAGCTCAGGGGCACTGTAATTCACAAACCTGCAGAGTTATAAATGACAGCTATCGTCCAAAAATATACTGAAGTAAGGCTGCCAAGAGGACTTGAAAGCAGGGCAGAATTGCAGGAAACCGATTTCAGGAGGTAGACTGGAATTGCATTTAAAGCATAGGAAAAGAGGCAGAACGTCGACAATGATGCACTTGGCCAAAAAGGGCATATGCGTTTTTTCCTGAATATATTCAGGAAAAAACGCATATGCACTTTTAGGCCATCAAGCAAGCTTGCAAAGGAAATCTGCACTACAATGAAGTCTCACTTCCCACCCGTCAAAAGGGCCATCTGAAAAAAGTGTAAAATCCAGAAAGGCAGGACAGGCCATGGAGAACTGGGAGCCTTGTTATGCTGATGGGCGGGATGTATATTGCCAACAGCCACTTGGGAGAAGTGTATGGTGTTTCCTGAAACATCTAAAAAACAGAGGAACAGAGCCTAGGGCAATTCCACTTATGGCCCTATAGCTTAGGGAAATTAAAATCAAAAAGACACAGCCACCCCAACGTTTGGGACGGCTCTGTTTACAAGAAACTCATTTACGGGACAAGTTCAATATCACAGAAAGTGAAAAATGGATAAAGAAGTTGTGGTACTTACGTACAATGCAACATCACTCAGCAATGAAACCTATGTCATCAGGCCCGTAGCAGCATAATGAGTGGATTCAGGTATGATGATTCTAACTGAAATAAGTCACACAGAAAAAGAAACATCATAAGATATCACTAATACACGGAATGTAAACTTGGCTACACAGGAACTGAATTACAAAACAGAACAGGGTCTCAAATTTAGAAAACCAACTTATGCTTGCTTAAGGGGAAAGGTGAGTTGGGGTGCTGCATAAAACCAGAGATTGAAATGAGCACAGATAAAGTTCCTTAAGCCAAATATGTAATAGACAAGAGCTACTCCTTGCTCAACGAAATGGACTCAACACCACATATTAAACGCCTAAGAATGTACCTGACTACTAATTATCTTAAAACCTATGGATTGCTATGTCTCCGAAAGAGAATCAAGCATGTGTACAGGGGCATAAACGCAGCAGTGATAGGATTGGAGAGGTTCGGTGAGCAAACAAAGACCCTTTGAAGTCATATTGCATGGTACCCATTCCACGGGTCTCAACTCTCCAGGTTTAAGGGATTCTTCCTTCAGCAAAATCATGCATGTGGAACCCAGAGTATGATCAACCGTGTGATCAGGAGACGTGTTCCAATATGTCTCAGTTCTATTCCCCTGGTACTCGGGTGCAACAGTCCAGACGCTTAACTGACACTCTCCCGACTTGGAGAGTCAGTGCCTTTAACCTCCTGTTTGGCCCAGTTTGCAATTTCTGCGGAAGATGAACAGGAATAGGGAGAACCAATGAGAGACTAGCTGGAGGTGTCTGGACGGGCAAATTTAACTCTCATTTCCCACCAGGAAGAGGAATTAACCAAAGGCTCAGCATGCCGTGCCGGAAGCAGATTAGGGCCTGAAGCAATCCTGCGGTGTTGCGGCCAGCTCACAAGAAAGTGAGTTGAAGAAAGGAGCTCAGGGGCACTGTAATTCACAAACCTGCAGAGTTATAAATGACAGCTATCGTCCAAAAATTTACTGAAGTAAGGCTGCCAAGAGGACTTGAAAGCGGGGCAGAATTGCAGGAAACCGATTTCAGGAGGTAGACTGGATTTGCATTTAAAGCATAGGAAAAGAGGCAGAACGTCGACAATGATGCACTTGGCCAAAAAGGGCGTATGCGTTTTTTCCTTAATATATTCAGGAAAAAACGCATACGCCGTTTTTGGCCAACCAAGCAAGCTTGCAAAGGAAATCTGCACTACAATGAAGTCTCACTTCCCCGAGTCAAAAGGGACATCTGAAAAAAGTGTAAAATCCAGAAAAGCAGGACAGGCCATGGAGAACTGGGAGCCTTGTTATGCTGATGGGCGGGATGTAAATTGCCTACAGCCACTGGGGAGAAGTTTATGCTGTTTCCTGAAACATCTAAAAAACAAAGCAACAGAGCCTAGGGCACTTCCACTTATGGCCCTATAGC
This sequence comes from Orcinus orca, assembly GCF_937001465.1. Taxonomy (NCBI): domain Eukaryota; kingdom Metazoa; phylum Chordata; class Mammalia; order Artiodactyla; family Delphinidae; genus Orcinus; species Orcinus orca. The sequence goes on from NW_026043735.1 coordinate 717,786, forward strand.
TTAGGGAAATTAAAATCAAAAAGACACAGCCACCCCAAAGTTTGGGACGGCTCTGTTTACAAGAACCTCGTTTACGGTACAAGTTCAATATCGCAGAAGGGGAAAAATGGATAAAGAAGGTGTGGTACTTACGTACAATGCAATATCACTCAGCAATGAAATCTATGTCATCAGGCCCATAGCAGCATAATGAGTGGATTCAGGTATGATGATTCTAACTGAAATAAGTCACACAGAAAAAGAAACATCATAAGATATCACTAATACACGGAATGTAAACTTGGCTATACAGGAACTGGATTACAAATCAGAAGAGGGTCTCAAATTTAGAAAACCAACTTATGCTTGCTTAAGGGGAAAGGTGAGTTGGGGTGCTGCATAAAACCAGAGATTGAAATGAGCACAGATAAAGTTCCTTAAGCCAAATATGTAATAGACAAGAGCTACTCCTTGCTCAACGAAATGGACTCAACACCCCATATTAAACGCTTAAGTATGTACCTGACTAGTAAGTATCTTAAAACCTATGAATTGCTATGTCTCCGAAAGAGAATCAAGCGTGTGTACAGGGGCATAAATGCAGCAATGATAGGATTGGAGACATTTGGTGAGCAAATGAAGACCCTTTGAAATCATATTGCATGGTACCCATTCCACGGGTCTCAAATCTCCAGGTTTAAGGGATTCTTCCTTCAGCTAAATCATGCATGTGGAACCCAGAGTATGATCAACCGTGTGATCGGGAGACGTGTTCCAATATGTCTCAGGACTCGTCCCCTGGTACTCGGGTGCAACATTCCAGACGCTTTACTAACAATCTCCCGACTGGGAGAGTCAGTGCCTTTAACCTCCTGTTTGGCCCAGTTTGCAATTTCTGCGGCAGATGAACAGGAATAGGGAGAACCAATGAGAGACTAGCTGGAGGTGTCTGGACGGGCAAATTTAACTCTCATTTCCCACCAGGAAGAGGAATTAACCAAAGGCTCAGCGTGCCGTGCCGGAACCAGATTAGGGCCTGAAGCAATCCTGCGGTGTTGCGGCCAGCTCACAAGAAAGCGAGTTGAAGAAAGGAGCTCAGGGGCACTGTAATTCACAAACCTGCAGAGTTATAAATGACAGCTATCGTCCAAAAATATACTGAAGTAAGGCTGCCAAGAGGACTTGAAAGTGGGGCAAAATTGCAGGAAACCTATTTCAGGAGGTAGACTGGAATTGCACTTAAAGCATAGGAAAAGAGGCAGAACGTCGACAATGATGCACTTGGCCAAAAAGGGCGTATGCGTTTTTTCCTGAATATATTCAGGAAAAAACGCATACGCCCTTTTTGGCCAACCAAGCAAGCTTGCAAAGGAAATCTGCACTACAATGAAGTCTCACTTCCCCCCGGTCAAAAGGAACACTGAAAAAAGTGTAAAATCCAGAAAGGCAGGACAGGCCATGGAGAACTGGGAGCCTTGTTATGCTGATGGGCGGGATGTATATTGCCAACAGCCACTTGGGAGAAGTGTATGGTGTTTCCTGAAACATCTAAAAAACAAAGCAACAGAGCCTAGGGCACTTCCACTTATGGCCCTATAGCTTAGGGAAATTAAAATCAAAAAGACACAGCCACCCCAACGTTTGGGACGGCTCTGTTTACAAGAAACTCGTTTACAGGACAAGTTCAATATCACAGAAAGTGAAAAATGGATAAAGAAGTTGTGGTACTTACGTACAATGCAATATCACTCAGCAATGAAATCTATGTCATCAGGCCCGTAGCAGCATAATGAGTGGATTCAGGAATGATGATTCTAACTGAAATAAGTCACACAGGAAAAGAAATATCATAAGATATCACTAATACACGGAATGTAAACTTGGCTACACAGGAACTGGATTACAAAGAGAACAGGGTCTCCAATTTAGAAAAGCAACTTATGATTGCTTAAGGGGAAAGGTGAGTTGGGGTGCTGCATAAAACCAGAGATTGAAATGAGCACAGATAAAGTTCCTTAAGCCAAATATGTAATAGACAAGAGCTACTCCTTGCTCAACGAAATGGACTCAACACCCCATATTAAACGCCTAATAATGTACCTGACTAGTAAGTATCTTAAAACCTATGGATCGCTATGTCTCCGAAAGAGAATCAAGCGTGTGTACAGGGGCATAAACGCAGCAGTGATAGGATTGGAGAGGTTCGGTGAGCAAATGAAGACCCTTTGAAGTCATATTGCATGGTACCCATTCCACGGGTCTCAACTCTCCAGGTTTAAGGGATTCTTCCTTCAGCTAAAACATGCATGTGGAACCCAGAGTATGATCAACCGTGTGATCGGGAGACGTGTTCCAATGTCTCAGTTCTCATCCCCTTGTACTCGGGTGCAACATTACAGACGCTTTACTAACACTCTCCCGACTTGGAGAGTCAGTGCCTTTAACCTCCTGTTTGGCCCAGTTTGCAAATTCCACGGAAGATGAACAGGAATACGGAAAACCAATGAGAGACTAGCTGGAGGTGTCTGGACGGGCAAATTTAACTCCCATTTCCCACCAGGAAGAGGAATTAACCAAAGGCTCAGCGTGCCGTGCCGGAACCAGATTAGGGCCTGAAGGAATCCTGCGGTGTTGCGGCCACCTCACAAGAAAGCGAGTTTAAGAGAGCAGCTCAGGGGCACTGTAATTCACAAACCTGCAGAGTTATAAATGACAGCTATCGTCCAAAAATATACTGAAGTAAGGCTGCCAAGAGGACTTGAAAGCGGGGCAGAATTGCAGGAAACCGATTTCAGGAGGTAGACAGGAATTGCATTTAAAGCATAGGAAAAGAAGCAGAACGTCCACAATGATGGACTTGGCCAAAAAGGGCGTATGCGTTTTTTCCTTAATATATTCAGGAAAAAACGCATACGCCCTTTTTGGCCAACCAAGCAAGCTTGCAAAGGAAATCTGCACTACAATGAAGTCTCACTTCCCCGCGGTCAAAGGGGCCATCTGAAAAAAGTGTAAAATCCAGAAAGGCAGGACAGGCCATGGAGAACTGGGAGCCTTGTTATGCTGATGGGTGGGATGTAAACTCCCAACAGCCACTGGGGAGAAGTGTATGGTGTTTCCTGAAACATCTAAAAAACAAAGCAACAGAGCCTAGGGCACTTCCACTTATGGTCCTATAGCTTAGGGAAATTAAAATCAAAAAGACACAGCCACCCCAAAGTTTGGGATGGCTCTGTTTACAAGAACCTCGTTTACGGTACAAGTTCAATATCGCAGAAAGTGAAAAATGGATAGAGAAGTTGTGGTACTTACGTACAATGCAATATCACTCAGCAATGAAATCTATGTCATCAGGCCCGTAGCAGAAAATGAGTGGGTTCAGGTATGATGAATCTAACTGAAATAAGTCACAGAGAAAAAGAAACATCATAAGATATCACTAATACACGGAATGTAAACTTGGCTACACAGGAACTGGATTACAAAACAGAACAGGGTCTCCAATTTAGAAAACCAACTTATGCTTGCTTAAGGGGAAAGGTGAGTTGGGGTGCTGCATAAAACCAGAGATTGAAATGAGCACAGATAAAGTTCCTTAAGCCAAATATGTAATAGACAAGAGCTACTCCTTCCTCAACAAAATGGACTCAAAACCCCATGTTAAACACCGTATAATGTACCTGACTTGTAAGTATCTTGAAACCTAAAGATTGCTATGTCTCTGAAAGAGAATCAAGCGTGAGTATAGGGGCATAAACGCAACAGTGATAGGATTGGAGAGGTTCGGTGAGCAAATGAAGACCCTTTGAAGTCATATTGCATGGTACCCATTCCACGGGTCTCAACTCTCCAGGTTTAAGGGATTCTTCCTTCAGCTAAAACATGCATGTGGAACCCAGAGTATGATCAACCGTGTGACCGGGAGACGTGTTCAAATATGTCTCAGTTCTCGTCACCTGGTACTCGGGTGCAACATTCCAGACGCTTTACTAACACTCTCTTGAATTGGAGAGTCAGTGCCTTTAACCTCCTGTTTGGCCCAGGTTGCAAATTCCGCGGAAGATTAACAGGAATAGGGAGAACCAATGAGAGACTAGCTGGAGGTGTCTGGACGGGCAAATTTAACTCTCATTTCCCACCATGAAGAGGAATTAACCAAAGGCTCAGCGTGCCATGTCGGAATCAGATTAGGGCCTGAAGCAATCCTGCGGTGTTGCTGCCAGCTCACAAGAAAGCAATTTGAAGAAAGGAGTTCAGTGGCACTGTAATTCACAAACCTGCAGAGTTATAAATGACAGCTATCGTCCAAAAATATACTGAAGTAAGGCTTCCAAGAGGACTTGAAAGCCAGGTAGAATTGCAGGAAACCGATTTCAGGAGGTAGACTGGAATTGCATTTAAAGCATAGGAAAAGAGGCAGAACGTCGACAATGAAGCACTAGGCCAAAAAGGGCGTATGCGTTTTTTCCTGAATATATTCAGGAAAAAACGCATACGCCCTTTTTGGCCAACCAAGCAAGCTTGCAAAGGAAATCTGCACTACAATGAAGTCTCACTTCCCCCCGGTCAAAAGGGCCATCTGAAAAAAGTGTAAAATCCAGAAAGGCAGGACAGGCCATGGAGAACTGGGAGCCTTGTTATGTTGATGGGCGGGATGTAAATTGCCAACAGCCACTCAGGAGAAGTGTATGGTGTTTCCTGAAACATCGAAAAAACAAAGCAACAGAGCCTAGGGCAGTTCCACTTATGGTCCTATAGCTTAGGGAAATTGAAATAAAAAAGACACAGCTACCCCAAAGTTTGGGACGGCTCTGTTTACAAGAACCTCGTTTACGGTACAAGTTAAATTTCACAGAAAGCGAAAACTGGATAAAGAAGTTGTGGTACTTACGTACAATGCAATATCACTCAGCAATGAAATCTATGTCATCAGGCCCATAGCAGCATAATGAGTGGATTCAGGTATGATGATTCTAACTGAAATAAGTCACACAGAAAAAGAAACATCATAAGATATCACTAATACACGGAATGTAAACTTGGCTACACAGGAACTGGATTACAAAACAGAACAGGGTCTCAAATTTAGAAAACCAACTTATGCTTGCTTAAGGCGAAAGGTGAGTTGGGGTGCTGCATAAAACCAGAGATTGAAATGAGCACAGATAAAGTTCCTTAAGCCAAATATGGAATAGACAAGAGCTACTCCTTGCTCAACGAAATGGACTCAACACCCCATATTAAACGCCTAAGAATGTACCTGACTAGTAAGTATCTTAAAACCTATGGATCGCTATGTCTCCGAAAGAGAATCAAGCATGTGTACAGGGGCATAAACGCAGCAGTGATAGGATTGGAGAAGTTCGGTGAGCAAATGAAGACCCTTTGAAGTCATATTGCATAGTACCCATTCCACGGGTCTCAACTCTCCAGGTTTAAGGGATTCTTCCTTCAGCTAAATCATGCATGTGGAACCCGGAGTATGATCAACCGTGTGATCGGGAGTCGTGTTCCAATATGTCTCCATTCTCGTCCCCTGGTACTCGGGTGCAACATTCCAGACGCTTTACTAACACTCTCCCGACTTGGAGAGTCAGTGCCTTTAACCTCCTGTTTGGCCCAGTTTGCAATTTCTGCGGAAGATGAACAGGAATAGGGAGAACCAATGAGAGACTAGCTGGAGGTGTCTGGACGGGCAAATTTAACTCTCATTTCCCACCAGGAAGAGGAATTAACCAAAGGCTCAGCGTGCCGTGCCGGAACCAGATTAGGGCCTGAAGCAATCCTGCGGTGTTGCGGCCAGCTCACAAGAAAGCGAGTTGAAGAAAGGAGCTCAGGGGCACTGTAATTCACAAACCTGCAGAGTTATAAATGACAGCTATCGTCCAAAAATATACTGAAGTAAGGCTGCCAAGAGGACTTGAAAGCAGGGCAGAATTGCAGGAAACCAATTTCAGGAGGTTCACAGGAATTGCATTTAAAGCATAGGAAAAGAGGCAAAACGTCGACAATGATGCACTTGGCCAAAAAGGGCGTATGCGTTTTTTCCTGAATATATTCAGGAAAAAACGCATACGCCCTTTTTGGCCAACCAAGCAAGCTTGCAAAGGAAATCTGCACTACAATGAAGTCTCACTTCCCCCCGGTCAAAAGGACCACTGAAAAAAGTGTCAAATCCAGAAAGGCAGGACAGGCCATGGAGAACTGGGAGCCTTGTTACGCTAATGGGCGGGATGTAAATTGCCAACAGCCACTCAGGAGAAGTGTATGGTGTTTCCTGAAACATTGAAAAAACAAAGCAACAGAGCCTAGGGCAGTTCCACTTATGGTCCTATAGCTTAGGGAAATTGAAATCAAAAAGACACAGCCACCCCAAAGTTTGGGATGGCTCTGTTTACAAGAAACTCGTTTACGGTACAAGTTCAATATCGCAGAAAGTGAAAACTGGATAAAGAAGTTGTGGTACTTACGTACAATGCAATATCAATCAGCAATGAAATCTATGTCATCAGGCCTGTAAAGCATAGAGTGGATTCAGGTATGATGATTCTAACTGAAATAAGTCACACAGAAAAAGAAACATCATAAGATAACACTAATACACGGAGTGTAAACTTGGCTACACAGGAACTGGATTACAAAACAGAACAGGGTCTCAAATTTAGAAAACCAACTTATGCTTGCTTAAGGGGAAAGGTGAGTTGGGGTGCTGCATAAAACCAGAGATTGAAATGAGCACAGATAAAGTTCCTTAAGCCAAATATGTAATAGACAAGGGCTACTCCTTGCTCAACGAAATGGACTCAAAACCCCTTATTAAACGCCTAATAATGTACCTGACTAGTAAGTATCTTAAAACTTATGGATTGCTATGTCTCTGAAAGAGAATCAAGCGTGAGTACAGGGGCATAAACGCAGCAGTGATAGGATTGGAGAGGTTTGGTGAGCAAATGAAGACCCTTTGAAGTCATATTGCATGATACCCATTCCACGGGTCTCAACTCTCCAAGTTTAAGGGATTCTTCCTTCAGCTAAAAAATGCATGTGGAACACAGAGTGTGATGAACCGTGTGATCGGGAGATGTGTTCTAATATGTCTCAGTTCTCATCCCCTGGTACTCGGGTGCAAAATTGCAGACGCTTTACTAATATTCTCCCGACTTGGAGAGACAGTGCCTTTAACCTCCTGTTTGGCCCAGTTTGCAATTTCTGCGGAAGATGACCAGGAATAAGGAGAACCAATGAGAGACTAGCTGGAGGTGTCTGGACGGGCAAATTTAACTCTCATTTCCCACCAGGAAGAGGAATTAACCAAAGGCTCAGCGTGCCGTGCCAGAACCAGATTAGGGCCTGAAGCAATCCTGCGGTGTTGAGGCCAGCTCACAAGAAAGCGAGTTGAAGAAACGAGCTCAGGGGCACTGTAATTCACAAACCTGCAGAGTTATAAATGACAGCTATCGTACAAAAATCTACTGAAGTAAGGCTGCCAAGAGGGCCTGAAACCGGGGCAGAATTGCAGGAAACCGATTTCAGGTGGTAGACTTGATTTGCATTTAAAGCATAGGAAAAGAGGCAGAACGTTGACAATGATTCACTTGCCAAAAAGGGCGTATGCTTTTTTTCCTGAATATATTCAGGAAAAAAAGCATATGCCCTTTTAGGCCAACCAAGCAAGCTTGCAAAGGAAATCTGCACTACAATGAAGTCTCACTTCCCCCCAGTCAAATGGGCCATCTGAAAAAAGTGTAAAATCCAGAAAGGCAGGACAGGCCATGGAGAACTGGGAGCCTTGTTATGCTGATGGGCGGGATGTAAATTGCCAACAGCCACTCAGGAGAAGTGTATGGTGTTTCCTGGAATGTCTAAAACAAAGCAACAGAGCCTAGGGCACTTCCACTTATGGTCCTATAGCTTAGGGAAATTAAAATAAAAAAGACACAGCCACCCCAAAGCTTGGGACGGCTCTGTTTACAAGAACCTCGTTTACGGTACAAGTTCAATTTCACAGAAAGCGAAAAATGGATAAAGAATTTGTGGTACTTAAGTACAATGCAATATCACTCAGCAATGAAATCTATGTGATCAGGCCCATAGCAGCATAATGAGTGGATTCAGGTATGATGATTCTAACTGAAATAAGTCACACAGAAAAAGAAACATCATAAGATATCACTAATACACGGAATGTAAACTTGGCTACACAGGAACTGGATTACAAAACAGAACAGGGTCTCAAATTTAGAAAACCAACTTATGCTTGCTTAAGGGGAAAGGTGAGTTGGGGTGCTGCATAAAACCAGAGATTGAAATGAGCACAGATAAAGTTCCTTAAGCCAAATATGGAATAGACAAGAGCTACTCCTTGCTCAACGAAATGGACTCAACACCCCATATTAAATGCCTAAGAATGTACCTGACTAGTAAGTATCTTAAAACCTATGGATTGCTATGTCTCCAAAAGAGAACCAAGCGTGTGTACAGGGGCATAAACGCAGCAGTGATAGGATTGGAGAGGTTCGGTGAGCAAATGAAGACCCTTTGAAGTCACATTGCATGGTACCCATTCCACGGGTCTCAACTCTCCAGGTTTAAGGGATTCTTCCTTCAGCTAAATCATGCATGTGGAACCCGGAGTATGATCAACCGTGTGATCGGGAGTCGTGGTCCAATATGTCTCCATTCTCGTCCCCTGGTACTCGGGTGCAACATTCCAGACGCTTTACTAACACTCTCCTGACTTGGAGAGTCAGTGCCTTTAACCTCCTGTTTGTCCCAGTTTGCAATTTCTGCGGAAGATGAACAGGAATAGGGAGAACCAATGAGAGACTAGCTGGAGGTGTCTGGACGGGCAAATTTAACTCTCATTTCCCACCAGGAAGAGGAATTAACCAAAGGCTCAGCGTGCCGTGCCAGAACATGATTAGGGCCTGAAGCAATCCTGCGGTGTTGCGGCCAGCTCACAGGCAAGCGAGTTGAAGAAAGGAGCTCAGGGGCACTGTAATTCACAAACCTGCAGAGTTATAAATGACAGCTATCGTCAAAAAATATACTGAAGTAAGGCTTCCAAGAGGACTTGAAAGCGGGGCAGAATTGCAGGAAACCGATTTCAGGAGGTAGACTGGAATTGCATTTAAAGCATAGGAAAAGAGGCAGAACGTCGACAATGATGCACTTGGCCAAAAAGGACGTATGAGTTTTTTCCTGAATATATTCAGGAAAAAACGCATACGCACTTTTTGGCCAACCAAGCAAGCTTGCAAAGGAAATCTGCACTATAATGAAGTCTCACTTCCCCACGGTCAAAAGGGCCATCTGAAAAAAGTGTAAAATCCAGAAAGGCAGGACAGGCCATGGAGAACTGGGAGCCTTGTTATGCGGATGGGCGGGATGTAAATTGCCAACAGCCACTCAGGAGAAGTGTATGGTGTTTCCTGAAACATCTAAAAAACTGAGGAACAGAGCCTAGGGCACTTCCACTTATGGTCCTATAGCTTAGGTAAATTAAAATCAAAAAGACACAGCCACCCCAAAGTTTGGGACAGCTCTGTTTACAAGAACCTCGTTTACGGTACAAGTTCAATATCGCAGAAAGCGAAAAATGGATAAAAAAGTTGTGGTACTTACGTACAATGCAATATCACTCAGCAATGAAATCTATGTCATCATGCCCGTAGCAGCATAATGAGTGGATTCAGGTATGATGATTCTAACTGAAATAAGTCACACAGAAAAAGAAACGTCATAAGATATCACTAATACACGGAATGTAAACTTGGCTACACAGGCACTGAATTACAAAACAGAACAGGGTCTCAAATTTAGAAAACCAACTTATGCTTGCTTAAGGGGAAAGGTGAGTTGGGGTGCTGCATAAAACCAGAGATTGAAATGAGCACAGATAAAGTTCCTTAAGCCAAATATGGAATAGACAAGAGCTACTCCTTGCTCAACGAAATGGACTCAACACCCCATATTAAATGCCTAAGAATGTACCTGACTAGTAAGTATCTTAAAACCTATGGATTGCTATGTCTCCAAAAGAGAACCAAGCGTGTGTACAGGGGCATAAACGCAGCAGTGATAGGATTGGAGAGGTTCGGTGAGCAAATGAAGACCCTTTGAAGTCACATTGCATGGTACCCATTCCACGGGTCTCAACTCTCCAGGTTTAAGGGATTCTTCCTTCAGCAAAAACATGCATGTGGAACCCAGAGTATGATCAACCATGTGATCGCGAGACGTGTTCAAATATGTCTAAGTTCTCGTACCCTGGTACTCGGGTGCAACATTCCAAATGCTTTATTAACACTCTCCCGACTTGGAGAGTCAGTGCCTTTAACCTCCTGTTTGGCCCAGTTTGCAATTTCTGAGGAAGATGAACAGGAATAGGGAGAACCAATGAGAGACTAGCTGGAGGTGTCTGGACGGGCGAATTTAACTCTCATTTCCCACCAGGAAGAGGAATTAACCAAAGGCTCAGCATACCGTGCCGGAACCAGATTAGGGCCTGAAGCAATCCTGCGGTGTTGCGGCCAGCTCACAAGAAAGCGAGTTGAAGAAAGGAGCTCAGGGACACTGTAATTCACAAACCTGCAGAGTTATAAATGACAGTTATTGTCCAAAAATATACTGAAGTAAGGCTGCCAAGAGGACTTGAAAGCCGGGCAGAATTGCAGGAAACAGATTTCAGGAGGTAGACGGGAATTGCATTTAAAGCATAGGAAAAGAGGCAGAACGTCCACAATGATGCACTGGCCAAAAAGGGCGTATGCGTTTTTTCCTGAATATATTCAGGACAAAACGCATACGCCCTTTTTGGCCAACCAAGCAAGCTTGCAAAGGAAATCTGCACTACAATGAAGTCTCACTTCCCCCCGGTCAAAAGGGCCATCTGAAAAAAGTGTAAAATCCAGAAAGGCAGGACAGGCCATGGAGAACTGGGAGCCTTGTTATGCTGATGGGCAGGATGTAAATTGCCAACAGCCACTCGGGAGAAGTGTATGGTGTTTCCTGAAACATCTAAAAAACTGAGGAACACAGCCTAGGGCACTTCCAATTATGGTCCTATAGCTTAGGGAAATTAAAATAAAAAAGACACAGCCATCCCACAATTTGGGACAGCTCTGTTTACAAGAACCTCAGTCACGGTACAAGTTCAATATCGCAGAAAGCGAAAAATGGATAAAGAAGTTGTGGTACTTACGTACAATGCAATATCAATCAGCAATAAAATCTATGTCATCAGGCCTGTAAAGCATAGAGTGGATTCAGGTACGATGATTCTAACTGAAATAAGTCACACAGAAAAAGAAACGTCATAAGATATCACTAATACACGGAATGTAAACTTGGCTACACAGGCACTGAATTACAAAACAGAACAGGGTCTCAAATTTAGAAAACCAACTTATGCTTGCTTAAGGGGAAAGGTGAGTTGGGGTGCTGCATAAAATCAGAGATTGAAATGAGCACAGATAAAGTTCCTTAAGCCAAATATGTAATAGACAAGGGCTACTCCTTGCTCAACGAAATGGACTCAAAACCCCATATTAAATGCCTAAGAATGTACCTGACTAGTAAGTATCTTAAAACTTATGGATTGGTATGTCTCTGAAAGAGAATCAAGCGTGAGTACAGGGGCATAAACGCAGCAGTGATAGGATTGGAGAGGTTTGGTGAGCAAATGAAGACCCTTTGAAGTCATATTGCATGGTACCCATTCCACGGGTCTCAACTCTCCAGGTTTAAGGGATTCTTCCTTCAGCTAAAACATGCATGTGGAACCCAGAGTATGATCAACCGTGTCATCGGGAGACGTGTTGAAATATGTCTCAGTTCTCATCCCCTGGTACTCGGGTGCAACATTCCAGACGCTTTACTAACACTCTCCCGACTTGGAGAGTCAGTGCCTTTAACCTCCTGTTTGGCCCAGTTTGCAAATTCCGCGGAAGATGAACAGGAATAGGGAGAACCAATGAGAGACTAGCTGGAGGTGTCTGGACGGGCAAATTTAACTCCCATTTCCCACCAGGAAGAGGAATTAACCAAAGGCTCAGCGTGCCGTGCCGGAACCAGATTAGGGCCTGAAGGAATCCTGCGGTGTTGCGGCCAGCTCACAAGAAAGCGAGTTTAAGAAAGCAGCTCAGGGGCACTGTAATTCACAAACCTGCAGAGTTATAAATGACAGCTATCGTCCAAAAATATACTGAAGTAAGGCTGCCAAGAGGACTTGAAAGCGGGGCAGAATTGCAGGAAACCGATTTCAGGAGGTAGACAGGAATTGCATTTAAAGCATAGGAAAAGAGGCAGAACGTCCACAATGATGCACTTGGCCAAAAAGGGCGTATGCGTTTTTTCCTGAATATATTCAGGAAAAAAAGCATACGCCCTTTTTGGCCAACCAAGCAAGCTTGCAAAGGAAATCTGCACTACAATGAAGTCTCACTTCCCCGCGGTCAAAGGGGCCATCTGAAAAAAGTGTAAAATCCAGAAAGGCAGGACAGGCCATGGAGAACTGGGAGCCTTGTTATGCTGATGGGCGGGATGTAAAGTCCCAACAGCCACTGGGGAGAAGTGTATGGTGTTTCCTGAAACATCTAAAAAACAAAGCAACAGAGCCTAGGGCACTTCCACTTATGGTCCTATAGCTTAGGGAAATTAAAATCAAAAAGACACAGCCACCCCAAAGTTTGGGATGGCTCTGTTTACAAGAACCTCGTTTACGGTACAAGTTCAATATCGCAGAAAGTGAAAAATGGATAAAGAAGTTGTGGTACTTACGTACGATGCAATATCACTCAGCAATGAAATCTATGTCATCAGGCCCGTAGAAGAAAATGAGTGGGTTCAGGTATCATGAATCTAACTGAAATAAGTCACACAGAAAAAGAAACATCATAAGATATCACTAATACACGGAATGTAAACTTGGCTACACAGGAACTGGATTACAAAACAGAACAGGGTCTCCAATTTAGAAAACCAACTTATGCTTGCTTAAGGGGAAAGTTGAGTTGGGGTGTTGCATAAAACCACAGATTGAAATGAGCACAGATAAAGTTCCTTAAGCCAAATATGTAATAGACAAGAGCTACTCCTTCCTCAACGAAATGGACTCAAAACCCCATGTTAAACACCTTATGATGTACCTGACTTGTAAGTATCTTAAAACCTAAAAATTGCTATGTCTCTGAAAGAGAATCAAGCGTGAGTATAGGGGCATAAACGCAACAGTGATAGGATTGGAGAGGTTCGGTGAGCAAATGAAGACCCTTTGAAGTCATATTGCATGGTACCCATTCCACGGGTCTCAACTCTCCAGGTTTAAGGGATTCTTCCTTCAGCTAAAACATGCATGTGGAACCCAGAGTATGATCAACCGTGTGATCGGGAGACGTGTTCCAATATGTCTCAGTTCTCGTCCCCTGGTACTCGGGTGCAACATTCCAGACGCTTTACTAACACTCTCCTGAATTGGAGAGTCAGTGCCTTTAACCTCCTGTTTGGCCCAGGTTGCAAATTCCGCGGAAGATTAACAGGAATAGGGAGAACCAATGAGAGACTAGCTGGAGGTGTCTGGACGGGCAAATTTAACTCTCATTTCCCACCACGAAGAGGAATTAACCAAAGGCTCAGCGTGCCATGTCGGAATCAGATTAGGGCCTGAAGCAATCCTGCGGTGTTGCTGCCAGCTCACAAGAAAGCGATTTGAAGAAAGGAGTTCAGCGGCACTGTAATTCACAAACCTGCAGAGTTATAAATGACAGCTATCGTCCAAAAATATACTGAAGTAAGGCTGCCAAGAGGACTTGAAAGCCGGGCAGAATTGCAGGAAACCGATTTCAGGAGGTAGACTGGAATTGCATTTAAAGCATAGGAAAAGAGGCAGAACGTCGAGAATGATGCACTAGGCCAAAAAGGGCGTATGCGTTTTTTCCTGAATATATTCAGGAAAAAACGCATACGCCCTTTTTGGCCAACCAAGCAAGCTTGCAAAGGAAATCTGCACTACAATGAAGTCTCACTTCCCCCGGGTCAAAAGGGCCATCTGAAAAAAGTGTAAAATCCAGAAAGGCAGGACAGGCCATGGAGAACTGGGAGCCTTGTTATGTTGATGGGCGGGATGTAAATTGCCAACAGCCACTCAGGAGAAGTGTATGGTGATTCCTGAAACATCGAAAAAACAAAGCAACAGAGCCTAGGGCAGTTCCACTTATGGTCCTATAGCTTAGGGAAATTGATATCAAAAAGACACAGCCACCCCAAAGTTTGGGACAGCTCTGTTTACAAGAACCCCGTTTATGGTACAAGTTCAATATCGCAGAAAGTGAAAACTGGATAAAGAAGTTGTGGTACTTACGTACAATGCAATATCAATCAGCAATGAAATCTATGTCATCAGGCCTGTAAAGCATAGAGTGGATTCAGGTATGATGATTCTAACTGAAATAAGTCACACAGAAAAAGAAACATCATAAGATAACACTAATACACGGAGTGTAAACTTGGCTACACAGGAACTGGATTACAAAACACAACAGGGTCTCAAATTTAGAAAACCAACTTATGCTTGCTTAAGGGGAAAGGTGAGTTGGGGTGCTGCATAAAACCAGAGATTGAAATGAGCACAGATAAAGTTCCTTAAGCCAAATATGTAATAGACAAGGGCTACTCCTTGCTCAACGAAATGGACTCAAAACCCCTTATTAAACCCCTAATAATGTACCTGACTAGTAAGTATCTTAAAACTTATGGATTGCTATGTCTCTGAAAGAGAATCAAGCGTGAGTACAGGGGCATAAACGCAGCAGTGATAGGATTGGAGAGGTTTGGTGAGCAAATGAAGACCCTTTGAAGTCATATTGCATGGTACCCATTCCACGGGTCGCAACTCTCCAAGTTTAAGGGATTCTTCCTTCAGCTAAAAAATGAATGTGGAACACAGAATGTGATCAACCGTGTGATCGGGAGATGTGTTCTAATATGTCTCAGTTCTCATCCCCTGGTACTCGGGTGCAACATTGCAGACGCTTTACTAATATTCTCCCGACTTGGAGAGACAGTGCCTTTAACCTCCTGTTTGGCCCAGTTTGCAATTTCTGCGGAAGATGAACAGGAATAGGGAGAACCAATGAGAGACTAGCTGGAGGTGTCTGGACGGGCAAATTTAACTCTCATTTCCCACCAGGAAGAGGAATTAACCAAAGGCTCAGCGTGCCGTGCCAGAACCAGATTAGGGCCTGAAGCAATCCTGCGGTGTTGCGGCCAGCTCACAGGCAAGCGAGTTGAAGAAAGGAGCTCAGGGGCACTGTAATTCACAAACCTGCAGAGTTATAAATGACAGCTATCGCCCAAATATCTACTGAAGTAAGGCTGCCAAGAGGGCTTGAAACCAGGGCAGAATTGCGGGAAACCGATTTCAGGAGGTAGACTGGAATTGCATTTAAAGCATAGGAAAAGAGGCAGAACGTCGACAATGATGCACTTGGCCAAAAAGGACGTATGCGTTTTTTCCTGAATATATTCAGGAAAAAACGCATACGTACTTTTTGGCCAACCAAGCAAGCTTGCAAAGGAAATCTGCACTATAATGAAGTCTCACTTCCCCACGGTCAAAAGGGCCATCTGAAAAAAGTGTAAAATCCAGAAAGGCAGGACAGGCCATGGAGAACTGGGAGCCTTGTTATGCTGATGGGCGGGATGTAAATTGCCAACAGCCACTCAGGAGAAGTGTATGGTGTTTCCTGAAACATCTAAAAAACTGAGGAACAGAGCCTAGGGCACTTCCACTTATGGTCCTATAGCTTAGGTAAATTAAAATCAAAAAGACACAGCCACCCCAAAGTTTGGGACAGCTCTGTTTACAAGAACCTCGTTTACGGTACAAGTTCAATATCGCAGAAAGCGAAAAATGGATAAAAAAGTTGTGGTACTTACGTACAATGCAATATCACTCAGCAATGAAATCTATGTCATCATGCCCGTAGCAGCATAATGAGTGGATTCAGGTATGATGATTCTAACTGAAATAAGTCACACAGAAAAAGAAACGTCATAAGATATCACTAATACACGGAATGTAAACTTGGCTACACAGGCACTGAATTACAAAACAGAACAGGGTCTCAAATTTAGAAAATCAACTTATGCTTGCTTAAGGGGAAAGGTGAGTTGGGGTGCTGCATAAAACCAGAGATTGAAATGAGCACAGATAAAGTTCCTTAAGCCAAATATGTAATAGACAAGAGCTACTCCTTCCTCAACGAAATGGACACAACACCCCATATTAAACGCCTAAGAATGTACCTGACTAGTAAGTATCTTAAAACCTATGGATTGCTATGTCTCCAAAAGAGAACCAAGCGTGTGTACAGGGTCATAAACGCAGCAGTGATAGGATTGGAGAGGTTCGGTGAGCAAATGAAGACCCTTTGAATTCACATTGCATGGTACCCATTCCACGGGTCTCAACTCTCCAGGTTTAAGGGATTCTTCCTTCAGCAAAAACATGCATGTGGAACCCAGAGTATGATCAACCATGTGATCGCGAGACGTGTTCAAATATGTCTCAGTTCTCGTACCCTGGTACTCGGGTGCAACATTCCAAATGCTTTATTAACACTCTCCCGACATGGAGAGTCAGTGCCTTTAACCTCCTGTTTGGCCCAGTTTGCAATTTCTGAGGAAGATGAACAGGAATAGGGAGAACCAATGAGAGACTAGCTGGAGGTGTCTGGACGGGCGAATTTAACTCTCATTTCCCACCAGGAAGAGGAATTAACCAAAGGCTCAGCGTGCCGTGCCGGAACCAGATTAGGGCCTGAAGCAATCCTGCGGTGTTGCAGCCAGCTCACAAGAAAGCGAGTTGAAGAAAGGAGCTCAGGGGCACTGTAATTCACAAACCTGCAGAGTTATAAATGACAGCTATCGCCCAAATATCTACTGAAGTAAGGCTGCCAAGAGGGCTTGAAACCAGGGCAGAATTGCGGGAAACCGATTTCAGGAGGTAGACTTGATTTGCATTTAAAGCATAGGAAAAGAGGCAGAACGTCGTCAATGATGCACTTGCCAAAAAGGGCGTATGCGTTTTTTCCTGAATATATTCAGGAAAAAACGCATACGCCCTTTTTAGCCAACCAAGCAAGCTTGCAAAGGAAATCTGCACTACAATGAAGTCTCACTTCCCCCCAGTCAAAAGGGTCATCTGAAAAAAGTATAAAATCCAGAAAGGCAGGACAGGCCATGGAGAACTGGGAGCCTTGATATGCTGATGGGCGGGATGTAAATTGCCAACAGCCACTAGGGAGAGGTGTATGGTGTTTCCTGAAACATATAAAAAACAAAGCAACAGAGCCTAGGGCACTTCCACTTATGGTCCTATATCTTAGGGAAATTAAAATCAAAAAGACACAGCCACCCCAAAGCTTGTAATGGCTCTCTTTACAAGAACCTCGTTTACGGTACAAGTTTAATATCGCAGAAAGCAAAAAATGGATAAAGAAGTTGTGGTACTTTTGTACAATGCAATATCACTCAGCAATGAAATCTATGTCATCAGGCCCGTAGCAGCATAATGAGTGGATTCAGGTATGATGATTGTAACTGAAATAAGTCACACAGAAAAAGAAACATCATAAGATATCACTAATACACGGAATGTAACCTTGGCTACACAGGCACTGAATTACAAAACAGAACAGGGTCTCAAATTTAGAAAACCAACTTATGCTTGCTTAAAGGGAAAGGTGAGTTGGGGTGCTGCATAAAACCAGAGATTGAAATGAGCACAGATAAAGTTCCTTAAGCCAAATATGTAATAGACAAGAGCTACTCCTTGCTCAACGAAATGGACTCAACACCCCATATTAAACGCCAATGAATGTACCTGTCTAGTAAGTATCTTAAAACCTATGGATTGCTATGTCTCTGAAAGAGAATCAAGCGTGTGTACAGGGGCATAAACGCAGCAGTGATAGGTTTGGAGAGGTTCGGTGAGCAAATGAAGACCCTTTGAAGTCATATTGCATGGTACCCATTCCACGGGTCTCAACTCTCCAGGTTTAAGGGATTCTTCCTTCAGCTAAAACATGCATGTGGAACCCAGAGTATGATCAACTGTGTGATCGGGAGACGTGTTCAAATATGTCTCAGTTTTCGTCCCCTGGTACTCGGGTGCAACATTCCAGATGCTTTACTAACACTCTCCCGACTTGGAGAGTCAGTGCCTTTAACCTCCTGTTTGACCCAGTTTGCAATTTCTGCGGAAGATGAACAGGGATAAGGAGGACCAATGAGAGACTAGCTGGAGGTGTCCGGACGGGCAATTTTAACTCTCATTTCCCACCAGGAAGAGGAATTAAGCAAAGGCTCAGCGTGCGGTGCCGGAACCAGATTAGGGCCTGAAGCAATCCTGCGGTGTTGCGGCCAGCTCACAAGAAAGCGAGTTGAAGAAAGGAGCTCATGGGCACTGTAATTCACAAACCTGCAGAGTTATAAATGACAGCTATCGTCCAAAAATATACTGAAGTAAGGCTGCCAAGAGGACTTGAAAGCGGGGCAGAATTTCAGGAAACCGATTTCAGGAGGTAGACTGGAATTGCATTTAAAGCATAGGAAAAGAGGCAGAACTTCCACAATGATGCACTTGGCCAAAAAGGGCGTATGCGTTTTTTCCTGAATATATTCAGGAAAAAACGCATACGCCCTTTTTGGCCAACCAAGCAAGCTTGCAAAGGAAATCTGCACTACAATGAAGTCTCATTTCCCCACAGACAAAAGGGCCATCTGAAAAAAGTGTAAAATCCAGAAAGGCAGGACAGGCCATGGACAACTCTGAGACTTGTTATGCTAATGGGTGGGATGTAAATTGCCAACAGCCACTGGGGAGAAGTGTATGGTGTTTCCTGAAACATCTAAAAAACAAAGCAACAGAGCCTAGGGCACTTCCACTTATGGTCCTATAGCTTAGGGAAATTATAATCAAAAAGACTCAGCCACCCCAAAGTTTGGGATGGTTCTGTTTACAAGAACCTCGTTTACGGTACAAGTTCAATATCGCAGAGAGTGAAAAATGGATAAAGAAATTGTGCTACTTACGTACAATGCAATATCACTCAGCAATGAAATCTAAGGCATCAGGGCCATAGCAGCATAATGAGTGGATTCAGGTATGATGATTCTAACTGAAATAAGTCACACAGAAAAAGAAACATCATAAGATATCACTAATACACGGAATGTAAACTTGGCTACACAGGAACTGGATTACAAAACAGAACAGGGTCTCAAATTTAGAAAACCAACTTATGCTTGCTTAAGGGGAAAGGTGAGTTGGGGTGCTGCATAAAAGCAGAGATTGAAATGAGCACAGATAAAGTTCCTTAAGCCAAATATTAATAGACAAGAGCTACTCCTTGCTCAACGAAATGGGCTCAACACCCCATATTAAACGCCTAAGAATGTACCTGATTAGTAAGTATCTTAAAACCTATGGATCGCTATGTCTCCGAAAGAGAATCAAGCGTGTGTACAGGGGCATAAACGCAGCAGTGATAGGATTGGAGAGGTTCGGTGAGCAAATGAAGACCCTTTGAAGTCATATTGCATGGTACCCATTCCACGGGTCTCAACTCTCCAGGTTTAAGGGATTCTTCCTTCAGCTAAATCATGCATGTGGAACCCAGAGTATGATCAACCGTGTGATCAGGAGACGTGTTCCAACATGTCTCAGTTCTCATCCCCTGGTACTCGGGTGCAACATTCCAGACGCTTTACTAACACTCTCCTGACTTGGAGAGTCAGTGCCTTTAACCTCCTGTTTGGCCCAGTTTGCAATTTCTGCGGAAGATGAACAGGAATAGGGAGAACCAATGAGAGACTAGCTGGAGGTGTCTGGACGGGCAAATTTAACTCTCATTTCCCACCAGGAAGAGGAATTATCCAAAGGCTCAGCGTGCCGTGCCGGAACCAGATTAGGGCCTGAAGCAATCCTGCGGTGTTGCAGCCAGCTCACAAGAAAGCGAGTTGAAGAAAGGAGCTCAGGGACACTGTAATTCACAAACCTGCAGAGTTATAAATGACAGCTATCGTCCAAAAATATACTGAAGTAAGGCTGCCAAGAGGACTTGAAAGCGGGGCAGAATTGCAGGAAACCGATTTCAGGAGGTAGACTGGAATTGCATTTAAAGCATAGGAAAAGAGGCAGAACGTCGACAATGATGCACTTGGCCAAAAAGGGCGTATGCGTTTTTTCCTGAATATATTCAGGAAAAAACGCATACGCCCTTTTTGGCCAACCAAGCAAGCTTGCAAAGGAAATCTGCACTACAATGAAGTCTCACTTCCGCCTGGTCAAAAGGGCCATCTGAAAAAAGTGTAAACTCCAGAAAGGCAGGACAGGCCATGGAGAACTTGTTATGCTGATGGGTGGGATGTAAATTGCCAACAGCCACTCGGGAGAAGTGTATGGTGTTTCCTGAAACATCTAAAAAACAAATCAACAGAGCCTAGGGCACTTCCACTTATGGTTCTATAGCTTAGGGAAATTAAAATCAAAAAGACACAGCCACCCCAAAGTTTGGGATGGCTCTGTTTACAAGAACCTCGTTTACGGTACAAGTTCAATATTACAGAAAGTGAAAAATGGATAAAGAAGTTGTGGTACTTACGTACAATGCAATATCACTCAGCAATGAAATCTATGTCATCAGGCACGTAGCAGAAAATGAGTGGGTTCAGGTATGATGATTCTAACTGAAATAAGTCACACAGAAAAAGAAACATCATAAGATATCACTAATACACGGAATGTAAACTTGGCTACACAGGAACTGGATTACAAAACAGAACAGGGTCTCCAATTTAGAAAACCAACTTATGCTTGCTTAAGGGGAAAGGTGAGTTGGGGTGCTGCATAAAACCAGAGATTGAAATGAGCACAGATAAAGTTCCTTAAGCCAAATATGGAATAGACAAGAGCTACTCCTTGCTCAACGAAATGGACTCAAAACCCCATGTTAAACACCTTATAATGTACCTGACTAGTAAGTATCTTAAAACCTAAAGATTGCTATGTCTCTGAAAGAGAATCAAGCGTGAGTACAGGGGCATAAACGCAGCAGTGATAGGATTGGAGAGGTTCGGTGAGCAAATGAAGACCCTTTGAAGTCATATTGCATGGTACCCATTCCACGGGTCTCAACTCTCCAGGTTTAAAGGATTCTTCCTTCAGCTAAAACATGCATGTGGAAAGCAGAGTATGATCAACCGTGTGATCGGGAGACGTGTTGAAATATGTCTCAGTTCTCGTCCCCTGGTACTCGGGTGCAACATTCCAGACGCTTTACTAACACTCTCCCGACTTGGAGAGTCAGTGCCTTTAACCTCCTGTTTGGCCCAGTTTGCAAATTCCGTGGAAGATGAACAGGAATAGGGAGAACCAATGAGAGACAAGCTGGAGGTGTCTGGACGGGCAAATTTAACTCCCATTTCCCACCAGGAAGAGGAATTAACCAAAGGTTCAGCGTGCCGTGCCGGAAGCAGATTAGGGCCTGAAGGAATCCTGCGGTGTTGCGGCCAGCTCACAAGAAAGCGAGTTTAAGAAAGCAGCTCTGGGGCACTGTAATTCACAAACCTGCAGAGTTATAAATGACAGCTATCTTCCAAAAATATACTGAAGTAAGGCTGCCAAGAGGACTTGAAAGCCGGGCAGAATTGCAGGAAACCGATTTCAGGAGGTAGACAGGAATTGCATTTAAAGCATAGGAAATGAGGCAGAACGTCCACAATGATGCACTTGGCCAAAAAGGGCGTATGCGTTTTTTCCTGAATATATTCAGGAAAAAAAGCATACGCACTTTTTGGCCAACCAAGCAAGCTTGCAAAGGAAATCTGCACTACAATGAAGTCTCACTTCCGCTGGGTCAAAACGGCCATCTGAAAAAAGTGTAAAATCCAGAAAGGCAGGACAGGCGTTGGAGAACTGGGAGCCTTGTTATGCTGATGGGCGGGATGTAAATTGCCAACAGCCACTCGGGAGAAGTGTATGGTGTTTCCTGAAACATGTAAAAAACAAAGCAACAGAGGCTAGGGCACTTCCACTTATGATCCTATAGCTTAGGGAAATTAAAATCAAAAAGACACAGCCACCCCAAAATTTGGTATGGCTCTTATTACAAGAACCTCGTTTACGGTACAAGTTCAATATCACAGAAAGTGAAAAATGGATAAAGATGTTGTGGTACTTACATACAATGCAATAACACTCAGCAATGAAATCTATGTCATCAGGCACGTAGCAGCATAATGAGTGGATTCAGGTATGATGATTCTAACTGAAATAAGTCACACAGAAAAAGAAACATCATAAGATATCACTAATACACGGAATGTAAACTTGGCTACACAGGAAATGGATTACAAAACAGAACAGGGTCTCAAATTTAGAAAACCGACTTATGCTTGCTTAAGGGGAAAGGTGAGTTGGGGTGCTGCATAAAACCAGAGATTGAAATGAGCACAGATAAAGTTCCTTAAGCCAAATATGGAATAGACAAGAGCTACTCCCTGCTCAACGAAATGGACTCAAAACCCCATGTTAAACACCTTATAATGTACCTGACTAGTAAGTATCTTAAAACCTAAAGATTGCTATGTCTGTGAAAGAGAATCAAGCGTGAGTACAGGGGCATAAACGCAGCAGTGATAGGATTGGAGAGGTTCGGTGAGCAAATGAAGACCCTTTGAAGTCATATTGCATGGTACCCATTCCACGGGTCTCAACTCTCCAGGTTTAAGGGATTCTTCCTTCAGCTAAAACATGCATGTGGAACCCAGAGTATGATCAACCGTGTGATCGGGAGACGTGTTGAAATATGTCTCAGTTCTCATCCCCTGGTACTCGGGTGCAACATTCCAGACGCTTTACTAACACTCTCCCGACTTGGAGAGTCAGTGCCTTTAACCTCCTGTTTGGCCCAGTTTGCAAATTCCGCGGAAGATGAACAGGAATAGGGAGAACCAATGAGAGACTAGCTGGAGGTGTCTGGACGGGCAAATTTAACTCCCATTTCCCACCAGGAAGAGGAATTAACCAAAGGCTCAGCGTGCCGTGCCGGAACCAGATTAGGGCCTGAAGGAATCCTGCGGTGTTGCGGCCAGCTCACAAGAAAGCGAGTTTAAGAAAGCAGCTCAGGGGCACTGTAATTCACAAACCTGCAGAGTTATAAATGACAGCTATCGTCCAAAAATATACTGAAGTAAGGCTGCCAAGAGGACTTGAAAACGGGGCAGAATTGCAGGAAACTGATTTCAGGAGGTAGACAGGAATTGCATTTAAAGCATAGGAAAAGAGGCAGAACGTCCACAATGATGCACTTGGCCAAAAAGGGCGTATGCGTTTTTTCCTGAATATATTCAGGAAAAAACGCATAAGCACTTTTTGGCCAACCAAGCAAGCTTACAAAGGAAATCTGCACTACAATGAAGTCTCACTTCCCCCGGGTCAAAGGGGCCATCTGAAAAAAGTGTAAAATCCAGAAAGGCAGGACAGGCCATGGATAACTGGGAGCCTTGTTATGTTGATGGGCGGGATGTAAATTGCCAACAGCCACTCAGGAGAAGTGTATGGTGTTTCCTGAAACATCGAAAAAACAAAGCAACAGAGCCTAGGGCAGTTCCACTTATGGTCCTATAGCTTAGGGAAATTGAAATCAAAAAGACACAGCCACCCCAAAGTTTGGGACAGCTCTGTTTACAAGAACCCCGTTTATGGTACAAGTTCAATATCGCAGAAAGTGAAAACTGGATAAAGAAGTTGTGGTACTTACGTACAATGCAATATCAATCAGCAATGAAATCTATGTCATCAGGCCTGTAAAGCATAGAGTGGATTCAGGTATGATGATTCTAACTGAAATAAGTCACACAGAAAAAGAAACATCATAAGATAACACTAATACACGGAGTGTAAACTTGGCTACACAGGAACTGGATTACAAAACAGAACAGGGTCTCAAATTTAGAAAACCAACTTATGCTTGCTTAAGGGGAAAGGTGAGTTGGGGTGCTGCATAAAACCAGAGATTGAAATGAGCACAGATAAAGTTCCTTAAGCCAAATATGTAATAGACAAGGGCTACTCCTTGCTCAACGAAATGGACTCAAAACCCCTTATTAAACCCCTAATAATGTACCTGACTAGTAAGTATCTTAAAACTTATGGATTGCTATGTCTCTGAAAGAGAATCAAGCATGAGTACACGGGCATAAACGCAGCAGTGATAGGATTGGAGAGGTTTGGTGAGCAAATGAAGACCCTTTGAAGTCATATTGCATGGTACCCATTCCACAGGTCTCAACTCTCCAAGTTTAAGGGATTCTTCCTTCAGCTAAAAAATGAATGTGGAACACAGAGTGTGATCAACCGTGTGATCGGGAGATGTGTTCTAATATGTCTCAGTTCTCATCCCCTGGTACTCGGGTGCAAAATTGCAGATGCTTTACTAATATTCTCCCGACTTGGAGAGACAGTGCCTTTAACCTCCTGTTTGGCCCAGTTTGCAATTTCTGCGGAAGATGAACAGGAATAGGGAGAACTAATGAGAGACTAGCTGGAGGTGTCTGGACGGGCAAATTTAACTCTCATTTCCCACCAGGAAGAGGAATTAACCAAAGGCTCAGCGTGCCGTGCCAGAACCAGATTAGGGCCTGAAGCAATCCTGCGGTGTTGAGGCCAGCTCACAAGAAAGCGAGTTGAAGAAAGGAGCTCAGGGGCACTGTAATTCACAAACCTGCAGAGTTATAAATGACAGCTATTGTACAAAAATCTACTGAAGTAAGGCTGCCAAGAGGGCTTGAAACCGGGGCAGAATTGCAGGAAACCGATTTCAGGTGGTAGACTTGATTTGCATTTAAAGCATAGGAAAAGAGGCAGAACGTCGACAATGATGCACTTGCCAAAAAGGGCGTATGCTTTTTTTCCTGAATATATTCAGGAAAAAACGCATACGCCCTTTTTGGCCAACCAAGCAAGCTTGCAAAGGAAATCTGCACTACAATGAAGTCTCACTTCCCCCCAGTCAAAAGGGCCATCTGAAAAAAGTGTAAAATCCAGAAAGGCAGGACAGGCCATGGAGAACTGGGAGCCTTGTTATGCTGATGGGCGGGATGTAAATTGCCAACAGCCACTCGGGAGAAGTGTATGGTGTTTCCTGGAACATCTAAAACAAAGCAACAGAGCCTAGGGCACTTCCACTTATGGTCCTGTAGCTTAGGGAAATTAAAATCAAAAAGACACAGCCACCCCAATGTTTGGGACGGCTCTGTTTACAAGAACCTCGTTTACGGTACAAGTTCAATATCACAGAAAGTGAAAAATGGATAAAGAAGTTGTGGTACTTACGTACAATGCAGTATCACTCAACAATGAAATCTATGTCATCAGGCCCTTAGCAGCATAGAGTGGATTCAGGTATGATGATTCTAACTGAAATAAGTCACACAGAATAAGAAACATCATAAGATATCACTAATACACGGAATGTAAACTTGGCTACACAGGAACTGGATTACAAAACAGAACAGGGTCTCAAATTTAGAAAACCAACTTATGCTTGCTTAAGGGGAAAGGTGAGTTGGGGTGCCGCATAAAACCAGAGATTGAAATGAGCACAGATAAAGTTCCTTAAGCCAAATATGTAATAGACAAGAGCTACTCCTTGCTCAACGAAATGGACTCAAAACCCCATATTAAACGCCTAATAATGTACCTGAGTAGTAAGTATCTTAAAACCTATGGATTGCTATGTCTCTGAAAGTGAATCAATCGTGAGTACAGGGGCATAAACCCAGCAGTGATAGGATTGGAGAGTTTTGGTGAGCAAATGAAGACCCTTTGAAGTCGTATTGTATGGTACCCATTCCACGGGTCTCAACTCTCCAGGTTTAAGGGATTCTTCCTTCAGCTAAAACATGCATGTGGAACCCAGAGTATGATCAACCGTGTGATCGGGAGATGTGTTCCAATATGTCTCAGTTCTCGTCCCCTGGTACTCGGGTGCAACATTCCAGAAGTTTAACTAACACTCTCCCGACATGGAGAGTCAGTGCCTTTAACCTCCTGTTTGGCCCAGTTTGAAATTTCTATGGAGGATGAACAGGTATAGGGAGAACCAATGAGAGACTAGCCTGAGGTGTCTGGACGGGCAAATTTAACTCTCATTTCCCACCAGGAAGAGGAATTAACCAAAGGCTCAGCGTGCCATGTCGGAACCAGATTATGGCATGAAGCAATCCTGCGGTGTTGCGGCCAGCTCACAAGAAAGCGAGTTGAAGAAAGGAGCTCAGGGGCACTGTAATTCACAAACCTGCAGAGTTATAAATGACAGCTATCATCCAAAAATATACTGAAGTAAGGCTGCCAAGAGGACTTGAAAGCGGGGCAGAATTGCACGAAACCGATTTCAGGTGGTAGACTGGAATTGCATTTAAAGCATAGGAAAAGAGGCAGAACGTCAACAATGATGCACTTGGCCAAAAAGGGCGTATGCGTTTTTTCCTGAATATATTCAGGAAAAAACGCATACGCCCTTTTTGGCCAACCAAGCAAGCTTGCAAAGGAAAACTGCACTACAATGAAGTCTCACTTCCCCCCGGTCAAAAGGGCCATCTGAAAAAAGTGTAAAATCCAGAAAGGCAGGACAGGCCATGGAGAACTGGGAGCCTTGTTATGCTGATGGGCGGGATGTAAATTGCCAACAGCCACTCGGGAGAAGTGTATGGTGTTTCCTGAAACATCTAAAAAACAAAGCAACAGAGCCTAGGGCACTTCCACTTATGGTCCTATAGCTTAGGGAAATTAAAATCAAAAAGACACAGCCACCCCAAAGTTTGGGATGGCTCTGTTTACAAGAACCTCGTTTACGGTACAAGTTCAATATCGCATAAAGCGAAAAATGAATAACGAAGTTGTTTTACTTACGTACAATGCAATATCACTCAGCAATGAAATCTATGTCATCAGGCCCATAGCAGCATAATGAGTGGATTCAGGTATGATGATTCTAACTGAAATAAGTCACACAGAAAAAGAAACATCATAAGATATCACTAATACACGGAATGTAAACTTGGCTACACAGGAACTGGATTACAAAACAGAACAGGGTCTCAAATTTAGAAAACCAACTTATGCTTGCTTAAGGGGAAAGGTGAGTTGGGGTGCTGCATAAAACCAGAGATTGAAATGAGCACAGATAAAGTTCCTTAAGCCAAATATGGAATAAACAAGAGCTACACCTTGCTCAACGAAATGGACTCAACACCCCATATTAAACGCCTGAGAATGTACCTGACTAGTAAGTATCTTAAAAGCTATGGATTGCTATGTCTCCGAAAGAGAATCAAGCGTGTGTACAGGGGCATAAACGCAGCAGTGATAGGATTGGAGAGGTTCGGTGAGAAAATGAAGACCCTTTGAAGTCATACTGCATGGTACCCATTCCACGGGTCTCAACTCTCCAGGTTTAAGGGATTCTTCCTTCAGCTAAAACATGCATGTGGAACCCACAGTATGATCAACCGTGTGATCGGGAGACGTGTTCCAATGTCTCAGTTCTCATCCCCTGGTACTTGGGTGCAACATTCCAGACGCTTTACTAACACTCTCCCGACTTGGAGAGTCAGTGCCTTTAAACTCCTGTTTTGCGCAGTTTGCAATTTCTGCGGAAGATGAACAGGAATAGGGAGAACCAATGAGAGACTAGCTGGAGGTTTCTGGACGGGCAAATTTAACTCTCATTTCCCAACAGGAAGAGGAATTAAGCAAAGGCTCAGCGTGCCGTGCCGGAACCAGATTAGGGCCTGAAGCAATCCTGTGGTGTTGCAGCCAGCTCAAAAGAAAGCGAGTTGAAGAAAGGAGCTCAGGGGCACTGTAATTCACAAACCTGCAGAGTTATAAATGACAGCTATCGTCCAAAAATATATTGAAGTAACGCTGCCAAGAGGACTTGAAAGCGGGGCAGAATTGCAGGAAACCGATTTCAGGAGGTAGACTGGAATTGCATTTAAAGCATAGGAAAAGAGGCAGAACATCGACAATGATGCACTTGGCCAAAAAGTGCGTATGCGTTTTTTCCTGAATATATTCAGGAAAATACGCATACGTCCTTTTTGGCCAACCAAGCAAGCTTGCAAAGGAAATCTGCACTACAATGAAGTCTCACTTCCCCCCGGTCAAAAGGACCACTGAAAAAAGTGTAAAATCCAGAAAGGCAGGACAGGCCATGGAGAACTGGGAGCCTTGTTATGCTGATGGGCGGGATGTATATTGCCAACAGCCACTCAGGAGAAGTGTATGGTGTTTCCTAAAACATCTAAAAAACAAAGAAACAGAGCCTAGGGCACTTCCACTTATGGCCCTATAGCTTAGGGAAATTAAAATCAAAAAGACACAGCCACCCCAACGTTTGGGACGGCTCTGTTTACAAGAAACTCGTTTACGGGACAAGTTCAATTTCGCAGAAAGTGAAAAATGGATAAAGAAGTTGTGGTACTTACGTAGAATGCAATATCACTCAGCAATGAAATCTATGTCATCAGGCCCTTAGCAGCATAATGAGTGGATTCAGGTATGATGATTCTAACTGAAATAAGTCACACAGAAAAAGAAACATCATAAGATATCACTAATACACGGAATGTAAACTTGGCTACACAGGAACTGGATTACAAAACAGAACAGGGTCTCAAATTTAGAAAACCAACTTATGCTTGCTTAAGGGGAAAGGTGAGCTGGGGTGCTGCATAAAACCAGAGATTGAAATGAGCACAGATAAAGTTCCTTAAGCCAAATATGTAATAGACAAGGGCTACTCCTTGCTCAACGAAATGGACTCAAAACCCCTTATTAAACCCCTAATAATGTACCTGACTAGTAAGTATCTTAAAACTTATGGATTGCTATGTCTCTGAAAGAGAATCAAGCGTGAGTACACGGGCATAAACGCAGCAGTGATAGGATTGGAGAGGTTTGGTGAGCAAATGAAGACCCTTTGAAGTCATATTGCATGGTACCCATTCCACAGGTCTCAACTCTCCAAGTTTAAGGGATTCTTCCTTCAGCTAAAAAATGAATGTGGAACACAGAGTGTGATCAACCGTGTGATCGGGAGATGTGTTCTAATATGTCTCAGTTCTCATCCCCTGGTACTCGGGTGCAAAATTGCAGACGCTTTACTAATATTCTCCCGACTTGGAGAGACAGTGCCTTTAACCTCCTGTTTGGCCCAGTTTGCAATTTCTGCGGAAGATGAACAGGAATAGGGAGAACCAATGAGAGACTAGCTGGAGGTGTCTGGACGGGCAAATTTAACTCTCATTTCCCACCAGGAAGAGGAATTAACCAAAGGCTCAGCGTGCCGTGCCAGAACCAGTTTAGGGCCTGAAGCAATCCTGCGGTGTTGAGGCCAGCTCACAAGAAAGCGAGTTGAAGAAAGGAGCTCAGGGGCACTGTAATTCACAAACCTGCAGAGTTATAAATGACAGCTATCGTACAAAAATCTACTGAAGTAAGGCTGCCAAGAGCGCTTGAAACCGGGGCAGAATTGCAGGAAACCGATTTCAGGTGGTAGACAGGATTTGCATTTAAAGCATAGGAAAAGAGGCAGAACGTCGACAATGATGCACTTGGCCAAAAAGGGCGTATGCTTTTTTTCCTGAATATATTCAGGAAAAAAAGCATACGCCCTTTTAGGCCAACCAAGCAAGCTTGCAAAGGAAATCTGCACTACAATGAAGTCTCACTTCCCCCCAGTCAAATGGGCCATGTGAAAAAAGTGTAAAATCCAGAAAGGCAGGACAGGCCATGGAGAACTGGGAGCCTTGTTATGCTGATGGGCGGGATGTAAATTGCCAACAGCCACTCAGGAGAAGTGTATGGTGTTTCCTGGAACATCTAAAACAAAGCAACAGAGCCTAGGGCACTTCCACTTATGGTCCTATAGCTTAGGGAAATTAAAATAAAAAAGACACAGCCACCCCAAAGTTTGGGACGGCTCTGTTTACAAAAACCTCAT
Source organism: Orcinus orca (assembly GCF_937001465.1). Classification (NCBI taxonomy): domain Eukaryota; kingdom Metazoa; phylum Chordata; class Mammalia; order Artiodactyla; family Delphinidae; genus Orcinus; species Orcinus orca. The sequence continues at coordinate 747,833 of NW_026043735.1, forward strand.
TTACGGTACAAGTTCAATTTCACAGAAAGCGAAAAATGGATAAAGAAGTTGTGGTACTTACGTACAATGCAATATCACTCAGCAATGAAATCTATGTCATCAGGCCCATAGCAGCATAATGAGTGGATTCAGGTATGATGATTCTAACTGAAATAAGTCACACAGAAAAAGAAACATCATAAGATATCACTAATACACGGAATGTAAACTTGGCTACACAGGAACTGGATTACAAAACAGAACAGGGTCTCAAATTTAGAAAACCAACTTATGCTTGCTTAAGGCGAAGGTGAGTTGGGGTGCTGCATAAAACCAGAGATTGAAATGAGCACAGATAAAGTTCCTTAAGCCAAATATGGAATAGACAAGAGCTACTCCTTGCTCAACGAAATGGACTCAACACCCCATATTAAACGCCTAAGAATGTACCTGACTAGTAAGTATCTTAAAACCTATGGATCGCTATGTCTCTGAAAGAGAATCAAGCGTGTGTACAGGGGCATAAACGCAGCAGTGATAGGATTGGAGAGGTTCGGTGAGCAAATGAAGACCCTTTGAAGTCATATTGCATGGTACCCATTCCACGGGTCTCAACTCTCCAGGTTTAAGGGATTCTTCCTTCGGCTAAATCATGCATGTGGAACCCGGAGTATGATCAACCGTGTGATCGGGAGTCGTGTTCCAATATGTCTCCATTCTCGTCCCCTGGTACTCGGGTGCAAGTTTCCAGACGCTTTACTAACACTCTCCCGACTTGGAGAGTCAGTGCCTTTAACCTCCTGTTTGGCCCAGTTTGCAATTTCTGCGGAAGATGAACAGAAATAGGGAGAACCAATGAGAGACTAGCTGGAGGTGTCTGGACGGGCGAATTTAACTCTCATTTCCCACCAGGAAGAGGAATTAACCAAAGGCTCAGCATACCATGCCGGAACCAGATTAGGGCCTGAAGCAATCCTGCGGTGTTGCGGCCAGCTCACAAGAAAGCGAGTTGAAGAAAAGAGCTCAGGGGCACTGTAATTCACAAACCTGCAGAGTTATAAATGACAGTTATTGTCCAAAAATATACTGAAGTAAGGCTGCCAAGAGGACTTGAAAGCGGGGCCGAATTGCAGGAAACCGATTTCAGGAGGTAGACTGGAATTGCATTTAAAGCATAGGAAAAGAGGCAGAACGTCCACAATGATGCACTGGCCAAAAAGGGGGTATGCCTTTTTTCCTGAATATATTCAGGAAAAAACGCATACGCCCTTTTTGGCCAACCAAGCAAGCTTGCAAAGGAAATCTGCACTACACTACAATGAAGTCTCACTTCTCCCTGGTCAAAAGGGCCACCTGAAAAAAGTGTAAAATCCAGAAAGGCAGGACAGGCCATGGAGAACTGGGAGCCTTGTGATGCTGATGGGCGGGATGTAAATTGCCAACAGCCACTCGGGAGAAGTGTATGGTGCTTCCTGAAACATCTAAAAAACAAAGCAACAGAGCCTAGGGCACTTCCACTTATGGTCCTATAGCTTAGGGAAATTAAAATCAAAAAGACACAGCCACCCCAAAGATTGGGACGGCTCTGTTTACAAGAACCTCGTTTATGGTACAAGTTCAATATCGCAGAAAGTGAAAAATGGATAAAGAAGTGGTGGTACTTACGTACAATGCAATATCACTCAGCAATGAAATCTATGTCATCAGGCCCGTAGCAGCATAATGAGTGGATTCAGGTATGATGATTCTAACTGAAATAAGTCACACAGAAAAAGAAACATCATAAGTTATCACTAATACACGGAATGTAAACTTGGCTACACAGGAACTAAATTTCAAAACAGAACATTTTCCCAAATTTAGAAAATCAACTTATGCTTGCTTAAGGGGAAAGGTGAGTTGGGGTGCTGCATAAAACCAGAGATTGAAATGAGCACAAATAAAGTTCCTTAAGCCAAATATGTAATAGACAAGAGCTACTCCTTGCTCAACGAAATGGACTCAAAACCCCATATTAAACGCCTAAGAATGTACATGACTAGAAATATCTTAAAATCTATGGATTGCTATGTCTCCGAAAGAGAATCAAGCATGTGTAGAGGGGCATAAACGCAGCAGTGATAGGATTGGAGAGGTTCGGTGAGCAAACGAAGACCCTTTGATGTCATATTGCATGGTACCCATTCCACGGGTCTCAACTCTCCAGGTTTAAGGGATTCTTCCTTCAGCTAAAACATGCATGTGGAACGCAGAGTATGATCAACCGTGTGATCGGGAGACGTGTTCAAATATGTCTCAGTTTTCCTCCCCTGGTACTCGGGTGCAACATTCCAGATGCTTTACTAACACTCTCCCGACTTGGAGAGTCATTGCCTTTAACCTCCTGTTTGGCCCAGTTTGCAAATTCCGCGGAAGACGAACAGGAATAGGGAGAACAAATGAGAGACTAGCTGGAGGCGTCTGGACGGGCAAATTTCACTCTCATTTCCCACCAGGGAGAGGAATTAACCAAAGGGTCAGCATGCCGTGCCGGAACCAGATTAGGGCCTGAAGCAATCCTGCGGTGTTGCGGCCAGCTCACAAGAAAGCGAGTTGAAGAAAGGAGCTCAGGGGCACTGTAATTCACAAACCTGCAGAGTTATAAATGACAGCTATCGTCCAAAAATATACTGAAGTAAGGCTGCCAAGAGGACTTGAAAGCGGGGCAGAACTGCAGGAAACCGATTTCAGGAGGTAGACTGGATTTGCATTTAAAGCACAGGAAAAGAGGCAGAACGTCGACAATGATGCACTTGGCCAAAAAGGGCGTATGCTTTTTTTCCTGAATATATTCAGGAAAAAACGCATACGCCCTTTTTGGCCAACCAAGCAAGCTTGCAAAGGAAATCTGCACTGCAATGAAGTCTCACTTCCCCCCAGTCAAAAGGGCCATCTGAAAAAAGTGTAAAATCCAGAAAGGCAGGACAGGCCATGGAGAACTGGGAGCCTTGTTATGCTGATGGGCGGGATGTAAATTGCCAACAGCCACTCGGGAGAAGTGTATGGTGTTTCTTGGAACATCTAAAACAAAGCAACAGAGCCTAGGGCACTTCCACTTATGGTCCTGTAGCTTAGGGAAATTAAAATCAAAAAGACACAGCCACCCCAATGTTTGGGACGGCTCTGTTTACAAGAACCTCGTTTACGGTACAAGTTCAATATCACAGAAAGTGAAAAATGGATAAAGAAGTTGTGGTACTTACGTACAATGCAATATCACTCAACAATGAAATCTATGTCATCAGGACCTTAGCAGCATGGAGTGGATTCAGGTATGATGATTCTAACTGAAATAAGTCACACAGAATAAGAAACATCATAAGATATCACTAATACACGGAATGTAAACTTGGCTACACAGGAACTGGATTACAAAACAGAACAGAGTCTCAAATTTAGAAAACCAACTTATGCTTGCTTAAGGGGAAAGGTGAGTTGGGGTGCCGCATAAAACCAGAGATTGAAATGAGCACAGATAAAGTTCCTTAAGCCAAATATGTAATAGACAAGAGCTACTCCTTGCTCAACGAAATGGACTCAAAACCCCATATTAAACGCCTAATAATGTACCTGACTAGTAAGTATCTTAAAACCTATGGATTGCTATGTCTCTGAAAGTGAATCAATCGTGAGTACAGGGGCATAAACCCAGCAGTGATAGGATTGGAGAGTTTTGGTGAGCAAATGAAGACCCTTTGAAGTCGTATTGTATGGTACCCATTACACGGGTCTCAACTCTCCAGGTTTAAGGGATTCTTCCTTCAGCTAAAACATGCATGTGGAACCCAGAGTATGATCAACCGTGTGATCGGGAGATGTGTTCCAATATGTCTCAGTTCTCGTCCCCTGGTACTCGGGTGCAACATTCCAGAAGTTTAACTAACACTCTCCCGACATGGAGAGTCAGTGCCTTTAACCTCCTGTTTGGCCCAGTTTGAAATTTCTATGGAGGATGAACAGGTATAGGGAGAACCAATGAGAGACTAGCCTGAGGTGTCTGGACGGGCAAATTTAACTCTCATTTCCCACCAGGAAGAGGAATTAACCAAAGGCTCAGCGTGCCATGCCGGAACCAGATTATGGCATGAAGCAATCCTGCGGTGTTGCGGCCAGCTCACAAGAAAGCGAGTTGAAGAAAGGAGCTCAGGGGCACTGTAATTCACAAACCTGCAGAGTTATAAATGACAGCTATCATCCAAAAATATACTGAAGTAAGGCTGCCAAGAGGACTTGAAAGCGGGGCAGAATTGCACGAAACCGATTTCAGGTGGTAGACTGGAATTGCATTTAAAGCATAGGAAGAGGCAGAACGTCGACAATGATACACTTGGCCAAAAAGGGCGTATGCGTTTTTTCCTGAATATATTCAGGAAAAAACGCATACGCCCTTTTTGGCCAACCAAGCAAGCTTGCAAAGGAAATCTGCACTACAATGAAGTCTCACTTCCCCCCGGTCAAAAGGGCCATCTGAAAAAAGTGTAAAATCCAGAAAGGCAGGACAGGCCATGGAGAACTGGGAGCCTTGTTATGCTGATGGGCGGGATGTAAATTGCCAACAGCCACTCGGGAGAAGTGTATGGTGTTTCCTGAAACATCTAAAAAACAAAGCAACAGAGCCTAGGGCACTTCCACTTATGGTCCTATAGCTTAGGGAAATTAAAATCAAAAAGACACAGCCACCCCAAAGTTTGGGATGGCTCTGTTTACAAGAACCTCGTTTACGGTACAAGTTCAATATCGCAGAAAGCGAAAAATGGATAAAGAAGGTGTGGTACTTACGTACAATTCAATATCACTCAGCAATGAAATCTATGTCATCAGGCCCGTAGCAGCATAATGAGTGGATTCAGGTATGGTGATTCTAACTGAAATAAGTCACACAGAAAAAGAAACATCATTAGATATCACTAATACACGAAATGTAAACTTGGCTACACAGGAACTGGATTACAAAACAGAACAGGGTCTCAAATTTAGAAAACCAACTTATGCTTGCTTAAGGGGAAAGGTGAGTTGGAGTGCTGCATAAAACCAGAGGTTGAAATGAGCACAGATAAAGTTCCTTAAGCCAAATATGTAATAGACCAGAGCTACTCCTTCCTCAACGAAATGGACTCAACACCCCATATTAAATGCCTAAGAATGTACCTGACTAGTAAGTATCTTAAAACCTATGGATCGCTATGTCTCCGAAAGAGAATCAAGCGTGTGTACAGGGGCATACACGCAGCAGTGATAGGATTGGAGAGGTTCGGTGAGAAAATGAAGACCCTTTGAAGTCATATTGCATGGTACCCATTCCACGGGTCTCAACTCTCCAGGTTTAAGGGATTCTTCCTTCAGCTAAAACATGCATGTGGAACCCACAGTATGATCAACCGTGTGATCGGGAGACGTGTTCCAATGTCTCAGTTCTCATCCCCTGGTACTTGGGTGCAACATTCCAGACGCTTTACTAACACTCTCCCGACTTGGAGAGTCAGTGCCTTTAAACTCCTGTTTTGCGCAGTTTGCAATTTCTGCGGAAGATGAACAGGAATAGGGAGAACCAATGAGAGACTAGCTGGAGGTTTCTGGACGGGCAAATTTAACTCTCATTTCCCAACAGGAAGAGGAATTAAGCAAAGGCTCAGCGTGCCGTGCCGGAACCAGATTAGGGCCTGAAGCAATCCTGTGGTGTTGCAGCCAGCTCAAAAGAAAGCGAGTTGAAGAAAGGAGCTCAGGGGCACTGTAATTCACAAACCTGCAGAGTTATAAATGACAGCTATCGTCCAAAAATATATTGAAGTAACGCTGCCAAGAGGACTTGAAAGCCGGGCAGAATTGCAGGAAACCGATTACAGGAGGTAGACTGGAATTGCATTTAAAGCATAGGAAAAGAGGCAGAACATCGACAATGATGCACTTGGCCAAAAAGCGCGTATGCGTTTTTTCCTGAATATATTCAGGAAAATACGCATACGCCCTTTTTGGCCAACCAAGCAAGCTTGCAAAGGAAATCTGCACTACAATGAAGTCTCACTTCCCCCCGGTCAAAAGGACCACTGAAAAAAGTGTAAAATCCAGAAAGGCAGGACAGGCCATGGAGAACTGGGAGCCTTGTTATGCTGATGGGCGGGATGTATATTGCCAACAGCCACTCAGGAGAAGTGTATGGTGTTTCCTGAAACATCTGAAAAACAAAGAAACAGAGCCTAGGGCACTTCCACTTATGGCCCTATAGCTTAGGGAAATTAAAATCAAAAAGACACAGCCACCCCAACGTTTGGGACGGCTCTGTTTACAAGAAACTCGTTTACGGGACAAGTTCAATTTCGCAGAAAGTGAAAAATGGATAAAGAAGTTGTGGTACTTACGTAGAATGCAATATCACTCAGCAATGAAATCTATGTCATCAGGCCCATAGCAGCATAATGAGTGGATTCAGGTATGATGATTCTAACTGAAATAAGTCACATAGAAAAAGAAACATCATAAGATATCACTAATACACGGAATGTAAACTTGGCTACACAGGAACTGGATTACAAAAGAGAACAGGGTCTCAAATTTAGAAAACCATCTTATGATTGCTTAAGGGGAAAGGTGAGTTGGGGTGCTGCATAAAACCAGAGTTTGAAATGAGCACAGATAAAGTTCCTTAAGCCAAATATGTAATAGACAAGAGCTACTCCTTGCTCAACGAAATGGACTCAACACCCCATAGTAAACGCCTAACAATGTACCTGACTAGTAAGTATCTTAAAACCTATGGATCGCTATGTCTCTGAAAGAGAATCAAGCGTGTGTACAGGGGCATAAACGCAGCAGTGATAGGATTGGAGAGGTTCGGTGAGCAAATGAAGACCCTTTGAAGTCATATTGCATGGTACCCATTCCACGGGTCTCAACTCTCCAAATTAAGGGATTCTTCCTTAGGCGAAATCATGCATGTGGAACCCAGAGTATGATCAACCGTGTGATCGAGAGACGTGTTCCAATATGTCTCAGTTCTCGTCCCCTGGTACTCGGGTGCAACATTCCAGACGCTTTACTAACACTCTCCCGACTTGGAGAGTCAGTGCCTTTAACCTCCTGTTTGGCCCAGTTTGCAATTTCTGCGGAAGATGAACAGGAATAGGGAGAACCAATGAGAGACTAGCTGGAGGTGTCTGGACGGACAAATTTAACTCTCATTTCCCACCAGGAAGAGGAATTAACCAAAGGCTCAGCGTGCCGTGCCGGAACAAGATTAGGGCCTGAAGCAATCCTGCGGTGTTGCGGCCAGCTCACAAGAAAGAGATTTGAAGAAACGAGCTCAGGGGCACTGTAATTCACAAACCTGCAGAGTTATAAATGACAGCTATCGTCCAAAAATATATTGAAGTAAGGCTGCCAAGAGGACTTGAAAGCAGGGCAGAATTGCAGGAAACCGATTTCAGGAGGTAGACTGGAATTGCATTTAAAGCATAGGAAAAGAGGTAGAACGTGGACAATGATGCACTTGGCCAAAAGGGCGTATGCATTTTTTCCTGAATATATTCAGGAAAAAACGCATACGCCCTTTTTGGCCAACCAAGCAAGCTTGCAAAGGAAATCTGCACTACAATGAAGTCTCACTTCCCCCCGGTCAAAATGGACATCTGAAAAAAGTGTAAAATCCAGAAAGGCAGGACAGGCCATGGAGCACTGGGAGCCTTGTTATGCTGATGGGAGGGATGTAATTTCCCAACAGCCACTCGGGAGAAGTGTATGGTGTTTCCTGAAACATCTAAAAAACAAAGCAACAGAGCCTAGGGCACTTCCACTTATGGTCCTATAGCTTAGGGAAATTAAAATCAAAAAGACACAGCCACCCCAACGTTTGGGACGGCTCTGTTTACAAGAAACTCGTTTACGGTACAAGTTCAATATCACAGAAAGTGAAAAATGGATAAAGAAGTTGTGGTACTTACGTACAATGCAATATCACTCAGCAATGAAATCTATGTCATCAGGCCCGTAGCAGCATAATGAGTGGATTCAGGTATGATGATTCTAACTGAAATAAGTCACACAGAAAAAGAAACATCATAAGATATCACTAATACACGGAATGTAAACTTGGCTACACAGGAACTGGATTACAAAACAGAACAGGGTCTCCAATTTAGAAAACCAACTTATGATTGCTTAAGGGGAAAGGTGAGTTGGGGTGCTGCATAAAACCAGAGATTGAAATGAGCACAGATAAAGTTCCTTAAGCCAAATATGTAATAGACAAGAGCTACTCCTTGCTCAACGAAATGGACTCAACACCCCATATTAAACGCCTAAGAATGTACCTGACTAGTAAGTATCTTAAAACCTATGGATCGCTATGTCTCCGAAAGAGAATCAAGCGTGTGTACAGGGGCATAAACGCAGCAGTGATAGGATTGGAGAGGTTCGGTGAGAAAATGAAGACCCTTTGAAGTCATATTGCATGGTACCCATTCCACGGGTCTCAACTCTCCAGGTTTAAGGGATTCTTCCTTCAGCTAAAACATGCATGTGGCACCCAGAGTATGATCAACCGTGTGATCGGGAGACGTGTTCCAATGTCTCAGTTCTCATCCCCTTGTACTCGGGTGCAACATTCCAGACGCTTTACTAACACTCTCCCGACTTGGAGAGTCAGTGCCTTTAACCTCCTGTTTGGCCCAGTTTGCAATTTCTGCGGAAGATGAACAGGAATAGGGAGAACCAATGAGAGACTAGCTGGAGGTTTCTGGACGGGCAAATTTAACTCTCATTTCCCACCAGGAAGAGGAATTAACCAAAGGCTCAGCGTGCCATGCCGGAACCAGATTAGGGCCTGAAGCAATCCTGCGGTGTTGCGGCCAGCTCACAAGAAAGCGAGTTGAAGAAAGGAGCTCAGGGGCACTGTAATTCACAAACCTACAGAGTTATAAATGACAGCTATCATCCAAAAATATACTGAAGTAAGGCTGCCAAGAGGACTTGAAAGCGGGGCAGAATTGCAGGAAACCGATTTCAGGAGGTAGACTGGAATTGCATTTAAAGCATAGGAAAAGAGGCAGAACGTCGACAATGATGCACTTGGCCAAAAAGGGCGTATGCGTTTTTTCCTGAATATATTCAGGAAAAAACGCATACGCCCTTTTTGGCCAACCAAGCAAGCTTGCAAAGGAAATCTGCACTACAATGAAGTCTCACATCCCCCCGGTCAAAAGGGCCATCTGAAAAAAGTGTAAAATCCAGAAAGGCAGGACAGGCCATGGAGAACTGGGAGCCTTGTTATGTTGATGGGCGGGATGAAAATTGCCAACAGCCACTGGGGAGAAGTGTATGGTGTTTCCTGAAACATCTAAAAAACAAAGCAACAGAGCCTAGGGCACTTCCACTTATGGTCCTATATCTTAGGGAAATTAAAATCAAAAAGACACAGCCACCCCAAAGTTTGGGACGGCTCTGTTTACAGGAACCTTGTTTACGGTACAAGTTCAATATCGCAGAAAGCGAAAAATGGATAAAGAAGGTGTGGTACTTACGTACAATGCAATATCACTCAGCAATGAAATCTATGTCATCAGGCCCGTAGCAGCATAATGAGTGGATTCAGGTATGATGATTCTAACTGAAATAAGTCACACAGAAAAAGAAACATCATAAGATATCACTAATACACGGAATGTAAACTTGGTATACAGGAAATGGATTACAAATCATAAGAGGGTCTCAAATTTAGAAAACCAACTTATGCTTGCTTAAGGGGAAAGGTGAGTTGGGGTGCTGCATAAAACCAGAGATTGAAATGAGCACAGATAAAGTTCCTTAAGCCAAATATGTAATAGACAAGAGCTACTCCTTGCTCAACGAAATGGACTCAACACCCCATATTAAACGCCTAAGAATGTACCTGACTAGTAAGTATCTTAAAACCTATGAATTGCTATGTCTCTGAAAGAGAATCAAGCGTGTGTACAGGGGCATAAATGCAGCAATGATAGGATTGGAGACATTCGGTGAGCAAATGAAGACCCTTTGAAATCATATTGCATGGTACCCATTCCACGGGTCTCAACTCTCCAGGTTTAAGGGATTCTTCCTTCAGCTAAATCATGCATGTGGAACCCAGAGTATGATCAACCATGTGATCGGGAGCTGTGTTCCAATATGTCTCAGGACTCGTCCCCTGGTACTTGGGTGCAACATACCAGAGGCTTTACTAACACTCTCCCGACTGGGAGAGTCAGTGCCTTTAAACTCCTGTTTGGCCCAGTTTGCAATTTCTGCGGCAGATGAACAGGAATAGGGAGAACCAATGAGAGACTAGCTGGAGGTGTCTGGACGGGCAAATTTAACTCTCATTTCCCACCAGGAAGAGGAATTAACCAAAGGCTCAGCGTGCCGTGCCGGAACCAGATTAGGGCCTGAAGCAATCCTGCGGTGTTGCGGCCAGCTCACAAGAAAGCGAGTTGAAGAAAGGAGCTCAGGGGCACTGTAATTCAAAAACCTGCAGAGTTATAAATGACAGCTATCGTCCAAAAATATACTGAAGTAAGGCTGCCAAGAAGACTTGAAAGTGGGGCAAAATTGCAGGAAACCGATTTCAGGAGGTAGACTGGAATTGCACTTAAAACATAGGAAAAGAGGCAGAACGTCGACAATGATGCACTTGGCCAAAAAGGGCGTATGCGTTTTTTCCTGAATATATTCAGGAAAAAACGCATACGCCCTTTTTGGCCAACCAAGCAAGCATGCAAAGGAAATCTGCACTACAATGAAGTCTCACTTCCCCCCGGTCAAAAGGGCCACTGAAAAAAGTGTAAAATCCAGAAAGGCAGGACAGGCCATGGAGAACTGGGAGCCTTGTTATGCTGATGGGCGGGATGTATATTGCCAACAGCCACTCAGGGGAAGTGTATGGTGTTTCCTGAAACATCTAAAAAACAAAGCAACAGAGCCTAGGGCACTTCCACTTATGACCCTATAGCTTAGGGAAATTAAAATCAAAAAGACACAGCCACCCCAACGTTTGGGACGGCTCTGTTTACAAGAAACTCGTTTACGGGACAAGTTCAATATCACAGAAAGTGAAAAATGGATAAAGAAGTTGTGGTACTTACGTACAATGAAATATCACTCAGCAATGAAATCTATGTCATCAGGCCCGTAGCAGCATAATGAGTGGATTCAGTTATGATGATTCTAACTTAAATAAGTCACACAGAAAAAGAAACATCATAAGATATCACTAATACACGGAATGTAACCTTGGCTACACAGGAACTGGATTACAAAAGAGAACAGGGTCTCAAATTTAGAAAACCAACTTATGCTTGCTTAAGGGGAAAGGTGAGTTGGGGTGCTGCATAAAACCAGAGATTGAAATGAGCACAGATAAAGTTCCTTAAGCCAAATATGTAATAGACAAGAGCTACTCCTTGCTCAACGAAATGGACTCAACACCCCATATTAAACGCCTAAGAATGTACCTGACTAGTAAGTATCTTAAAACCTATGGATCGCTATGTCTCCGAAAGAGAATCAAGCGTGTGTACAGGGGCATAAACGCAGCAGTGATAGGATTGGAGAGGTTCGGTGAGCAAATGAAGACCCTTTGAAGTCATATTGCATGGTACCCATTCCACGGGTCTCAACTCTCCAGGTTTAAGGGATTCTTCCTTCAGCTAAATCATGCATGTGGAACCCAGAGTATGATCAACCATGTGATCGGGAGACGTGTTCCAACATATCTCAGTTCTCGTCCCCTGGTACTCGGGTGCAACATTCCAGACGCTTTACTAACACTCTCCCGACTTGGAGAGTCACTGCCTTTAACCTCCTGTTTGGCCCAGTTTGCAATTTCTGCGGAAGATGAACAGGAATAGGGAGAACCAATGAGAGACTAGCTGGAGGTGTCTGCACGGGCAAATTTAACTCTCATTTCCCACTGGGAAGAGGAATTATCCAAAGGCTCAGCGTGCCGTGCCAGAACCAGATTAGGGCCTGAAGCAATCCTGCGGTGTTGCAGCCAGCTCACAAGAAAGCGAGTTGAAGAAAGGAGCTCAGGGACACTGTAATTCACAAACCTGCAGAGTTATAAATGACAGCTATCGTCCAAAAATATACTGAAGTAAGGCTGCCAAGAGGACTTGAATGCGGGGCAGAATTGCAGGAAACCGATTTCAGGAGGTAGACTGGAATTGCATTTAAAGCATAGGAAAAGAGGCAGAACGTCGACAATGATGCACTTGGCCAAAAAGGGCATATGCGTTTTTTCCTGAATATATTCAGGAAAAAACGCATACGCTCTTTTTGGCCAACCAAGCAAGCTTGCAAAGGAAATCTGCACTACAATGAAGTCTCACTTCCGCCTGGTCAAAAGGGCCATCTGAAAAAAGTGTAAACTCCAGAAAGGCAGGACAGGCCATGGAGAACTTGTTATGCTGATGGGTGGGATGTAAATTGCCAACAGCCACTCAGGAGAAGTGTATGGTGTTTCCTGAAACATCTAAAAAACAAATCAACAGAGCCTAGGGCACTTCCACTTATGGTCCTATAGCTTAGGGAAATTAAAATCAAAAAGACACAGCCACCCCAAAGTTTGGGATGAATCTGTTTACAAGAACCTCATTTACGGTACAAGTTCAATATCGCAGAAAGTGAATAATGGATAAAGAAGTTGTGGTACTTACCTACAATGCAATATCACTCAGCAATGAAATCTATGTCATCAGGCACATAGCAGAAAATGAGTGGGTTCAGGTATGATGATTCTAACTGAAATAAGTCACACAGAAAAAGAAACATCATAAGATATCACTAATACACGGAATGTAAACTTGGCTACACAGGAACTGGATTACAAAACAGAACAGGTTTTCCAATTTAGAAAACCAACTTATGCTTGCTTAAGGGGAAAGGTGAGTTGGGGTGCTGCATAAAACCAGAGATTGAAATGAGCACAGATAAAGTTCCTTAAGCCAAATATGGAATAGACAAGAGGTACTCCTTGCTCAACGAAATGGACTCAAAGCCCCATGTTAAACACCTTATAATGTACCTGACTAGTAAGTATCTTAAAACCTAAAGATTGCTATGTCTCTGAAAGAGAATCAAGCGTGAGTACAGGGGCATAAACGCAGCAGTGATAGGATTGGAGAGGTTCGGTGAGCAAATGAAGACCCTTTGAAGTCATATTGCATGGTACCCATTCCACGGGTCTCAACTCTCCAGGTTTAAGGGATTCTTCCTTCAGCTAAAACATGCATGTGGAACCCAGAGTATGATCAACCGTGTGATCGGGAGACGTGTTGAAATATGTCTCAGTTCTCGTCCCCTGGTACTCGGGTGCAACATTCCAGACGCTTTACTAACACTCTCCCGACTTGGAGAGTCAGTGCCTTTAACCTCCTGTTTGGCCCAGTTTGCAAATTCCGCGGAAGATGAACAGGAATAGGGAGAACCAATGAGAGACTAGCTGGAGGTGTCTGGACGGGCAAATTTAACTCCCATTTCCCACCAGGAAGAGGAATTAACCAAAGGCTCAGCGTGCCGTGCCGGAACCAGTTTAGGGCCTGAAGGAATCCTGCGGTGTTGCGGCCAGCTCACAAGAAAGCGAGTTTAAGAAAGCAGCTCTGGGGCACTGTAATTCACAAACCTGCAGAGTTATAAATGACAGCTATCGTCCAAAAATATACTGAAGTAAGGCTGCCAAGAGGACTTGAAAGCGGGGCAGAATTGCAGGAAACCGATTTCAGGAGGTAGACAGGAATTGCATTTAAAGCATAGGAAATGAGGCAGAACGTCCACAATGATGCACTTGGCCAAAAAGGGCGTATGCGTTTTTTCCTGAATATATTCAGGAAAAAACGCATACGCCCTTTTTGGCCAACCAAGCAAGCTTGCAAAGGAAATCTGCACTACAATGAAGTCTCACTTCCCCGCGGTCAAAGGGGCCATCTGAAAAAAGTGTAAAATCCAGAAAGGCAGGACAGGCCATGGAGAACTGGGAGCCTTGTTATGCTAATGGGCGGGATGTAAACTCCCAACAGCCACTGGGGAGAAGTGTATGGTGTTTCCTGAAACATCTAAAAAACAAAGCAACAGAGCCTAGGGCACTTCCACTTATGGTCCTATAGCTTAGGGAAATTAAAATCAAAAAGACACAGCCACCCCAAAGTTTGGGATGGCTCTATTTACAACAACCTCGTTTACGGTACAAGTTCACTATCGCAGAAAGTGAAAAATGGATAAAGAAGTTGTGGTACTTACGTACAATGCAATATCACTCAGCAATGAAATCTATGTCATCAGGCCCGTAGAAGAAAATGAGTGGGTTCAGGTATGATGAATCTAACTGAAATAAGTCACACAGAAAAAGAAACATCATAAGATATCACTAATACACGGAATGTAAACTTGGCTATACAGGAACTGGATTACAAAACAGAACAGGGTCTCCAATTTAGAAAACCAACATATGCTTGCTTAAGGGGAAAGGTGAGTTGGGGTGCTGCATGAAACCAGAGATTGAAATGAGCACAGATAAAGTTCCTTAAGCCAAATATGTAATAGACAAGAGCTACTCCTTCGTCAACGAAATGGACTCAAAACCCCACGTTAAACACCTTATAATGTACCTGACTTGTAAGTATCTTAAAACCTATGGATCGCTATGTCTCCGAAAGAGAATCAAGCGTGTGTACAGGGGCATAAACGCAGCAGTGATAGGATTGGAGAGGTTCGGTGAGAAAATGAAGACCCTTTGAAGTCATATTGCATGGTACCCATTCCACGGGTCTCAACTCTCCAGGTTTAAGGGATTCTTCCTTCAGCTAAATCATGCATGTGGAACGCAGAGTATGATCAACCGTGTGATCGGGAGACGTGTTCCAATATGTCTCCATTCTCGTACCCTGGTACTCGGGTGAAACATTCCAGACGCTTTACTAACACTCTCCCGACTTGGAGAGTCAGTGCCTTTAACCTCCTGTTTGGCCCAGTTTGCAATTTCTGCGGAAGATGAACAGGAATAGGGAGAACCAATGAGAGACTAGCTGGAGGTGTCTGGACGGGCAAATTTAACTCTCATTTCCCACCAGGAAGAGGAATTAACCAAAGGCTCAGCGTGCCGTGCCAGAACATGATTAGGGCCTGAAGCAATCCTGCGGTGTTGCGGCCAGCTCACAAGAAAGCGAGTTGAAGAAAGGAGCTCAGGGGCACTGTAATTCACAAACCTGCAGAGTTATAAATGACAGCTATCGTCAAAAAATATACTGAAGTATAGCTGCCAAGAGGACTTGAAAGTGGGGCAGAATTGCAGGAAACCGATTTCAGGAGGTAGACTGGAATTGCAATTAAAGCATAGGAAAAGAGGCAGAACGTCGACAATGATGCACTTGGCCAAAAAGGACGTATGCGTTTTTTCCTGAATATATTCAGGAAAAAACGCATATGCACTTTTTGGCCAACCAAGCAAGCTTGCAAAGGAAATCTGCACTATAATGAAGTCTCACTTCCCCACGGTCAAAAGGGCAATCTGAAGAAAGTGTAAAATCCAGAAAGGCAGGACAGGCCATGGAGAACTGGGAGCGTTGTTATGCTGATGGGCGGGATGTAAATTGCCAACAGCCACTCGGGAGAAGTGTATGGTGTTTCCTGAAACATGTAAAAAACTGAGGAACAGAGCCTAGGGCACTTCCACTTATGGTCCTATAGCTTAGGGAAATTAAAATCAAAAAGACACAGCCACCCCAATGTTTGGGACGGCTCTGTTTACAAGAACCTCGTTTACGGTACAAGTTCAATATCGTACAAAGCGAAAAATGGATAAAGAAGTTGTGCTACTTATGCACAATGCAAAATCACTCAGCAATGAAATCAATGTCATCATGCCCATAGCAGCATAATGAGTGGATTCAGGTATGATGATTCTAACTGCAATAAGTCACACAGAAAAAGAAACGTCATAAGATATCACTAATACACGGAATGTAAAGTTGGCTACACAGGCACTGAATTACAAAACAGAACAGGGTCTCAAATTTAGAAAACCAACTTATGCTTGCTTAAGGGGAAAGGTGAGTTGGGGTGCTGCATAAAACCAGAGATTGAAATGAGCACAGATAAAGTTCCTTAAGCCAAATATGGAATAGACAAGAGCTACTCCTTGCTCAACGAAATGGACTCAACACCCCATATTAAACGCCTAAGAATGTACCTGACTAGTAAGTATCTTAAAACCTATGGATTGCTATGTCTCCGAAAGAGAATCAAGCGTGTGTACAGGGGCATAAACATAGCAGTGATAGGATTGGAGAGGTTTGGTGAGCAAATGAAGACCCTTTGAAGTCACATTGCATGGTACCCATTCCATGGGTCTCAACTCTCCAGGTTTAAGGGATTCTTCCTTCAGCTAAAACATGCATGTGGATCCCAGAGTATGATCAACGGTGTGAGTGGGAGACGTTTTCAAATATGTCTCAGTTCTCGTACCCTGGTACTCGGGTGCAACATTCCAGACGCTTTATTAACACTCTCCCGACTTGGAGAGTCAGTGCCTTTAACCTCCTGTATGGCCCAGTTTGCAATTTCTGCGGAAGATGAACAGGAATAGGGAGAACCGATGAGAGACTAGCTGGAGGTGTCTGGACGGGCGAAATTAACTCTCATTTCCCACCAGGAAGAGGAATTAACCAAAGGCTCAGGATACCGTGCCGGAACCAGATTAGGGCCTGAAGCAATCCTGCGGTGTTGCGGCCAGCTCACAAGAAAGCGAGTTGAAGAAAGGAGCTCAGGGGCACTGTAATTCACAAACCTGCAGAGTTATAAATGACAGCTATTGTCCAAAAATACACTGAAGTAAGGCTGCCAAGAGGACTTGAAAGCGGGGCAGAATTGCAGGAAACCGATTTCAGGAGGAAGACTGGAATTGCATTTAAAGCATAGGAAAAGAGGCAGAACGTCCACAATGATGCACTTGGCCAAAAAGGGCGTATGCGTTTTTTCCTGAATATATTCAGGAAAAAACGCATACGCCCTTTTTGGTCAACCAAGCAAGCTTGCAAAGGAAATCTGCACTAAAATGAAGTCTCACTTCCCTGCGGTCAAAAGGGCCATCTGAAAAAAGTGTAAAATCCAGAAAGGCAGGACAGGCTTTGGAGAACTGGGAGCCTTGTTATGCTGATGGGCGGGATGTAAATTGCCAACAGCCACTCGGGAGAAGTGTATGGTGCTTCCTGAAACATCTAAAAAACAAAGCAACAGAGCCTAGGGCACTTCCACTTATGGCCTTATAGCTTAGGGAAATTAAAATCAAAAAGACACAGCCACCCCAACGTTTGGGACGGCTCTGTTTACAAGAAACTCGTTTACGGGACAAGTTCAATATCACAGAAAGTGAAAAATGGATAAAGAAGTTGTGGTACTTACGTACAATGCAATATCACTCAGCAATGAAATCTATGTCATCAGGCCCATAGCAGCATAATGAGTGGATTCAGGTATGATGATTCTAACTGAAATAAGTCACACAGAAAAAGAAACATCATAAGATATCACTAATACACGGAATGTAAACTTGGCTACACAGGAACTGGATTACAAAACAGAACAGGGTCTCCAATTGAGAAAACCAACTTATGATTGCTTAAGGGGAAAGGTGAGTTGGGGTGCTGCATAAAACCAGAGATTGAAATGAGCACAGATAAAGTTCCTTAAGCCAAATATGTAATAGACAAGAGCTACTCCTTGCTCAAAGAAATGGACTCAACACCCCATATTAAAAGCCTAAGAATGTACCTGACTAGTAAGTATCTTAAAACCTATGAATTGCTATGTCTCCGAAAGAGAATCAAGCGTGTGTACAGGGGCATAAATGCAGCAATGATAGGATTGGAGACATTCGGTGAGCAAATGAAGACCCTTTGAAATCATATTGCTAGGTACCCATTCCACGGGTCTCAACTCTCCAGGTTTAAGGGATTCTTCCTTCAGCTAAATCATGCATGTGAAACCCAGAGTATGATCAACAGTGTGATCGGGAGATGTGTTCCAATATGTCTCAGGACTCGTCCCCTGGTACTCGGGTGCAACATTCCAGACGCTTTACTAACACTCTCCCGACTTGGAGAGTCAGTGCCTTTAACCTCCTGTTTGGCCCAGTTTGCAATTTCGGCGGCAGATGAACAGGAATAGGGAGAACCAATGAGAGACTAGCTGGAGGTGTCTGGACGGGCAAATTTAACTCTCATTTCCCACCAGGAAGAGGAATTAACCAAAGGCTCAGCGTGCCGTGCCAGAACATGATTAGGGCCTGAAGCAATCCTGCGGTGTTGCGGCCAGCTCACAAGAAAGCGAGTTGAAGAAAGGAGCTCAGGGGCACTGTAATTCACAAACCTGCAGAGTTATAAATGACAGCTATCGTCAAAAAATATACTGAAGTAAGGCTGCCAAGAGGACTTGAAAGTGGGGCAGAATTGCAGGAAACCGATTTCAGGAGGTAGACTGGAATTGCAATTAAAGCATAGGAAAAGAGGCAGAACGTCGACAATGATGCACTTGGCCAAAAAGGACGTATGCGTTTTTTCCTGAATATATTCAGGAAAAAACGCATATGCACTTTTTGGCCAACCAAGCAAGCTTGCAAAGGAAATCTGCACTATAATGAAGTCTCACTTCCCCACGGTCAAAAGGGCAATCTGAAGAAAGTGTAAAATCCAGAAAGGCAGGACAGGCCATGGAGAACTGGGAGCGTTGTTATGCTGATGGGCGGGATGTAAATTGCCAACAGCCACTCGGGAGAAGTGTATGGTGTTTCCTGAAACATCTAAAAAACTGAGGAACAGAGCCTAGGGCACTTCCACTTATGGTCCTATAGCTTAGGGAAATTAAAATCAAAAAGACACAGCCACCCCAATGTTTGGGACGGCTCTGTTTACAAGAACCTCGTTTACGGTACAAGTTCAATATCGTACAAAGCGAAAAATGGATAAAGAAGTTGTGCTACTTATGCACAATGCAAAATCACTCAGCAATGAAATCAATGTCATCATGCCCATAGCAGCATAATGAGTGGATTCAGGTATGATGATTCTAACTGCAATAAGTCACACAGAAAAAGAAACGTCATAAGATATCACTAATACACGGAATGTAAAGTTGGCTACACAGGCACTGAATTACAAAACAGAACAGGGTCTCAAATTTAGAAAACCAACTTATGCTTGCTTAAGGGGAAAGGTGAGTTGGGGTGCTGCATAAAACCAGAGATTCAAATGAGCACAGATAAAGTTCCTTAAGCCAAATATGGAATAGACAAGAGCTACTCCTTGCTCAACGAAATGGACTCAACACCCCATATTAAACGCCTAAGAATGTACCTGACTAGTAAGTATCTTAAAACCTATGGATTGCTATGTCTCCGAAAGAGAATCAAGCGTGTGTACAGGGGCATAAACATAGCAGTGATAGGATTGGAGAGGTTTGGTGAGCAAATGAAGACCCTTTGAAGTCACATTGCATGGTACCCATTCCATGGGTCTCAACTCTCCAGGTTTAAGGGATTCTTCCTTCAGCTAAAACATGCATGTGGATCCCAGAGTATGATCAACGGTGTGAGTGGGAGACGTTTTCAAATATGTCTCAGTTCTCGTACCCTGGTACTCGGGTGCAACATTCCAGACGCTTTATTAACACTCTCCCGACTTGGAGAGTCAGTGCCTTTAACCTCCTGTATGGCCCAGTTTGCAATTTCTGCGGAAGATGAACAGGAATAGGGAGAACCGATGAGAGACTAGCTGGAGGTGTCTGGACGGGCGAAATTAACTCTCATTTCCCACCAGGAAGAGGAATTAACCAAAGGCTCAGGATACCGTGCCGGAACCAGATTAGGGCCTGAAGCAATCCTGCGGTGTTGCGGCCAGCTCACAAGAAAGCGAGTTGAAGAAAGGAGCTCAGGGGCACTGTAATTCACAAACCTGCAGAGTTATAAATGACAGCTATTGTCCAAAAATACACTGAAGTAAGGCTGCCAAGAGGACTTGAAAGCGGGGCAGAATTGCAGGAAACCGATTTCAGGAGGAAGACTGGAATTGCATTTAAAGCATAGGAAAAGAGGCAGAACGTCCACAATGATGCACTTGGCCAAAAAGGGCGTATGCGTTTTTTCCTGAATATATTCAGGAAAAAACGCATACGCCCTTTTTGGTCAACCAAGCAAGCTTGCAAAGGAAATCTGCACTAAAATGAAGTCTCACTTCCCTGCGGTCAAAAGGGCCATCTGAAAAAAGTGTAAAATCCAGAAAGGCAGGACAGGCTTTGGAGAACTGGGAGCCTTGTTATGCTGATGGGCGGGATGTAAATTGCCAACAGCCACTCGGGAGAAGTGTATGGTGCTTCCTGAAACATCTAAAAAACAAAGCAACAGAGCCTAGGGCACTTCCACTTATGGCCTTATAGCTTAGGGAAATTAAAATCAAAAAGACACAGCCACCCCAACGTTTGGGACGGCTCTGTTTACAAGAAACTCGTTTACGGGACAAGTTCAATATCACAGAGAGTGAAAAATGGATAAAGAAGTTGTGGTACTTACGTACAATGCAATATCACTCAGCAATGAAATCTATGTCATCAGGCCCATAGCAGCATAATGAGTGGATTCAGGTATGATGATTCTAACTGAAATAAGTCACACAGAAAAAGAAACATCATAAGATATCACTAATACACGGAATGTAAACTTGGCTACACAGGAACTGGATTACAAAACAGAACAGGGTCTCCAATTGAGAAAACCAACTTATGATTGCTTAAGGGGAAAGGTGAGTTGGGGTGCTGCATAAAACCAGAGATTGAAATGAGCACAGATAAAGTTCCTTAAGCCAAATATGTAATAGACAAGAGGTACTCCTTGCTCAAAGAAATGGACTCAACACCCCATATTAAAAGCCTAAGAATGTACCTGACTAGTAAGTATCTTAAAACCTATGAATTGCTATGTCTCCGAAAGAGAATCAAGCGTGTGTACAGGGGCATAAATGCAGCAATGATAGGATTGGAGACATTCGGTGAGCAAATGAAGACCCTTTGAAATCATATTGCTAGGTACCCATTCCACGGGTCTCAACTCTCCAGGTTTAAGGGATTCTTCCTTCAGCTAAATCATGCATGTGAAACCCAGAGTATGATCAACAGTGTGATCGGGAGATGTGTTCCAATATGTCTCAGGACTCGTCCCCTGGTACTCGGGTGCAACATTCCAGACGCTTTACTAACACTCTCCCGACTTGGAGAGTCAGTGCCTTTAACCTCCTGTTTGGCCCAGTTTGCAATTTCGGCGGCAGATGAACAGGAATAGGGAGAACCAATGAGAGACTAGCTGGAGGTGTCTGGACGGGCAAATTTAACTCTCATTTCCCACCAGGAAGAGGAATTAACCAAAGGCTCAGCGTGCCGTGCCGCAAACAGATTAGGGCCTGAAGCAATCCTGCAGTGTTGCAGCCAGCTCACAAGAAAGCGAGTTGAAGAAAGGAGCTCAGGGGCACTGTAATTCACAAACCTGCAGAGTTATAAATGACAGCTATCGTCCAAAAATATACTGAAGTAAGGCTGCCAAGAGGACGTGAAAGCGTGGCAGAATTGCAGGAAACCGATTTCAGGAGGTACACTGGAATTGCATTTAAAGCATAGGAAAAGAGGCAAAACGTCGACAATGATGCACTTGGCCAAAAAGTGTGTATGCGTTTTTTCCTGAATATATTCAGGAAAAAACGCATACGCCCTTTTTGGCCAACCAAGCAAGCTTGCAAAGGAAATCTGCACTACAATGAAGTCTCACTTCCCCCCGGTCAAAAGGGCCACTGAAAAAAGTGTAAAATCCAGAAAGGCAGGACAGGCCATGGAGAACTGGGAGCATTGTTATGCTGATGGGCGGGATGTATATTGCCAACAGCCACTCAGGGGAAGTGTATGGTGTTTCCTGAAACATCTAAAAAACAAAGCAACAGAGCCTAGGGCACTTCCACTTATGGCCTTATAGCTTAGGGAAATTAAAATAAAAAAGACACAGCCACCCCAACGTTTGGGACGGCTCTGTTTACAAGAAACTTGTTTACGGGACAAGTTCAATATCACAGAAAGTGAAAAATGGATAAAGAAGTTGTGGTACTTACGTACAATGAAATATCACTCAGCAATGAAATCTATGTCATCAGGCCCGTAGCAGCATAATGAGTGGATTCAGTTATGATGATTCTAACTGAAATAAGTCACACAGAAAAAGAAACATCATAAGATATCACTAATACACGGAATGTAACCTTGGCTACACAGGAACTGGATTACAAAAGACAACAGGGTCTCAAATTTAGAAAACCAACTTATGCTTGCTTAAGCGGAAAGGTGAGTTGGGGTGCTGCATAAAACCAGAGATTGAAATGACCACAGATAAGGTTCCTTAAGCCAAATATGTAATAGACAAGAGCTACTCCTTGCTCAACGAAATGGACTCAACACCCCATATTAAACGCCTAAGAATGTACCTGACTAGTAAGTATCTTAAAACCTATGGATCGCTATGTCTCCGAAAGAGAATCAAGCGTGTGTACAGGGGCATAAACGCAGCAGTGATAGGATTGGAGAGGTTCGGTGAGCAAATGAAGACCCTTTGAAGTCACATTGCATGGTACCCATTCCACGGGTCTCAACTCTCCAGGTTTAAGGGATTCTTCCTTCAGCTAAAACATGCATGTGGATCCCAGAGTATGATCAACGGTGTGAGTGGGAGACGTTTTCAAATATGTCTCAGTTCTCGTACCCTGGGACTCGGGTGCAACATTCCAGACGCTTTATTAACACTCTCCCGACTTGGAGAGTCAGTGCCTTTAACCTCCTGTATGGCCCAGTTTGCAATTTCTGCGGAAGATGAACAGGAATAGGGAGAACCAATGAGAGACTAGCTGGAGGTGTCTGGACGGGCGAAAATAACTCTCATTTCCCACCAGGAAGAGGAATTAACCAAAGGCTCAGCATACCGTGCCGGAACCAGATTAGGGCCTGAAGCTATCCTGCGGTGTTGCGGCCAGCTCACAAGAAAGCGAGTTGAAGAAAGGAGCTCAGGGGCACTGTAATTCAGAAACCTGCAGAGTTATAAATAACAGCTATTGTCCAAAAATATACTGAAGTAAGGCTGCCAAGAGGACTTGAAAGCGGGGCAGAATTGCAGGAAACCGATTTCAGGAGGTAGACTGGAATTGCATTTAAAGCATAGGAAAAGAGGCGGAACGTCGACAATGATGCACTTGGCCAAAAAGGGCGTATGCGTTTTTTCCTGAATATATTCAGGACAAAACACATACGCCCTTTTTGGCCAACCAAGCAAGCTTGCAAAGGAAATCTGCACTACAATGAAGTCTCACTTCCCCCCGGTCAAAAGGGCCATCTGAAAAAAGTGTAAAATCCAGAAAGGCAGGACAGGCCATGGAGAACTGGGAGCCTTGTTATGCTGATGGGCGGGATGTAAATTGCCAACAGCCACTCGGGAGAAGTGTATGGTGTTTCCTGAAACATCTAAAAAACTGAGGAACAGAGCCTAGGGCACTTCCACTTATGGTCCTATAGCTTAGGGAAATTAAAATCAAAAAGACACAGCCACCCCAAAGTTTGGGACAGCTCTGTTTACAAGAACCTCGTTTACGGTACAAGTTCAATATCGCAGAAAGCGAAAAATGGATAAAAAAGTTGTGGTACTTACGTACAATGCAATATCACTCAGCAATAAAATCTATGTCATCATGCCCGTAGCAGCATAATGAGTGGATTCAGGTATGATGATTCTAACTGAAATAAGTCACACAGAAAAAGAAACGTCATAAGATATCACTAATACACGGAATGTAAACTTGGCTACAAAGGCACTGAATTACAAAACAGAACAGGGTCTCAAATTTAGAAAACCAACTTATGCTTGCTTAAGGGGAAAGGTGAGTTGGGGTGCTGCATAAAACAAAAGATTGAAATGAGCACAGATAAACTTCCTTAAGCCAAATATGTAATAGACAAGAGCTACTCCTTGTTCAACGAAATGGACTCAACACCCCATATTAAACGCCTAAGAATGTACCTGACTAGTAAGTATCTTAAAACCTATGGATTGCTATGACTCCGAAAGAGAACTAAGCGTGTGTACAGGGGCATAAACGCAGCAGTGATAGGATTGGAGAGGTTCGGTGAGCAAATGAAGACCCTTTGAAGTCACATTGCATGGTACCTATTCCACGGGTCTCAACTTCCAGGTTTAAGGGATTCTTCCTTCAGCTAAAACATGTATGTGGAACCCAGAGTATGATCAACCGTGTGAGTGGGAGACGTTTTCAAATATGTCTCAGTTCTCGTACCCTGGTACTCGGGTGCAACATTCCAGACGCTTTATTAACACTCTCCCGACTTGGAGAGTCAGTGCCTTTAACCTCCTGTATGGCCCAGTTTACAATTTCTGCGGAAGATGAACAGGAATAGGGAGAACCAATGAGAGACTAGCTGGAGGTGTCTGGACGGGCAAATTTAACTCTCATTTCCCACCAGGAAGAGGAATTAACCAAAGGCTCAGCATACCGTGCCGGAACCAGATTAGGGCCTGAAGCTATCCTGCGGTGTTGCAGCCAGCTCACAAGAAAGCGAGTTGAAGAAAGGAGCTCAGGGGCACTGTAATTCACAAACCTGCAGAGTTATAAATGACAGCTATTGTCCAAAAATATACTGAAGTAAGGCTGCCAAGAGGACTTGAAAGCGGGGCAGAATTGCAGGAAACCGATTTCAGGAGGTAGACTGGAATTGCATTTAAAGCATAGGAAAAGAGGCAGAACGTCCACAATGATGCACTTGGCCAAAAAGGGCGTATGCGTTTTTTCCTGAATATATTCAGGACAAAATACATACGCCCTTTTTGGCCAACCAAGCAAGCTTGCAAAGGAAATCTGCACTACAATGAAGTCTCACTTGCCCACAGTCAAAAGGGCCATCTGAAAAAAGTGTAAAATCCAGAAAGGCAGGACAGGCCATGGAGAACTGGGAGCCTTGTTATGCTGATGGGCGGGATGTAAATTGCCAACAGCCACTCGGGAGAAGTGTATGGTGTTTCCTGAAACATCTAAAAAACTGAGGAACAGAGCCTAGGGCACTTCCACTTATGGTCCTATAGCTTAGGGAAATTAAAATCAAAAAGACACAGCCACCCCAAAGTTTGGGACAGCTCTGTTTACAAGAACCTCGTTTACGGTACAAGTTCAATATCGCAGAAAGCGAAAAATGGATAAAGAAGTTGTGGTACTTACGTACAATGCAATATCACTCAGCAATAAAATCTATGTCATCATGTCCGTAGCAGCATAATGAGTGGATTCAGGTATGATGATTCTAACTGAAATAAGTCACACAGAAAGAGAAACGTCATAAGATATCACTAATACACGGAATGTAAACTTGGCTACAAAGGCACTGAATTACAAAACAGAACAGGGTCTCAAATTTAGAAAACCAACTTATGCTTGCTTAAGGGGAAAGGTGAGTTGGGGTGCTGCATAAAACCAGAGATTGAAATGAGCACAGATAAAGTTCCTTAAGCCAAATATGTAATAGACAAGAGCTACTCCTTGCTCAACGAAATGGACTCAACACCCCATATTAAACGCCTAAGAATGTACCTGACTAGTAAGTATCTTAAAACCTATGGATTGCTATGTCTCCAAAAGAGAACCAAGTGTGTGTACAGGGGCATAAACGCAGCAGTGATAGGATTGGAGAGGTTCGGTGAGCAAATGAAGACCCTTTGAAGTCACATTGCATGGTACCCATTCCACGGGTCTCAACTCTCCAGGTTTAAGGGATTCTTCCTTCAGCTAAAAAATGCATGTGGAACACAGAGTGTGTTCAACCGTGTGATCGGGAGACGTGTTCTAATATGTCTCAGTTCTCATCCCCTGGTACTCGGGTGCAACATTGCAGACGCTTTACTAACATTCTCCCAACATGGAGAGACAGTGCATTTAACCTCCTGTTTGGCCCAGTTTGCAATTTCTGCGGAAGATGAACAGGAATAGGGAGAACCAATGAGAGACTAGCTGGAGGTGTCTGGACGGGCAAATTTAACTCTCATTTCCCACCAGGAAGAGGAATTAACCAAAGGCTCAGCGTGCCGTGCCAGAACCAGATTAGGGCCTGAAGCAATCTTGCGGTGTTGCGGCCAGCTCACAAGAAAGCGAGTTGAAGAAAGGAGCTCAGGGGCACTGTAATTCACAAACCTGCAGAGTTATAAATGACAGCTATCGTCCAAAAATATACTGAAGTAAGGCTGCCAAGAGGACTTGAAAGCGGGGCAGAATTGCAGGAAACCGATTTCAGGAGGTAGACTGGAATTACATTTAAAGCATAGGAAAAGAGGCAGAACTTCCACAATGATGCACTTGGCCAAAAAGGGCGTATGCGTTTTTTCCTGAATATATTCAGGAAAAAACGCATACGCCCTTTTTGGTCAACCAAGCAAGCTTACAAAGGAAATCTGCACTAAAATGAAGTCTCACTTCCCCGCGGTCAAAAGGGCCATCTGAAAAAAGTGTAAAATCCAGAAAGGCAGGAAAGGCGTTGGAGAACTGGGAGCCTTGTTATGCTGATGCGTGGGATGTAAATTGCCAGCAGCCACTCCGGAGAAGTGTATGGTGTTTCCTGAAACATCTAAAAAACAAAGCAACAGAGCCTAGGGCACTTCCACTTATGGTCCTATAGCTTAGGGAATTTAAAATCAAAAAGACACAGCCACCCCAAAGTTTGGGACAGCTCTGTTTACAAGAACCTCGTTTATGGTACAATTTCAACATCGCAGAAAGTGAAAAATGGATAAAGAATTTGTGCTACTTACGTACAATGCAATATCACTCAGCAATGAAATATCTGTCAACAGGCCTGTAGCAGAAAATGAGTGGGTTCAGGTATGATGATTGTAACTGAAATAAGTCACACAGAAAAAGAAACATCCTAAGATATCACTAATACACGGAATGTAAACTTGGCTACACAGGAACTGGATTACAAAAGAGAACAGGGTCTCAAATTTAGAAAACCAACTTATGCTTGCTTAAGGGGAAAGGTGAGTTGGGGTGCTGCATAAAACCAGAGATTGAAATGAGCACAGATAAAGTTCCTTAAGCCAAATATGTAATAGACAAGAGCTATTCCTTGCTCAACGAAATGGACTCAACACCCCATATTAAACGCCAATGAATGTACCTGTCTAGTAAGTATCTTAAAACCTATGGATTGCTATGTCTCTGAAAGAGAATCAACCGTGTGTACAGGGGCATAAACGCAGCAGTGATAGTATTGGAGAGGTTCGGTGAGCAAATGAAGACCCTTTGAAGTTATATTGCATGGTACCCATTCCACGGGTCTCAACTCTCCAGGTTTAAGGGATTCTTCCTTCAGCTAAAACATGCATGTGGAACCCAGAGTATGATCAACCGTGTGATCGGGAGACGTGTTCAAATATGTCTCCGTTCTCGTCCCCTGGTACTCGGGTGCAACATTCCAGATGCTTTACTAACACTCTCCCGACTTGGAGAGTCAGTGCCTTTAACCTCCTGTTTGGCCCAGTTTGCAAATTCCGTGGAAGATGAACAGGAATAGGGAGAACCAATGAGAGACAAGCTGGAGGTGTCTGGACGGGCAAATTTAACTCCCATTTCCCACCAGGAAGAGGAATTAACGAAAGGCTCAACGTGCCCTGCCGGAACCAGATTAGGGCCTGAAGCAATCCTGCGGTGTTGCGGCCAGCTCACAAGAAAGCGAGTTGAAGAAAGGAGCTCAGGGGCACTGTAATTCAGAAACCTGCAGAGTTATAAATGACAGCTATCGTCCAAAAATATACTGAAGTAAGGCTGCCAAGAGGACTTGAAAGCGGGGCAGAATTGCAGGAAACCGATTTCAGGAGGTAGACTGGAATTGCATTTAAAGCATAGGAAAAGAGGCAGAACGTCCACAATGATGCACTTGACCAAAAAGGGCGTATATGTTTTTTCCTTAATATATTCAGGAAAAAACACATACGCCATTTTTGGCCAACCAAGCAAGCTTGCAAAGGAAATCTGCACTACAATGAAGTCTCACTTCCCCCCGGTCAAAAGGGCCATCTGAAAAAAGTGTAAAATCCAGAAAGGCAGGACAGGCCATGGAGAACTGGGAGCCTTGTTATGCTGATGGGCGGGATGTAAATTGCCAACAGCCACTCGGGAGAAGTGTATGGTGCTTCCTGAAACATCTAAAAAACAAAGCAACAGAGCCTAGGGCACTTCCACTTATGGTCCTATAGCTTAGGGAAATTAAAATCAAAAAGACACAGCCACCCCAAAGTTTGGGACAACTCTGTTTACAAGAACCTCGTTTATGGTACAAGTTCAATATCGCAGAAAGTGAAAAATGGATAAAGAAGTGGTGGTACTTACGTACAATGCAATATCACTCAGCAATGAAATCTATGTCATCAGGCCCATAGCAGCATAATGAGTGGATTCAGGTATGATGATTCTAACTGAAATAAGTCACACAGAAAAAGAAACATCCTAAGATATCACTAATACACGGAATGTAAACTTGGCTACACAGGAACTGGATTACATAACAGAAAAGGGCCTCAAATTTAGAAAACCAACTTATGCTTGCTTAAGGGGAAAGGTGAGTTGGGGTGCTGCACAAAACCAGAGATTGAAATGAGCACAGATAAAGTTCCTTAAGCCAAATATGTAATAGACAAGAGCTACTCCTTGCTCAACGAGATGGACTCAACACCCCATATTAAACGCCTAAGAATGTACCTGACTAGTAAGTATCTTAAAACCTATGGATTGCTATGTCTCCAAAAGAGAATGAAGCGTGTGTACAGGGGCATAAACGCAGCAGTGATAGGATTGGAGAGGTTCGGTGAGCAAATGAAGACCCTTTGAAGTCATATTGCATGGTACCCATTCCACGGGTCTCAACTCTCCATGTTTAAGGGATTCCTCCTTCAGCTAAAACATGCATGTGGAACCCAGAGTATGATCAACCGTGTGATCGGGAGACGTGTTCAAATATGTCTCCGTCCTCATCCCCTGGTACTCGGGTGCAACATTCCAGATGCTTTACTAACTCTCTCCCGACTTGGAGAGTCAGTGCCTTTAAACTCCTGTTTGGCCCAGTTTGCAATTTCTGCGGAAGATGAACAGGAATAGGGTGAACCAATGAGAGACTAGCTGGAGGTGTCTGGACGGGCAAATTTAACTCTCATTTCCCACCAGGAAGAGGAATTAACCAAAGGCTCAGCGTGCCGTGCCAGAACCAGATTAGGGCCTGACACAATCCTGAGGTGTTGCGGCCAGCTCACAAGAAAGCGAGTTGAAGAAAGGAGCTCAGGGGCACTGTAATCACAAACCTGCAGAGTTATAAATGACAGCTATCGTCCAAAAATATACTGAAGTAAGTCTGCCAAGAGGACTTGAAAGCGGGGCAGAATTTCAGGAATCCGATTTCAGGAGGTACACTGGAATTGCATTTAATGCATAGGAAAAGAGGCAGAACGTGGACAATGATGCACTTGGCCAAAAAGGGCGTATGCGTTTTTTCCTGAATATATTCAGGAAAAGACGCATATGCCCTTTTTGGCCAACCAAGCAAGCTTGCAAAGGAAATCTGCACTACAATGAAGTCTCACTTCCCCCCGGTGAAAAGGGCCATCTGAAAAAAGTGTAAAATCCAGAAAGGCAGGACAGGCCATGGAGAACTGGGAGCCTTGTTATGCTGGTGGGTGGGATGTAAATTGCCAACAGCCACTAGGGAGAAGTGTATGGTGTTTCCTGAAACATCTAAAAAACAAAGCAACAGAGCCTAGGACACTTCCACTTATGGTCCTATAGCTTAGGGAAATTAAAATGAAAAAGACACAGCCACCCCAAAGTTTGGGACGGCTCTGTTTACAAGAACCTCGTTTACGGTACAAGTTCAATATCACAGAAAGTGAAAAATGGATAAAGAAGTTGTGGTACTTACGTACAATGCAATATCACTCAACAATGAAATCTATATCATCAGGCCCGTAGCAGCATAATGAGTGGATTCAGGTATGATGATTCTAACTGAAATAAGTCACACAGAAAAAGAAACATCATAAGATATCACTAATACACGGAATGTAAACTTGGCTACTGAGGAACTGAATTACAAAACAGAACAAGGTCTCAAATTTAGAAAACCAACTTATGCTTGCTTAAGGGGAAAGGTGAGTTGGGGTGCTGCATAAAACCAGAGATTGAAATGAGCACAGATAAAGTTCCTTAAGCCAAATATGGAATAGACAAGAGCTACTCCTTGCTCAACGAAATGGACTCAACACCCCATATTAAACGCCTAAGAATGTACCTGACTAGTAAGTATCTTAAAACCTATGGATTGCTATGTCTCCAAAAGAGAATCAAGCGTGTGTACAGGGGCATAAACGCAGCAGTGATAGGATTGGAGAGGTTCGGTGAGCAAATGGAGACCCTTTGAAGTCATATTGCATGGTACCCATTCCACGGGTCTCAACTCTCCAGGTTTAAGGGATTCCTCCTTCAACTAAAACATGCATGTGGAACCCAGAGTATGATCAACCGTGTGATCGGGAGACGTGTTCAAATATGTCTCCGTCCTCGTCCCGTGGTACTCGGGTGCAACATTCCAGATGCTTCACTAACTCTCTCCCGACTTGGAGAGTCAGTGCCTTTAACCTCCTGTTTGGCCCATTTTGCAATTTCTGCGGAAGATGAACAGGAATAGGGAGAACCAATGAGAGACTAGCTGGAAGTGTCTGGACGGGCAAATTTAACTCTCATTTCCCACCAGGAAGAGGAATTAACCAAAGGATCAGCGTGCTGTGCCGGAACCAGATTAGGGCCTGAAGCAATCCTGCGGTGTTGCGGCCAGCTCACAAAACAGCGAGTTGAAGAAAGGAGCTCAGGGGCACTGTAATTCACAAACCTGCAGAGTTATAAATGACAGCTATCGTCCAAAAATATACTGAAGTAAGGCTGCCAAGAGGACTTGAAAGCCGTTCAGAATTGCAGGAAAACGATTTCAGGAGGTAGACTGGAATTGTATTTAAAGCATAGGAAAAGAGGCAGAACGCCGAGAATGATGCACTTGGCCAAATAGGACGTATGCGTTTTTTCCTGAATATATTCAGGAAAAAATGCATACGTCCTTTTTGGCCAACCAAGCAAGCTTGCAAAGGAAATCTGCACTACAATGAAGTCTCACTTCCCCCCGGTCAAAAGGGCCATCTGAAAAAAGTGTAAAATCCAGAAAGGCAGGACAGGCCATGGAGAACTGGGAGCCTTGTTATGCTGATGGGCGGGATGTAAATTGCCAACAGCCACTCCGGAAAAGTGTATGGTGTTTCCTGAAACATCTAAAAAACAAAGCAACAGAGCCTAGGGCACTTCCACTTATGGTCCTATAGCTTAGGGAAATTAAAATCAAAAAGACACAGCCACCCGAAAAATTGGGACGGCTCTGTTTACAGGAACCTCTTCTGCAGCACAAGTTAAATATGCCAGAGAGCAAATAATGGATAAAGAAGTTGCAGTACTTACGTACAACAGAATACCTCTCAGCAATGAAAACTATGTCACCAGGCCCGTACCAGCCTAATGAGTAGATTGAGGCATGGTGATTCTAAGTGAAAAAAGTCACACAGAAAAAGAAACATCATAAGGTACCACTAATACATGGAATGAGAACTTGGCTACATATGAACTGAATTACAAAACAGAACAGGCTCTCATGTTTAGAAATCCAACTTATGCTTGCTTAAGGGGGAAGGTGAGTTGGGGTGCTGCATAAAACCAGAGTTTGAAATTAGCACAGATACCGTTCCATAAGCTAAATATGTAATAGACAAGACCTACCCCTTGCTCAAGGAAATGGACTCAACAATGAGGTATCACCTCACACCTGGTAGAATGGACATCATCAGAAAATCTACAAACAAAAAATGCTGGAAAGGGTGTGGAGAAAAGGAACCCTCTTCCACTATTGTTGGGAATATAAATTGATACAGTCACTATGGAGAACAATATGGAGTTTCTTAAGAAACTAACAGTAGAATTACCATATGATACAGCAATCCCAGTTCTGGACATATACCCAGACAAAACCATAAATCAAAAAGAGACATTCACCGCAATGTTCATTGCCTCACTCTTTACAATATCGAGGTAATGGAAGCAACCTAAATGCCCACAGACAGACGAATGCATAAAGCAGTGGTACATATATAAAATGGAATATTACTAAGCCATGAAAAGGAATGAAATTGGGTCATTTGTAGAGACGTCGATGGATCTAGAGACTGTCATACAGAGTGAAGTAAGTCAGAAAGAGAAAAACAAATCTTGTATATTCATGCATATATGTGGAACCTAGAAAAACTGTACAGATTAACCATTTTGCAAGGCATAAATAGAGCAACACATGTAGACAACAAACGTATGGACAACAAGGGGGAAAGCTGTTGGGGGGGTTGGTGGTGGGAGGAGTTGTGAGACTGGGATTGGCATGTATACATTTATATATATAAAATAGATAACCAATAAGAACCTGCTGTATAAAAATATAAAATAAAATTCAAAATTAAAAAGAAATAAAATTTAAAAAATAAAACAGAAAAAACAATTATTCCCTTCACATACATGTATTTATATGAATAAATTATTTCCATGCTTATATCTGTAAATACAAAAAAGAGGAATAAAATCTACCTTGAACCAAAAACGAAAAAGAGAAAAAAAACACAGAACCCACCAGTTCCACAGAGGAAAACCGTATCAGGGCACTTGCTCCAGTTGTAAACAATTCTGAAGTTGGTCAGTGGTGGGGAATCGTCTCCCATTCAGCCAGCAGCCCCCATGCAACAAGCGTCCTCATTGAAAAGCTGGGGCACCGTGCCGAGGCATCTGTGAGTAAACGTGAGCTGAGCCCCAGGCCAGTTGCTGCTGAACTATTCCCACCCGTCCCAGGTAAAACACCTGAATATATACAAGGACTTGAAAGCCTAGAGGAAGGGCCATAGAGCCACACGAGTGACAGCATACCGGCCGACTTGGTGCCTGCAGGCCAGCCAGGATGGTCCTGGCCCTGGGTGCTCTTCTGGAAGATTTCCATTTCCCTGCCTGAGATACCCGTCCTGTCCCTGCCCCCACTGCTTCTTTCCTTCCTCACCTCTGCCCAGGGAGAAATTCCAGCAGCAGGTATGGGTGACACATCCTCTTCTTTAGCAGGTGGCAGCCTGGCAACTGCTGCAGAAAGTCCAGCAGAGCCCCACTCACACTGGGCCACCCACAAAGCCGTGGCCTCTCACTCCCTCCCACCAGCCCAGCCCCGAGACTGCTGACAGGGCAGAGAAAATGGCGTCAGGCACGGCTGCAGGGCCTCTTGCTGCCTGGAGTGGTATTTATATTGATCTCAACCCAGGCACACCTGGGGAGGGCTGGCCGGCACGGTAAGGCTGCCCAGGTCAGCCAATCATCACCCCTCAGGGGCTCACAGTTGCAGAAAATGGAACTTGCTGAACCGGCCAGGTCCAAGGAACAGGTGTGGGCTCCTGAGAGTCAGGATAGACAAGGGGCTGCAGCTTTGGCTTGTTTTCTAATCATTTTATCTGGCCCATGAGTGGGAGACAACTTCAAGAAAACCCTCTCCTAATGAGAGGAACCCAGGAGTCAGGGAGAGGAGGGGTGGGTGGTGGTTGGAGACAGAGGCCTGGTGCCCCGGGTGCAGTGGAAGTCTCTGGAAGACCAGGTGGAGGGAGACCGCACAGAGTGATGCCCAAGGTCACAGACCTGTCGCAGCTGCTGTTTGTTAGTTCAAGTCCTGCTCTGAGGTGCTCTGTGTCAGCTCTGAGCGACAGGTGAGCTGGGGGTGCTCTGCAATGAGGGCTATGTGCACGGTTCCTGTGTGCCCAGCCCTGCCACGGTACCTGCAAGGGTAGCTCTGTATCCTGGGAGGGGCCTGACCACGAGAGCCCCGTGGGCTGGGGTGGGGGTGGGGTACCTGCCCAGGTGAGCTCCATATTCTGGGATTGGTCTGACCACGAGAGCCCCATGGGCTGCTGGGGACCTGGTAAAGGATGTCAGGACAGTCAGTGAAGCCACCGAGGATATACCTCCAGCTGTTCCTAATTCCTACACCCTGCTGGTCATTCTACCAACCACCAGGACATGGTATTCTGTATTAGTCTTCAATGATGCCTTCTTTTGTATTCCATTAGTCCCAGAGTCACAAGAAATTTTGGTTTGTGAGTGGCAGGGCTCAACATACAACTAAAACAATACTTCCGGGCCGTCTTGCCCCAAGGGTGCAAAAATTCCCACACCATCTTTGGGGAAAGCTTAGCTAAAGACCTAAAAGTTCTACCTCTGGGAAAGGAAACCCTCCTTCAGTACGCAGACGACATTCTGATCGCCAGCCCTACTAAGGAGGCCTCTGAACTACCAAGCCAATAAAGGATAGAAGTTGTCCAAGAAAAAGCTCAAATATCACAGACTGCGGTGACCTGCCTGGGCTTCGTTCTCACAGAAGGTCGGAGAAGCCCATCCCAGGAAAGGGAAGAAACCATTTTCAGCCTTACCCCTTTCTAAAACTAGAAGACAGCTTAGGGGTTCCTGGGGAGGCCAGGGTTTGCTGCTTCTGGATCCCTAACTACAGTCTACTAGCTGGGCCTCTATATGAAACACTGAAAGGAAAAGATGATGATCCTTTTGAATAGAATCCAGAAGTGGCCTTTCAAGAATGGAAAGAGCAGTCAATTCAGACCCTTGCCCTGGAACTCCCTAATTTAGCTAAACCCTTTGACCTTTACATTCCCGGTGAAAGGTGAATCGCCATTGGAGAATTAGTGCAAAAACTGGGACCACTTGAAATGGAACAATGCAAGAATGCCATCCAGGTAGGATAAACTACGGGCACCAAGGGGCTTGGCCCACTGCCACATCTGGCCAAGATACTGGCGGTATCTAAAAACCTGGAAATCAGCAGCCCAAAAGGCCACCTCCCTCCTAAGGGAAAAGGACCCCACATGGTGATCCTAACCACCAACCATGCCCTGAAGTTGCAGGGTTCGCTCCGTGGGCACACCAACCTCGAGTGAGGAGGCCCTCCAACTCCAACATCCAGAGAGATAACCGGGGGCAACAGGGCACCATGACGACTCGTGTGAACATCACTTGACCTGGAGTTTCTCTCATAAAACAACAAGAGTGTGTCCCAAAAGAGCAGACTACTGCTTGCAGGACTTACTGCATGCAGAGGGGAGCTAATAATCTTGGCGGGGGAACCGTATATCACACTGTCACCATAGAAAAGCCTACAGACACCTTGATGATGGTGGCCAATAAGACCAGCTGGACTCCTGTTTACTTCAAAAGGCTGTTGACTCAGTGGCCATCATGGTCCTTGATCACCACTGACCCTGGACTGTCTGGGAGTTGAGCAGGCAGGGCTCTGACACCTGGTGCCGTTTGTACGTTAATTCAGGGGCCTAATTGAAGAAAGCGCAGACTACTGGTCAGAGCATCTAGGCTGGCAGAAACGGTCAGCCTAAGGTGGCTGAACAAATGTGGGGCGGAGTGAAACCGGCCCCCACAGCGTCTCTGCACATCTCTTTCCTGGACCCTTAAAGGTCATTAGAATCTATAACACTTCCAATGCTGGTGCTCAGGTGGACGAGCAGGGAGACAGGGGCCCTGGGGACAATCAACGTCACCTGGAGGCTGCTGGGGAGAAGCTCTGATCCTCGCCCCCGGGTATGAGGGCTCCCAACTCAGCACTCAGCAGTTACAGAAGAAGGGTCTGCACTCTCAGCACTCCAAGAATGAGGAACGGGACAAAAGGCAGAGGAGGGGTTTGTCCCCAGCAAAGCCCATTAAAAATCCCTGGGAGATAAAAATAGAATCTGGGCAATAAAGTCAAGTCTAACCTTTTTTATCCTTTGTGCTTTGTCTAATTTCATGTGCTCCTAGGGTCCCGCATGCAGAGGTTCCACACCCGGCACTTCAGACCAGATTTCCTAGTGCAGAATGGCTGGGACGACACCTCAGCTCCTGGGGCCCAGTGCAGACTCCGTGATATAGAGCCTGAGCTGCAGCCAACCCGGCCCTCGAGAGCTCCGCCCCCTCCCTCCCACTGACTCTGACAGGATCTCTACACAACAGCCCAGCCCACAGCCCACGGGGTAGTGCATGCTCTCACCTCTCCATTCTCTGATCAAAATATAAAGTTTCCTTTGCTTGTGAACCAAACTCAGTCTCGATCTGTTGGCCCCAATGACACTGGGCAGGGGGACACTTGTTGGGGTCCACTCTGGAGGATCAGTAACAGAAATTGAGACTATTGTAACCTCAATGAACAGATGTGTGAGCCAAACTGTAGTTAACATAGAACAGTGTATAAGGCTCGGGTAAAATAAGATGTTTCTAACACTTCCATTTGATATTTCCATCACTTTATTATAAGCAAGTTCAGTGAAAAGGTTTGTCTTATTTGTCAGGTCAATATTAGAGAAACGAAGTGATTTCTTTCCAAGGATGTACATCTAATAATCTTGGTTAAAGCTTCAATCTTGTTTTAAATGCTTTTCCATTGAAAATGATACCTCTCTTTCAGCTCCCCCATTTCTGAGAAGTATAAAATCTTATAATTTATTATTACCAAAGGGGAAAGGTGGGAGGAGGGATAAATTAACAGTTTGGGATTAACACATACACACTGCTATGTATAAAATAGATCATCAACAAGGAACTACTGTATAGCACAGGGAACTACACTCAACATTTTGCTATAACCTATAAGGGGAAATAATCTGAAAAAGAATAGATATTTTTATTGACATCATCTATCAATGACAGTAAAAGTGTAACCTAAGGGAAGCTGGTGGTGAGTGCTTCTGACCCTGAAGACTTCAATCATCTAAAGTTTGGACTCTGCCTACTTCCCAAGGCCCTTAATGAACATATGTGTAGCCGTAGCTTAAAAAATTTCCCAGTTTGGGTTTCAGGTAGACACTGATTTTGAAAAAGCCCTGATATTCTCCTTACATGTATGGGACTCTTCCTACTGCTAAAACATGTCTGTCACACCCAGAGGATGGTATACCATCTGATCGGGAAGAGTTTGGAAAAGGCATCTCATCTCCTCATCTCCTGGTGCTCGGGTTCACCCCTCCAGCGTCTTTACTAACAGTCTCCCCACTTGGAGATGTCAGCACTATCAACATCCTGTTGCGTACAGTTTGGAATTTGTCCAGAGGATGAAGCGGAAGGGTGAGGAACAATGAGAGACAAGTCCTAGGTGTTCAGACAGGCACATGTCACTCTAATTTCCAATCAGGAAGACGAATTGACCAAAGGCTAGGATTGCCCATGGAAACAGTATAGGGCTTGAGGAAATCCTGCTGCTTTGTGGCCAGTTCCCATAAACACAAGTTGAACAATGGAACTCAGGGGCAGTAAAATTCATGAAACTGCAGAGTTGAAAATATCCATCACTGAAAAATGTCTTGAGGAAAGTCAGAGAAAAGGACTTGTAAGCAAGGGAGAATGGCAGGAAAGGGATTTGAGGAGGTAGAAAGGACTCGCCATTAAGCACAAGAAAAGGAGCTGAACATTGCCAACATTGCAGTTGGCCAAAAAGGGTGTATGCGTTTTTTTCTGTATATATTCAAGAAAAGGGCATACACTTTTTTAGCCAAGCAAACAGGTGGGCACTGGAAGTCAATACTACAAAAGATATCACTTCGCATCAGTCAGAAGAGCCATCCTCATAAAGCATAAACAACAGAAATGCAGGACAGGGCAAGGAGAAGAGGGAGCCCTGTGAGACTTATAGTGGAAATGTATATTGCCAACGGCCATTCTGGAGAAGTGTATTGTGTTTACTAAAGCATCTAAAAAATGAGCTACAGAGCATAGGGCACTTGCACTCATGGGCGTATATCTTGGGAAAAACAAAAATTGAGAGGACACAGGCACCCCAAAGTTTACCCTCTCTCTGTTTAAAAGATCCTCGACTAGGATATAACTTAAATGTCTCTGGAGAGAAAAAATGGATAGAGATGTGGTACTTAGGTAGAGTGGAATATTATTCAGCCTAGAAATCAATGAAATATGGCCAGTTGTAACAACTCCGGAGGAGTTACGTATGATCTTTCTAAGTGACATAATTCAAAAAGAAAAAGACACATATCATAAGATATCACTTAAAGGTGGAATCCAAAATGGCTACACATGAAATAAATTACAAAACAAAAACATAGTCAAATATGTAGAAAACACGCATAAGGCTGCTAAACGGGAAAGGTGGGGAGGGGTGAGGCATCATCCAGGAGGTTGAAATTAGCAAAGATACCATTCCAAATACCAAACTGATAATCAACAAGGCCTACACCGTAGCTAAAAGAACTGC
Organism: Orcinus orca; assembly: GCF_937001465.1. Taxonomy (NCBI): domain Eukaryota; kingdom Metazoa; phylum Chordata; class Mammalia; order Artiodactyla; family Delphinidae; genus Orcinus; species Orcinus orca. Next base: position 786,332 of record NW_026043735.1, read on the forward strand.
ACTCAGCACACTCAAGTCACCGGAAAAGAATATATACGACTGGTAAGAATCTGAAAAAGAATTTACTGATGTCTCTCTGTACGTGAATCAAGTGGATGTACAGCAGCAAGAAACAGAGCTTTGAAAATCAGCTGTAACCAATATAGTAATAAATTGAAAAAAATAAACGACAGAGAGACAGAGAAAACCTCTTACAACTTTTCCATGATGCAACATGGATTGAACACATCTAGACCCACAGCAGGATGAGACATAAGGCTGGAAGCTGTTTGCACTAAGAGAAATGTGAGGTTGGGTGAGGAAATGCACACCCTTTAAAGTAATACTACCTGGTACCCATTCAATGGGTCCCAAATCTGCAGGTTAAAGGGATCTTCCTACAGCTAAAACATGCATGGAAAACCCAGAGGACTGTACACCATGTGATCGGGAGATGTGTCTAAAATGCAGCTCATTTATCCTCTCCTGGTGCTCCTGTTCACCATTCCAGCCACGTTACTTAGAATCTCCCCACTTGGAGAATCAGCACATTTCAACTTCTGTTTCACACATTTTGCAAATTGTGAGGAGGATGAACGGGAAGAGGGGGAACCAATGAGAGAATAGTTGTAGGGGTTTGGACGGGCACATATCACTCTAATTTCCCATTAAGAATAAGAATTGAAAAAAGGCTCAGCCCGCCTCGCCGGAGCCAAAATAGGGCCTGAAGCAATCCTGTGGGTTTGAGGCCAGCTCACAAAAGAGCAACTTAAAAAATGGGGCTCAGGGTCACTGCAATTCACAAACCTGCAGAGTTATAAATGAAAACTAACGTCCAAAAATATGTTGAGGTAAGGCAAAGAAGAGGATCTGAATGCAAGACAGAATTGCAAGAAACAGATTTCAAGAGATAGATTGGACTCGTCTTTAAAGCACATGAAAAGCGGCAGAATTTCGACAATGATGCAGTTGGCCCAAAAGGGCGTATGCGTTTTTCCCTGATTATATCCAGGAAAAAACGCATACGCACTTTATGGGCAACGAAGCAAGCAAGCAATGCAAATGTGCACAACAAAGAAGTCTCATTTCCCACCGGTCAAAAGGGCCATCCTAAAAAATTGTAAAAGCCAGAAATGCAGGACAGGCCATGGAGAACAGGGAGCCTTTATACGCTGATGGGCAGTGTGTGAACTGCCGAGAGCCACTCTGGAGAAGTGTATGGTGGTTCCCAAATCATCTAAAAAACAGCTACAGAGCATAGGACACTTCCAATCATGGGAGTATATCTAGGGAAGTCTAAAAATCAACAAGACACAAGCACACCACAGTTTAGGGCTACTCTGTTTACAAGAACCTCAACTTCAGTACACCTTAAATATCCCAGGAAAGAGAACAATGGATAAAGAAGATGTGGTACTTATGTACAATGGAATATCTCTTCACCATGAAATCAATGTAATAAGGCTAGTAGAAGGATAAAGAGTGGATTTAGGTCCGATAATACTACTTGAAATAAGTCAAACAGAAAAAGAAACATATCATAAGATATCACTTATAGAGGGAGGGTAAATATGGCTGCACAAGAAATGAATTACAGAACAGAACAGTGTCTCACATTTAGAAAACACACTTATGTCAGCTTAAGGGGAAAGGAGAGGTGGGGTGATGCATAAAACCAGAGTTTGAAATTAGCACAGATACCGTTCAATAAACCAAATAGATATTAGACAAGATCTACACCTTGCTCAATGAACTGGCCTCAACACACCCTATACACCGCAGAGAAATATATCTGAGTAATAAGAATCTTAAAACCCATGTATTGATATATCTCCATAAGGGAATCAAGTGTGTGCAGAGCGGCACAAACACAGCAGTGAAAATGAGCTAAACCCCATTATAGAAATAAATTTTAAAAACAAAACGCAGAAACAATGAAAGAGAGAAAAATTCTTACAAAATTTGCTCAGGGGCTGTGATGCAACCTGGATTGACCACATATAAACCCACAGCTGGATAAGACATAAGGCTGCACACTTGGGGCTGAGAGGATTGGTGAGCTTTGGTGAGCAACTGCCAAAAGTTTAATGCAATACTTCATGCTACTCATTCCAAGGGTCCCAAAACTCCAGGTTGAAGGGAATCTTCCTACAGCTAAACCATGCTTGGGAAACCCAGCGACTGGTATACCATATGATCGGGAAAGGTTTCTAAAACACACCTCATTTTTCCTCTCCTGGGGCTCCAGATCGACATTCCAGCCACTTTACTAACAATATCCCCACATGGAGAGTCAATGCCTTTAAGTTCTGGTATCGCACAGTCTGCAGTTAGTGCGGAGGATGAATGGGAATAGGGGGAACCAGTGAGAAACTAGCTGTAGCAGTTTCAATGGGCACATGTCACTCTAATTTCACATCAGTAAGAAGAATAAACCAAAGGCACAGCAAGGTGTCCCAGAAGAAGAATAGGGCGTGAAGGAATCCTGTGGTTATGAGGCAAGATCACAAAAATAAGAGCTGAAAAATGGAGCTAAGGGCCACTGCAATTCAAAAACCTGCAGAGTTATAAAGGCCAACTATTTTCAAAAAATATATTGAGATAAGGCTACGAAGAGGCATTGAAAGCAAGGCACAATTGCAGGAAACCGATTTCAGGAGGTAGACTGGAATTGCATTTAAAGCATAGGAAAAGAGGCAGAACGTCAACAATGATGCACTTGGCCAAAAAGGGCGTATGCGTTTTTTCCTGAATATATTCAGGAAAAAACGCATACGCCCTTTTTGGCCAACCAAGCAAGCTTGCAAAGGAAATCTGCACTACAATGAAGTCTCACTTCCCCCCGGTCAAAAGGGCCATCTGAAAAAAGTGTAAAATCCAGAAAGGCAGGACAGGCCATGGAGAACTGGGAGCCTTGTTATGCTGATGGGCCGGATGTAAATTGCCAACAGCCACTCAGGAGAAGTGTATGGTGTTTCCTGAAAAATCTAAAAAACAAAGCAACAGAGCCTACGGCACTTCCACTTATGGTCCTATAGCTTAGGGAAATTAAAATCAAAAACACACAGCCACCCCAAAGTTTGGGAGGGCTCTGTTTACAAGAACCTCCTTTACGGTACAAGTTCAATATTACAGAAAGCGAAAAATGGATAAAGAAGTTGTGGTATTTATGTACAATGCAATATCACTCAGCAATGACATCTATGTCATCAGGCCCGTAGCAGCATAATGAGTGGATTCAGGTATGATGATTCTAACTGAAATAAGTCACACAGAAAAAGAAACATCATAAGATATCACTAATACACGGAATGTAAACTTGGCTACACAGGAACTGGATTACAAAACAGAACAGGGTCTCAAATTTAGAAAACCAACTTATGCTTGCTTAAGGGGAAAGGTGAGTTGGGGTGCTGCATAAAACCAGAGATTTAAATGATCACAGATAAAGTTCCTTAAGCAAAATATGTAATAGACAAGAGCTACTCCTTGTTCAACGAAATGGACTCAACACCCCATATTAAACGCCTAAGAATGTACCTGACTTGTAAGTATCTTAAAACCTATGGATTGCTATGTCTCTGAAAGAGAATCAAGCATGTGTACAGGGGCATAAACGCAGCAGTGATAGTATTGGAGAGGTTCGGTGAGCAAATGAAGACCCTTTGAAGTCATATTGCATGGTACCATTTCCACGGGTCTCAACTCTCCAGGTTTAAGGGATTCTTCCTTCGGCTAAAACATGCATGTGGAACCCAGAGTATGATCAACCGTGTGATGGGGAGACGTATTCCAATATGTCTCAGTTTTCATCCCCTGGTACTCGGGTGCAACATTCCAGACGGTTTACTAACACTCTCCCGACTTGGAGAGTCAGTGCCTTTCACCTCTTGTTTGGCCCAGTTTGCAATTTCTCCAGAAGATGAACTGGAATAGGGAGAACCAATGAGAGACTAGCTGGAGGTGTCTGGACGGGCAAATTTAACTCTCATTTCCCACCAGGAAGAGGAATTAACCAAAGGCTCAGCGTGCCGTGCCGGAACCAGATTAGGGCCTGAAGCAATCCTGCGGTGTTGTGGCCAGCTCACAAGAAAGCGAGTTGAAGAAAGGAGCTCAGGGGCACTGTAATTCACAAACCTGCAGAGTTATAAATGACAGCTATCGTCCAAAAATATACTGAAGTAAGGCTGCCAAGAGGACTTGAAAGCGGGGCAAAATTGCAGGAAACCGATTTCAGGAGGTAGACTGGAATTGCATTTAAAGCATAGGAAAAGAGGCAAAACGTCGACAATGATGCACTTGGCCAAAAAGGGCGTATGCGTTTTTTCCTGAATATATTCAGGAAAAAACGCATACGCACTTTTTGGCCAACCAAGCAAGCTTGCAAAGGCAATCTGCACTACAATGAAGTCTCACTTCACCCGGGTCAAAAGGGCCATCTGAAAAAAGTGTAAAATCCACAAAGGAAGGACAGGCCATGGAGAACTGGGAGACTTGTTATGCTGATGGGCGGGATGTAAATTGCCAACAACCACTCAGGAGAAGTGTATGGTGTTTCCTGAAACATCTAAAAAACAAAGCAACAGAGCCTAGGGCACTTCCACTTATGGTCCTATAGCTTAGGGAAATTAAAATCAAAAAGACACAGCCACCCCAAAGTTTGGGATGACTCTGTTTACAAGAACCTCGTTTACAGTACAAGTTCAATATCACAGAAAGCGAAAAATGGATAAAGAAGTTGTGGTATTTACGTACAATGCAATATTCCTCAGCAATGACATCTATGTCATCAGGCCCGTAGCAGCATAATGAGTGGATTCAGGTATGATGATTCTAACTGAAATAAGTCACACAGAAAAAGAAACATCATAAGATATCACTAATACACGGAATGTAAACTTGGCTACACAGGAACTGAATTACAAAAGAGAACAGGGTCTCAAATTTAGAAAACCAGCTTATGCTTGCTTAAGGGGAAAGGTGAGTTGGGGTGCTGCATAAAACCAGAGATTGAAATGAGCACAGATAAAGTTCCTTAAGCCAAATATGTAATAGACAAGAGCTACTCCTTGCTCAACGAAATGGACTCAAAACCCCATATTAAACGCCTAAGAATGTACCTGACTAGTAATATCTTAAAATCTATGGATTGCTATGTCTCCGAAAGAGAATCAAGCATGTGTAGAGGGGCATAAACGCAGCCGTGATAGGATTGGAGAGGTTCGGTGAGCAAATGAAGACCCTTTGAAGTCATATTGCATGGTACCCATTCCACGGGTCTCAACTCTCAAGGTTTAAGGGATTCTTCCTTCAGCTAAAACATGCATGTGGAACCCAGAGTATGATCAACCGTGTGATCGGGAGACGTGTTCAAATATGTCTCAGTTCTCGTCGCCTGGTACTCGGGTACAAAATTCCAGACGCTTTACTAACACTCTCTCGACTTGGAGAGTCAGTGCCTTTAACCTGCTGTTTCACTCAGTTTGCAAATTCTGTGGAAGATGAACAGGAATAGGGAGAACCAATGAGAGACTAGCTGGAGGTTTCTGGACGGGCAAATTTAACTCTCATTTCCAACCAGGAAGACGAATTAACCAAAGGCTCAGCATGCCGTGCCGGAACCAGATTAGGGCCTGAAGCAATCCTGCGGTGTTGCGGCCAGCTCACAAGAAAGCGAGTTGAAGAAAGGAGCTCAGGGGCACTGTAATTCACAACCATGCACAGTTATAAATGACAGCTATCGTACAAAAATATACGAAGTAAGGCTGCCAAGAGTCCTTGAATGCAGGGCAGAAATGCAGGAAACCAATTTCAGGAGGTAGACTGGAATTGCATTTAAAGAGGCAGAACGTCGACAATGATGCACTTGGCCAAAAAGGGCATATGCGTTTTTTCCTGAATATATTCAGGAAAAAACGCATATGCACTTTTAGGCCATCAAGCAAGCTTGCAAAGGAAATCTGCACTACAATGAAGTCTCACTTCCCCCTGGTCAAAAGGGCGATCTGCAAAAAGTGTAAAATCCAGAAAGGCAGGACAGGCCATGGAGAACTGGGAGCCTTGTTATGCTGATGGGTGGGATGTAAATTGCCAACAGCCACTGGGGAGAAGTATATGGTGTTTCCTGAAACATCTATAAACAAAGCAACAGAGCTTAGGGCACTTCCACTTATGGTCCTATAGCTTAGGGAAATTAAAATCAAAAAGACACAGCCACCCCAAAGTTTGGGATGGCTCTGTTTACAAGAACCTCGTTTACGGTACAAGTTCAATATCGCAGAAAGTGAAAAATGGATAAAGAAGTTGTGGTACTTACGTACAATGTAATATCACTCAGCAATGAAATCTATGTCATCAGGCCAATAGCAGCATAATGAGTGGATTCAGCTATGATGATCCTAACTGAAACAAGTCACACAGAAAAGGAAACATCATAAGATATCACTAATACAGGGAATGTAAACTTGGCTACACAGGAACTGGATTACAAAGAAGAACAGTGTCTCAAATGTAGAAAACCAACATATGCTTGCTTAAGGGGAAAGGTGAGTTGGGGTGCTGCATAAAACGGGAGATTGAAATGAGCACAGATAAAGTTCCTTAAGCCAAATATGGAATAGACAAGAGCTACTCCTTGCTCAACAAAATGGACTCAACACCCCATATTAAACGCCTAAGAATGTACCTGACTAGTAAGTATCTTAAAACCTATGGATTGCTATGTCTCCGAAAGAGAATCAAGCGTGTGTACAGAGGCATAAACACAGCAGTGATAGGATTGGAGAGGTTCGGTGAGCAAATGAAGACCCTTTGAAATCATATTGCATGGTACCCATTCCACGGGTCTCAACTCTCCAGGTTTAAGGGATTCTTCCTTCATCTAAAACATGCATGTGGAACCCAGAGTATGATATACCGTGTGATCGGGAGACGTGTTCAAATATGTCTCAGTTTTCCTCCCCTGGTACTCGGGTGCAACACTCCAGATGCTTTACTACCACTCTCCCAACTTGGAGACTCAGTGCCTTAAACCTCTTGATGGCCCAGTTTGCAATTTCTGTGGAAGATGAACAGGAAGAGGGAGAACCAGTTAGAGACTAGCTGGAGGTGTCTGGACGGGCAAATTTAACTCTCATTTCCCACCAGGAAGAGGAATTAACCAAAGGCTCAGCGTGCCGTGCCGGAACCAGATTAGGGCCTGAAGCAATCCTGCGGTGTTGCGGCCAGCTCACAAGAAAGCGAGTTGAAGAAAGGAGCTCAGGGGCACTGTAATTCACAAACCTGCAGAGTTATAAATGACAGCTATCGTCCAAAACTATACTGAAGTAAGGCTGCCAAGAGGACTTGAGAGCGGGGCAGAATTACAGGAAACCGATTTCAGGAGGTAGACTGGAATTGCATTTAAAGCATAGGAAAAGAGGCAGAACGTCCACAATGATGCACTTGGCCAAAAAGGGTGTATGCGTTTTTTCCTGAATATATTCAGGAAAAAACGCATTTGCCCTTTTTGGCCAACCAAGCAAGCTTGCAAAGGAAATCTGCACTACAATGAAGTCTCACTGCCCCCCGGTCAAAAGGGCCATCTGAAAAAAGTGTAAAATCCAGAAAGGCAGGAGAGGCCATGGAGAACTGGGATCCTTGTTATGCTGAAGAGCGGGATGTAAATTGCCAACAGCCACTCGGGAGAAGTGTATGATGTTTCCTGAAACATATAAAAAACAAAGCAACAGAGCCTAGGGCACTTCCACTTATGGTCCTATAGCTTAGGGAAATTAAAATCAAAAAGACACAGCCACCCCAAAGTTTCGGACGGCTCTGTTTACAAGAACCTCGTTTACGGTACAAGTTCAATTTCACAGAAAGTGAAAAATGGATAAAGAAGTTGTGGTACTTACGTACAATGCAATATCACTCAGCAATGAAATCTATGTCATCAGGCCCGTAGCAGCATAATGAGTGGATTCAGGTATGATGTTTCTAACTGAAATAAGTCAGACAGAAAAAGAAACATCATAAGATATCACTAATACACGGAATGTAAACTTGGCTACACAGGAACTGGATTACAAAAGAGAACAGTGTCTCAAATTTAGAAAACCAACTTATGCTTGCTTAAGGGGAAAGATGAGTTGGGGTGCTGCATAAAACCAGAGATTGAAATGAGCACAGATAAAGTTCCTTAAGCCAAATATGGAATAGACAAGAGCTACTCCTTGCTCAACGAAATGGACTCAACACCCCATATTAAACGCCTAAGAATGTCCCTGACTAGTAAGTATCTTAAAACCTATGGATCGCTCTGTCTCCGAAAGAGAATCAAGCGTGTGTACAGGGGCATAAACGCAGCAGTGATAGGATTGGAGAGGTTCGGTGAGCAAATGAAGACCCTTTGAAGTCATACTGCATGGTACCCATTCCACGGGTCTCAACTCTCCAGGTTTAAGGGATTCTTCCTTCAGCTAAATCATGCATGTGGAACCCAGAGTATGATCAACCGTGTGATCGGGAGACGTGTTCCAATATGTCTCAGTTCTCGTCCCCTGGTACTCGGGTGCAACATTCCAGACGCTTTACTAACACTCTCCCGACTTGGAGAGTCAGTGCCTTTAACCTCCTGTTTGGCCCAGTTTGCAATTTCTGCGGAAGATGAACAGGAATAGGGAGAACCAATGAGAGACTAGCTGGAGGTGTCTGGACGGGAAAATTTAACTCTGATTTCCCACCAGGAAGAGGAATTAACCAAAGGCTCAGCGTGCCGTGCCAGAACAAGATTAGGGCCTGAAGCAATCCTGTGGTGTCGCGGCCGGCTCACAAGAAAGCGAGATGAAGAAAGGAGCTCAGGGGCACTGTAATTCACAAACCTGCAGAGTTATAAATGACAGCTATCGTCCAAAAATATACTGAAGTAAGGCTGCAAAGAGGACTTGAAAGCGGGGCAGAATTGCAGGAAACCGATTTCAGGAGGTGGACTGGAATTGCATTTAAAGCATAGGAAAAGAGGCAGAACGTCCACAATGATGCACTTGGCCAAAAAGGGCGTATGCGTTTTTTCCTGAATATATTCAGGAAAAAACGCATACGCCCTTTTTGGCCAACCAAGCAAGCTTGCAAAGGAAATCTGCACTACAATGAAGTCTCCCTTCCCCCCCGTCAAAAGGGCCATCTGAAAAAAAGTGTAAAATCCAGAAAGGCAGGACAGGCCATGGAGAACTGGGAGCCTTGTTATGCTGATGGGCGGGATGTAACTTGCCAACAGCCACTCGGGAGAAGTGTATGGTGTTTCCTGAAACATCTAAAAAACAAAGCAACAGAGCCTAGGGCACTTCCACTTATGGTCCTATAGCTTAGGGAAATTAAAATCAAAAAGACACAGCCACCCCAAAGTTTGGGATGGCTCTGTTTACAAGAAACTCGTTTACGGTACAAGTTCAATATCGCATAAAGCGAAAAATGGATAAAGAAGTTGTGGTACTTACGTACAATGCAATATCACTCAGCAATGACATCTATGTCATCAGGCCCATAGCAGCATAATGAGTGGATTCAGGTATGATGATTCTAACTGAAATAAGTCACACAGAAAAAGAAACATCATAAGATATCACTAATACACGGAATGTAAACTTGGCTACAGAGGAACTGAATTTCAAAACAGAACATGGTCCCAAATTTAGAAAACCAACTTATGCTTGCTTAAGGGGAAAGGTGAGTTGGGGTGCTGCATAAAACCAGAGATTGAAATGAGCACAGATAAAGTTCCTTAAGCCAAATATGTAATAGACAAGAGCTACTCCTTGCTCAACGAAATGGACTCAAAACCCCATATTAAACGCCTAATAATGTACCTGACTAGTAAGTATCTTAAAACCTATGGATTGCTATGTCTCTGAAAGTGAATCAATCGTGAGTACAGGGGCAAAAACGCAGCAGTGATAGGATTGGAGAGTTTTGGTGAGCAAATGAAGACCCTTTGAAGTCATATTGCATGGTACCCATTCCACGGGTCTCAACTCTCCAGGTTTAAGGGATTCTTCCTTCAGCTAAAACATGCATGTGGAACCCAGAGTATGATCAACCGTGTGATCGGGAGACGTGTTGAAATATGTCTCAGTTCTCGTCCCCTGGTACTCGGGTGCAACATTCCAGATGCTTTACTAACACTCTCCCGACTTGGAGAGTCAGTGCCTTTAACCTCCTGTTTGGCCCAGTTTGCAAATTCCGCGGAAGATGAACAGGAATAGGGAGAACCAATGAGAGACTAGCTGGAGGTGTCTGGACGGGAAAATTTAACTCTCATTTCCCACCAGGAAGAGGAATTAACCAAAGGCTCAGCGTGCCATGCCGGAACCAGATTAGGGCCTGAAGCAATCCTGCGGTGTTGCGGCCAGCTCACAAGAAAGCGAGTTGAAGAAAGGAGCTCAGGGGCACTGTAATTCACAAACCTGCAGAGTTATAAATGACAGCTATCATCCAAAAATATACTGAAGTAAGGCTGCCAAGAGGACTTGAAAGCCGGGCAGAATTGCAGGAAACCGATTTCAGGAGGTAGACTGGAATTGCATTTAAAGCATAGGAAAAGAGGCAGAAGGTCGACAATGATGCACTTGGCCAAAAAGGGCGTATGCGTTTTTTCCTGAATATATTCAGGAAAAAACGCATACGCCCTTTTTGGCCAACCAAGCAAGCTTGCAAAGGAAATCTGCACTACAATGAAGTCTCACTCCCCCACCCCCGTCAAAAGGGCCATCTGAAAAAAGTGTAAAATCCAGAAAGGCAGGACAGGCCATGGAGAACTGGGAGCCTTGTTATGCTGATGGGCGGGATGTAACTTGCCAACAGCCACTCGGGAGAAGTGTATGGTGTTTCCTGAAACATCTAAAAAACAAAGCAACAGAGCCTAGGGCACTTCCACTTATGGTCCTATAGCTTAGGGAAATTAAAATCAAAAAGACACAGCCACCCCAAAGTTTGGGATGGCTCTGTTTACAAGAAACTCGTTTACGGTACAAGTTCAATATCGCATAAAGCGAAAAATGGATAAAGAAGTTGTGGTACTTACGTACAATGCAATATCACTCAGCAATGACATCTATGTCATCAAGCCCATAGCAGCATAATGAGTGGATTCAGGTATGATGATTCTAACTGAAATAAGTCACACAGAAAAAGAAACATCATAAGATATCACTAATACACGGAATGTAAACTTGGCTACACAGGAACTGAATTTCAAAACAGAACATGGTCCCAAATTTAGAAAACCAACTTATGCTTGCTTAAGGGGAAAGGTGAGTTGGGGTGCTGCATAAAACCAGAGATTGAAATGAGCACAGATAAAGTTCCTTAAGCCAAATATGTAATAGACACGAGCTACTCCTTGCTCAACGAAATGGACTCAAAACCCCATATTAAACGCCTAATAATGTACCTGACTACTAAGTATCTTAAAACCTATGGATTGCTATGTCTCTGAAAGTGAATCAATCGTGAGTACAGGGGCAAAAACTCAGCAGTGATAGGATTGGAGAGTTTTGGTGAGCAAATGAAGACCCTTTGAAGTCATATTGCATGGTACCCATTCCACGGGTCTCAACTCTCCAGGTTTAAGGGATTCTTCCTTCAGCTAAAACATGCATGTGGAACCCAGAGTATGATCAACCGTGTGATCGGGAGACGTGTTGAAATATGTCTCAGTTCTCGTCCCCTGGTACTCGGGTGCAACATTCCAGATGCTTTACTAACACTCTCCCGACTTGGAGAGTCAGTGCCTTTAACCTCCTGTTTGGCCCAGTTTGCAAATTCCGCGGAAGATGAACAGGAATAGGGAGAACCAATGAGAGACTAGCTGGAGGTGTCTGGACGGGAAAATTTAACTCTCATTTCCCACCAGGAAGAGCAATTAAGCAAAGGCTCAGCGTGCCATGCCGGAACCAGATTAGGGCCTGAAGCAATCCTGCGGTGTTGCGGCCAGCTCACAAGAAAGCGAGTTGAAGAAAGGAGCTCAGGGGCACTGTAATTCACAAACCTGCAGAGTTATAAATGACAGCTATCATCCAAAAATATACTGAAGTAAGGCTGCCAAGAGGACTTGAAAGCCGGGCAGAATTGCAGGAAACCGATTTCAGGAGGTAGACTGGAATTGCATTTAAAGCATAGGAAAAGAGGCAGAAGGTCGACAATGATGCACTTGGCCAAAAAGGGCGTATGCGTTTTTTCCTGAATATATTCAGGAAAAAACGCATACGCCCTTTTTGTTCAACCAAGCAAGCTTGCAAAGGAAATCTGCACTACAATGAAGTCTCACTTCCCCCCTGTCAAAAGGGCCATCTGAAAAAAGTGTAAAATCCAGAAAGGCAGGACAGGCCATGGAGAACTGGGAGCCTTGTTATGCTGATGGGCGGGATGTAAATTGCCAACAGCCACTCGGGAGAAGTGTATGGTGTTTCCTGAAACATCTAAAAAACAAAGCAACAGAGCCTAGGGCACTTCCACTTATGGTCCTATAGCTTAGGGAAATTAAAATCAAAAAGACACAGCCACCCCAAAGTTTGGGATGGCTCTGTTTACAAGAAACTCGTTTACGGTACAAGTTCAATATCGCATAAAGCGAAAAATGGATAAAGAAGTTGTGGTACTTACGTACAATGCAATATCACTCAGCAATGACATCTATGTCATCAGGCCCATAGCAGCATAATGAGTGGATTCAGGTATGATGATTCTAACTGAAATAAGTCACACAGAAAAAGAAACATCATAAGATATCACTAATACACGGAATGTAAACTTGGCTACACAGGAACTGAATTTCAAAACAGAACATGGTCCCAAATTTAGAAAACCAACTTATGCTTGCTTAAGGGGAAAGGTGAGTTGGGGTGCTGCATAAAACCAGAGATTGAAATGAGCACAGATAAAGTTCCTTAAGCCAAATATGTAATAGACAAGAGCTACTCCTTGCTCAACGAAATGGACTCAAAACCCCATATTAAACGCCTAATAATGTACCTGACTAGTAAGTATCTTAAAACCTATGGATTGCTATGTCTCTGAAAGTGAATCAATCGTGAGTACAGGGGCAAAAACGCAGCAGTGATAGGATTGGAGAGTTTTGGTGAGCAAATGAAGACCCTTTGAAGTCATATTGCATGGTACCCATTCCACGGGTCTCAACTCTCCAGGTTTAAGGGATTCTTCCTTCAGCTAAAACATGCATGTGGAACCCAGAGTATGATCAACCGTGTGATCGGGAGACGTGTTGAAATATGTCTCAGTTCTCGTCCCCTGGTACTCGGGTGCAACATTCCAGATGCTTTACTAACACTCTCCCGACTTGGAGAGTCAGTGCCTTTAACCTCCTGTTTGGCCCAGTTTGCAAATTCCGCGGAAGATGAACAGGAATAGGGAGAACCAATGAGAGACTAGCTGGAGGTGTCTGGACGGGAAAATTTAACTCTCATTTCCCACCAGGAAGAGGAATTAACCAAAGGCTCAGCGTGCCATGCCGGAACCAGATTAGGGCCTGAAGCAATCCTGCGGTGTTGCGGCCAGCTCACAAGAAAGCGAGTTGAAGAAAGGAGCTCAGGGGCACTGTAATTCACAAACCTGCAGAGTTATAAATGACAGCTATCATCCAAAAATATACTGAAGTAAGGCTGCCAAGAGGACTTGAAAGCCGGGCAGAATTGCAGGAAACCGATTTCAGGAGGTAGACTGGAATTGCATTTAAAGCATAGGAAAAGAGGCAGAAGGTCGACAATGATGCACTTGGCCAAAAAGGGCGTATGCGTTTTTTCCTGAATATATTCAGGAAAAAACGCATACGCCCTTTTTGTTCAACCAAGCAAGCTTGCAAAGGAAATCTGCACTACAATGAAGTCTCACTTCCCCCCTGTCAAAAGGGCCATCTGAAAAAAGTGTAAAATCCAGAAAGGCAGGACAGGCCATGGAGAACTGGGAGCCTTGTTATGCTGATGGGCGGGATGTAAATTGCCAACAGCCACTCGGGAGAAGTGTATGGTGTTTCCTGAAACATCTAAAAAACAAAGCAACAGAGCCTAGGGCACTTCCACTTATGGTCCTATAGCTTAGGGAAATTAAAATCAAAAAGACACAGCCACCCCAAAGTTTGGGATGGCTCTGTTTACAAGAAACTCGTTTACGGTACAAGTTCAATATCGCATAAAGCGAAAAATGGATAAAGAAGTTGTGGTACTTACGTACAATGCAATATCACTCAGCAATGACATCTATGTCATCAGGCCCATAGCAGCATAATGAGTGGATTCAGGTATGATGATTCTAACTGAAATAAGTCACACAGAAAAAGAAACATCATAAGATATCACTAATACACGGAATGTAAACTTGGCTACACAGGAACTGAATTTCAAAACAGAACATGGTCCCAAATTTAGAAAACCAACTTATGCTTGCTTAAGGGGAAAGGTGAGTTGGGGTGCTGCATAAAACCAGAGATTGAAATGAGCACAGATAAAGTTCCTTAAGCCAAATATGTAATAGACAAGAGCTACTCCTTGCTCAACGAAATGGACTCAAAACCCCATATTAAACGCCTAATAATGTACCTGACTAGTAAGTATCTTAAAACCTATGGATTGCTATGTCTCTGAAAGTGAATCAATCGTGAGTACAGGGGCAAAAACGCAGCAGTGATAGGATTGGAGAGTTTTGGTGAGCAAATGAAGACCCTTTGAAGTCATATTGCATGGTACCCATTCCACGGGTCTCAAATCTCCAGGTTTAAGGGATTCTTCCTTCAGCTAAAACATGCATGTGGAACCCAGAGTATGATCAACCGTGTGATCGGGAGACGTGTTGAAATATGTCTCAGTTCTTGTCCCCTGGTACTCGGGTACAACATTCCAGATGCTTTACTAACACTCTCCCGACTTGGAGAGTCAGTGCCTTTAACCTCCTGTTTGGCCCAGTTTGCAAATTCCGCGGAAGATGAACAGGAATAGGGAGAACCAATGAGAGACTAGCTGGAGGTGTCTGGACGGGAAAATTTAACTCTCATTTCCCACCAGGAAGAGGAATTAACCAAAGGCTCAGCGTGCCATGCCGGAACCAGATTAGGGCCTGAAGCAATCCTGCGGTGTTGCGGCCAGCTCACAAGAAAGCGAGTTGAAGAAAGGAGCTCAGGGGCACTGTAATTCACAAACCTGCAGAGTTATAAATGACAGCTATCATCCAAAAATATACTGAAGTAAGGCTGCCAAGAGGACTTGAAAGCCGGGCAGAATTGCAGGAAACCAATTTCAGGAGGTAGACTGGAATTGCATTTAAAGCATAGGAAAAGAGGCAGAACGTCGACAATGATGCACTTGGCCAAAAAGGGCGTATGCGTTTTTTCCTGAATATATTCAGGAAAAAACGCATACGCCCTTTTTGGCCAACCAAGCAAGCTTGCAAAGGAAATCTGCACTACAATGAAGTCTCACTCCCCCCCCCCCCGTCAAAAGGGCCATCTGAAAAAAGTGTAAAATCCAGAAAGGCAGGACAGGCCATGGAGAACTGGGAGCCTTGTTATGCTGATGGGCGGGATGTAAATTGCCAACAGCCACTCGGGAGAAGTGTATGGTGTTTCCTGAAACATCTAAAAAACAAAGCAACAGAGCCTAGGGCACTTCCACTTATGGTCCTATAGCTTAGGGAAATTAAAATCAAAAAGACACAGCCACCCCAAAGTTTGGGATGGCTCTGTTTACAAGAAACTCGTTTACGGTACAAGTTCAATATCGCATAAAGCGAAAAATGGATAAAGAAGTTGTGGTACTTACGTACAATGCAATATCACTCAGCAATGACATCTATGTCATCAGGCCCATAGCAGCATAATGAGTGGATTCAGGTATGATGATTCTAACTGAAATAAGTCACACAGAAAAAGAAACATCATAAGATATCACTAATACACGGAATGTAAACTTGGCTACACAGGAACTGAATTTCAAAACAGAACATGGTCCCAAATTTAGAAAACCAACTTATGCTTGCTTAAGGGGAAAGGTGAGTTGGGGTGCTGCATAAAACCAGAGATTGAAATGAGCACAGATAAAGTTCCTTAAGCCAAATATGTAATAGAAAAGAGCTACTCCTTGCTCAACGAAATGGACTCAAAACCCCATATTAAACGCCTAATAATGTACCTGACTAGTAAGTATCTTAAAACCTATGGATTGCTATGTCTCTGAAAGTGAATCAATCGTGAGTACAGGGGCAAAAACGCAGCAGTGATAGGATTGGAGAGTTTTGGTGAGCAAATGAAGACCCTTTGAAGTCATATTGCATGGTACCCATTCCACGGGTCTCAACTCTCCAGGTTTAAGGGATTCTTCCTTCAGCTAAAACATGCATGTGGAACCCAGAGTATGATCAACCGTGTGATCGGGAGACGTGTTGAAATATGTCTCAGTTCTCGTCCCCTGGTACTCGGGTGCAACATTCCAGATGCTTTACTAACACTCTCCCGACTTGGAGAGTCAGTGCCTTTAACCTCCTGTTTGGCCCAGTTTGCAAAGTCCGCGGAAGATGAACAGGAATAGGGAGAACCAATGAGAGACTAACTGGAGGTGTCTGGACGGGAAAATTTAACTCTCATTTCCCACCAGGAAGAGCAATTAAGCAAAGGCTCAGCGTGCCATGCCGGAACCAGATTAGGGCCTGAAGCAATCCTGCGGTGTTGCGGCCAGCTCACAAGAAAGCGAGTTGAAGAAAGGAGCTCAGGGGCACTGTAATTCACAAACCTGCAGAGTTATAAATGACAGCTATCATCCAAAAATATACTGAAGTAAGGCTGCCAAGAGGACTTGAAAGCCGGGCAGAATTGCAGGAAACCGATTTCAGGAGGTAGACTGGAATTGCATTTAAAGCATAGGAAAAGAGGCAGAAGGTCGACAATGATGCACTTGGCCAAAAAGGGCGTATGCGTTTTTTCCTGAATATATTCAGGAAAAAACGCATACGCCCTTTTTGGCCAACCAAGCAAGCTTGCAAAGGAAATCTGCACTACAATGAAGTCTCACTTCCCCCCCGTCAAAAGGGCCATCTGAAAAAAGTGTAAAATCCAGAAAGGCAGGACAGGCCATGGAGAACTGGGAGCCTTGTTATGCTGATGGGCGGGATGTAACTTGCCAACAGCCACTCTGGAGAAGTGTATGGTGTTTCCTGAAACATCTAAAAAACAAAGCAACAGAGCCTAGGGCACTTCCACTTATGGTCCTATAGCTTAGGGAAATTAAAATCAAAAAGACACAGCCACCCCAAAGTTTGGGATGGCTCTGTTTACAAGAAACTCGTTTACGGTACAAGTTCAATATCGCATAAAGCGAAAAATGGATAAAGAAGTTGTGGTACTTACGTACAATGCAATATCACTCAGCAATGACATCTATGTCATCAAGCCCATAGCAGCATAATGAGTGGATTCAGGTATGATGATTCTAACTGAAATAAGTCACACAGAAAAAGAAACATCATAAGATATCACTAATACACGGAATGTAAACTTGGCTACACAGGAACTGAATTTCAAAACAGAACATGGTCCCAAATTTAGAAAACCAACTTATGCTTGCTTAAGGGGAAAGGTGAGTTGGGGTGCTGCATAAAACCAGAGATTGAAATGAGCACAGATAAAGTTCCTTAAGCCAAATATGTAATAGACAAGAGCTACTCCTTGCTCAACGAAATGGACTCAAAACCCCATATTAAACGCCTAATAATGTACCTGACTAGTAAGTATCTTAAAACCTATGGATTGCTATGTCTCTGAAAGTGAATCAATCGTGAGTACAGGGGCAAAAACGCAGCAGTGATAGGATTGGAGAGTTTTGGTGAGCAAATGAAGACCCTTTGAAGTCATATTGCATGGTACCCATTCCACGGGTCTCAACTCTCCAGGTTTAAGGGATTCTTCCTTCAGCTAAAACATGCATGTGGAACCCAGAGTATGATCAACCGTGTGATCGGGAGACGTGTTGAAATATGTCTCAGTTCTCGTCCCCTGGTACTCGGGTGCAACATTCCAGATGCTTTACTAACACTCTCCCGACTTGGAGAGTCAGTGCCTTTAACCTCCTGTTTGGCCCAGTTTGCAAATTCCGCGGAAGATGAACAGGAATAGGGAGAACCAATGAGAGACTAACTGGAGGTGTCTGGACGGGAAAATTTAACTCTCATTTCCCACCAGGAAGAGCAATTAAGCAAAGGCTCAGCGTGCCATGCCGGAACCAGATTAGGGCCTGAAGCAATCCTGCGGTGTTGCGGCCAGCTCACAAGAAAGCGAGTTGAAGAAAGGAGCTCAGGGGCACTGTAATTCACAAACCTGCAGAGTTATAAATGACAGCTATCATCCAAAAATATACTGAAGTAAGGCTGCCAAGAGGACTTGAAAGCCGGGCAGAATTGCAGGAAACCGATTTCAGGAGGTAGACTGGAATTGCATTTAAAGCATAGGAAAAGAGGCAGAAGGTCGACAATGATGCACTTGGCCAAAAAGGGCGTATGCGTTTTTTCCTGAATATATTCAGGAAAAAACGCATACGCCCTTTTTGGCCAACCAAGCAAGCTTGCAAAGGAAATCTGCACTACAATGAAGTCTCACTTCCCCCCCGTCAAAAGGGCCATCTGAAAAAAGTGTAAAATCCAGAAAGGCAGGACAGGCCATGGAGAACTGGGAGCCTTGTTATGCTGATGGGCGGGATGTAAATTGCCAACAGCCACTCGGGAGAAGTGTATGGTGTTTCCTGAAACATCTAAAAAACAAAGCAACAGAGCCTAGGGCACTTCCACTTATGGTCCTATAGCTTAGGGAAATTAAAATCAAAAAGACACAGCCACCCCAAAGTTTGGGATGGCTCTGTTTACAAGAAACTCGTTTACGGTACAAGTTCAATATCGCATAAAGCGAAAAATGGATAAAGAAGTTGTGGTACTTACGTACAATGCAATATCACTCAGCAATGACATCTATGTCATCAAGCCCATAGCAGCATAATGAGTGGATTCAGGTATGATGATTCTAACTGAAATAAGTCACACAGAAAAAGAAACATCATAAGATATCACTAATACACGGAATGTAAACTTGGCTACACAGGAACTGAATTTCAAAACAGAACATGGTCCCAAATTTAGAAAACCAACTTATGCTTGCTTAAGGGGAAAGGTGAGTTGGGGTGCTGCATAAAACCAGAGATTGAAATGAGCACAGATAAAGTTCCTTAAGCCAAATATGTAATAGACAAGAGCTACTCCTTGCTCAACGAAATGGACTCAAAACCCCATATTAAACGCCTAATAATGTACCTGACTAGTAAGTATCTTAAAACCTATGGATTGCTATGTCTCTGAAAGTGAATCAATCGTGAGTACAGGGGCAAAAACGCAGCAGTGATAGGATTGGAGAGTTTTGGTGAGCAAATGAAGACCCTTTGAAGTCATATTGCATGGTACCCATTCCACGGGTCTCAACTCTCCAGGTTTAAGGGATTCTTCCTTCAGCTAAAACATGCATGTGGAACCCAGAGTATGATCAACCGTGTGATCAGGAGACGTGTTCCAATATGTCTCAGTTCTCGTCCCCTGGTACTCGGGTGCAACATTCCAGATGCTTTACTAACACTCTCCCGACTTGGAGAGTCAGTGCCTTTAACCTCCTGTTTGGCCCAGTTTGCAAATTCCGCGGAAGATGAACAGGAATAGGGAGAACCAATGAGAGACTAGCTGGAGGTGTCTGGACGGGAAAATTTAACTCTCATTTCCCACCAGGAAGAGGAATTAACCAAAGGCTCAGCGTGCCATGCCGGAACCAGATTAGGGCCTGAAGCAATCCTGCGGTGTTGCGGCCAGCTCACAAGAAAGCGAGTTGAAGAAAGGAGCTCAGGGGCACTGTAATTCACAAACCTGCAGAGTTATAAATGACAGCTATCATCCAAAAATATACTGAAGTAAGGCTGCCAAGAGGACTTGAAAGCCGGGCAGAATTGCAGGAAACCGATTTCAGGAGGTAGACTGGAATTGCATTTAAAGCATAGGAAAAGAGGCAGAAGGTCGACAATGATGCACTTGGCCAAAAAGGGCGTATGCGTTTTTTCCTGAATATATTCAGGTAAAAACGCATACGCCCTTTTTGGCCAACCAAGCAAGCTTGCAAAGGAAATCTGCACTACAATGAAGTCTCACTCCCCCCCCCCCCGTCAAAAGGGCCATCTGAAAAAAGTGTAAAATCCAGAAAGGCAGGACAGGCCATGGAGAACTGGGAGCCTTGTTATGCTGATGGGCGGGATGTAAATTGCCAACAGCCACTCGGGAGAAGTGTATGGTATTTCCTGAAACATCTAAAAAACAAAGCAACAGAGCCTAGGGCACTTCCACTTATGGTCCTGTAGCTTAGGGAAATTAAAATCAAAAAGACACAGCCACCCCAAAGTTTGGGATGGCTCTGTTTACAAGAAACTCGTTTACGGTACAAGTTCAATATCGCATAAAGCGAAAAATGGATAAAGAAGTTGTGGTACTTACATACAATGCAATATCACTCAGCAATGACATCTATGTCATCAGGCCCATAGCAGCATAATGAGTGGATTCAGGTATGATGATTCTAACTGAAATAAGTCACACAGAAAAAGAAACATCATAAGATATCACTAATACACGGAATGTAAACTTGGCTACACAGGAACTGAATTTCAAAACAGAACATGGTCCCAAATTTAGAAAACCAACTTATGCTTGCTTAAGGGGAAAGGTGAGTTGGGGTGCTGCATAAAACCAGAGATTGAAATGAGCACAGATAAAGTTCCTTAAGCCAAATATGTAATAGACAAGAGCTACTCCTTGCTCAACGAAATGGACTCAAAACCCCATATTAAACGCCTAATAATGTACCTGACTAGTAAGTATCTTAAAACCTATGGATTGCTATGTCTCTGAAAGTGAATCAATCGTGAGTACAGGGGCAAAAACGCAGCAGTGATAGGATTGGAGAGTTTTGGTGAGCAAATGAAGACCCTTTGAAGTCATATTGCATGGTACCCATTCCACGGGTCTCAACTCTCCAGGTTTAAGGGATTCTTCCTTCAGCTAAAACATGCATGTGGAACCCAGAGTATGATCAACCGTGTGATCGGGAGACGTGTTCCAATATGTCTCAGTTCTCGTCCCCTGGTACTCGGGTGCAACATTCCAGATGCTTTACTAACACTCTCCCGACTTGGAGAGTCAGTGCCTTTAACCTCCTGTTTGGCCCAGTTTGCAAATTCCGCGGAAGATGAACAGGAATAGGGAGAACCAATGAGAGACTAGCTGGAGGTGTCTGGACGGGAAAATTTAACTCTCATTTCCCACCAGGAAGAGGAATTAACCAAAGGCTCAGCGTGCCATGCCGGAACCAGATTAGGGCCTGAAGCAATCCTGCGGTGTTGCGGCCAGCTCACAAGAAAGCGAGTTGAAGAAAGGAGCTCAGGGGCACTGTAATTCACAAACCTGCAGAGTTATAAATGACAGCTATCATCCAAAAATATACTGAAGTAAGGCTGCCAAGAGGACTTGAAAGCCGGGCAGAATTGCAGGAAACCGATTTCAGGAGGTAGACTGGAATTGCATTTAAAGCATAGGAAAAGAGGCAGAAGGTCGACAATGATGCACTTGGCCAAAAAGGGCGTATGCGTTTTTTCCTGAATATATTCAGGTAAAAACGCATACGCCCTTTTTGGCCAACCAAGCAAGCTTGCAAAGGAAATCTGCACTACAATGAAGTCTCACTCCCCCCCCCCCCCCCCGTCAAAAGGGCCATCTGAAAAAAGTGTAAAATCCAGAAAGGCAGGACAGGCCATGGAGAACTGGGAGCCTTGTTATGCTGATGGGCGGGATGTAAATTGCCAACAGCCACTCGGGAGAAGTGTATGGTATTTCCTGAAACATCTAAAAAACAAAGCAACAGAGCCTAGGGCACTTCCACTTATGGTCCTGTAGCTTAGGGAAATTAAAATCAAAAAGACACAGCCACCCCAAAGTTTGGGATGGCTCTGTTTACAAGAAACTCGTTTACGGTACAAGTTCAATATCGCATAAAGCGAAAAATGGATAAAGAAGTTGTGGTACTTACATACAATGCAATATCACTCAGCAATAACATCTATGTCATCAGGCCCATAGCAGCATAATGAGTGGATTCAGGTATGATGATTCTAACTGAAATAAGTCACACAGAAAAAGAAACATCATAAGATATCACTAATACACGGAATGTAAACTTGGCTACACAGGAACTGAATTTCAAAACAGAACATGGTCCCAAATTTAGAAAACCAACTTATGCTTGCTTAAGGGGAAAGGTGAGTTGGGGTGCTGCATAAAACCAGAGATTGAAATGAGCACAGATAAAGTTCCTTAAGCCAAATATGTAATAGACAAGAGCTACTCCTTGCTCAACGAAATGGACTCAAAACCCCATATTAAACGCCTAATAATGTACCTGACTAGTAAGTATCTTAAAACCTATGGATTGCTATGTCTCTGAAAGTGAATCAATCGTGAGTACAGGGGCAAAAACGCAGCAGTGATAGGATTGGAGAGTTTTGGTGAGCAAATGAAGACCCTTTGAAGTCATATTGCATGGTACCCATTCCACGGGTCTCAACTCTCCAGGTTTAAGGGATTCTTCCTTCAGCTAAAACATGCATGTGGAACCCAGAGTATGATCAACCGTGTGATCGGGAGACGTGTTGAAATATGTCTCAGTTCTCGTCCCCTGGTACTCGGGTACAACATTCCAGATGCTTTACTAACACTCTCCCGACTTGGAGAGTCAGTGCCTTTAACCTCCTGTTTGGCCCAGTTTGCAAATTCCACGGAAGATGAACAGGAATAGGGAGAACCAATGAGAGACTAGCTGGAGGTGTCTGGACGGGAAAATTTAACTCTCATTTCCCACCAGGAAGAGGAATTAACCAAAGGCTCAGCGTGCCATGCCGGAACCAGATTAGGGCCTGAAGCAATCCTGTGGTGTTGCGGCCAGCTCACAAGAAAGCGAGTTGAAGAAAGGAGCTCAGGGGCACTGTAATTCACAAACCTGCAGAGTTATAAATGACAGCTATCATCCAAAAATATACTGAAGTAAGGCTGCCAAGAGGACTTGAAAGCCGGGCAGAATTGCAGGAAACCGATTTCAGGAGGTAGACTGGAATTGCATTTAAAGCATAGGAAAAGAGGCAGAAGGTCGACAATGATGCACTTGGCCAAAAAGGGCGTATGCGTTTTTTCCTGAATATATTCAGGAAAAAACGCATACGCCCTTTTTGGCCAACCAAGCAAGCTTGCAAAGGAAATCTGCACTACAATGAAGTCTCACTCCCCCCCCCCCCCGTCAAAAGGGCCATCTGAAAAAAGTGTAAAATCCAGAAAGGCAGGACAGACCATGGAGAACTGGGAGCCTTGTTATGCTGATGGGCGGGATGTAAATTGCCAACAGCCACTCGGGAGAAGTGTATGGTGTTTCCTGAAACATCAAAAAAACAAAGCAACAGAGCCTAGGGCACTTCCACTTATGGTCCTATAGCTTAGGGAAATTAAAATCAAAAAGACACAGCCACCCCAAAGTTTGGGATGGCTCTGTTTACAAGAAACTCGTTTACGGTACAAGTTCAATATCGCATAAAGCGAAAAATGGATAAAGAAGTTGTGGTACTTACGTACAATGCAATATCACTCAGCAATGACATCTATGTCATCAAGCCCATAGCAGCATAATGAGTGGATTCAGGTATGATGATTCTAACTGAAATAAGTCACACAGAAAAAGAAACATCATAAGATATCACTAATACACGGAATGTAAACTTGGCTACACAGGAACTGAATTTCAAAACAGAACATGGTCCCAAATTTAGAAAACCAACTTATGCTTGCTTAAGGGGAAAGGTGAGTTGGGGTGCTGCATAAAACCAGAGATTGAAATGAGCACAGATAAAGTTCCTTAAGCCAAATATGTAATAGACAAGAGCTACTCCTTGCTCAACGAAATGGACTCAAAACCCCATATTAAACGCCTAATAATGTACCTGACTAGTAAGTATCTTAAAACCTATGGATTGCTATGTCTCTGAAAGTGAATCAATCGTGAGTACAGGGGCAAAAACGCAGCAGTGATAGGATTGGAGAGTTTTGGTGAGCAAATGAAGACCCTTTGAAGTCATATTGCATGGTACCCATTCCACGGGTCTCAACTCTCCAGGTTTAAGGGATTCTTCCTTCAGCTAAAACATGCATGTGGAACCCAGAGTATGATCAACCGTGTGATCGGGAGACGTGTTCCAATATGTCTCAGTTCTCGTCCCCTGGTACTCGGGTGCAACATTCCAGATGCTTTACTAACACTCTCCCGACTTGGAGAGTCAGTGCCTTTAACCTCCTGTTTGGCCCAGTTTGCAAATTCCGCGGAAGATGAACAGGAATAGGGAGAACCAATGAGAGACTAGCTGGAGGTGTCTGGACGGGAAAATTTAACTCTCATTTCCCACCAGGAAGAGGAATTAACCAAAGGCTCAGCGTGCCATGCCGGAACCAGATTAGGGCCTGAAGCAATCCTGCGGTGTTGCGGCCAGCTCACAAGAAAGCGAGTTGAAGAAAGGAGCTCAGGGGCACTGTAATTCACAAACCTGCAGAGTTATAAATGACAGCTATCATCCAAAAATATACTGAAGTAAGGCTGCCAAGAGGACTTGAAAGCCGGGCAGAATTGCAGGAAACCGATTTCAGGAGGTAGACTGGAATTGCATTTAAAGCATAGGAAAAGAGGCAGAAGGTCGACAATGATGCACTTGGCCAAAAAGGGCGTATGCGTTTTTTCCTGAATATATTCAGGTAAAAACGCATACGCCCTTTTTGGCCAACCAAGCAAGCTTGCAAAGGAAATCTGCACTACAATGAAGTCTCACTCCCCCCCCCCCCCCCCCCCGTCAAAAGGGCCATCTGAAAAAAGTGTAAAATCCAGAAAGGCAGGACAGGCCATGGAGAACTGGGAGCCTTGTTATGCTGATGGGCGGGATGTAAATTGCCAACAGCCACTCGGGAGAAGTGTATGGTATTTCCTGAAACATCTAAAAAACAAAGCAACAGAGCCTAGGGCACTTCCACTTATGGTCCTGTAGCTTAGGGAAATTAAAATCAAAAAGACACAGCCACCCCAAAGTTTGGGATGGCTCTGTTTACAAGAAACTCGTTTACGGTACAAGTTCAATATCGCATAAAGCGAAAAATGGATAAAGAAGTTGTGGTACTTACATACAATGCAATATCACTCAGCAATAACATCTATGTCATCAGGCCCATAGCAGCATAATGAGTGGATTCAGGTATGATGATTCTAACTGAAATAAGTCACACAGAAAAAGAAACATCATAAGATATCACTAATACACGGAATGTAAACTTGGCTACACAGGAACTGAATTTCAAAACAGAACATGGTCCCAAATTTAGAAAACCAACTTATGCTTGCTTAAGGGGAAAGGTGAGTTGGGGTGCTGCATAAAACCAGAGATTGAAATGAGCACAGATAAAGTTCCTTAAGCCAAATATGTAATAGACAAGAGCTACTCCTTGCTCAACGAAATGGACTCAAAACCCCATATTAAACGCCTAATAATGTACCTGACTAGTAAGTATCTTAAAACCTATGGATTGCTATGTCTCTGAAAGTGAATCAATCGTGAGTACAGGGGCAAAAACGCAGCAGTGATAGGATTGGAGAGTTTTGGTGAGCAAATGAAGACCCTTTGAAGTCATATTGCATGGTACCCATTCCACGGGTCTCAACTCTCCAGGTTTAAGGGATTCTTCCTTCAGCTAAAACATGCATGTGGAACCCAGAGTATGATCAACCGTGTGATCGGGAGACGTGTTCCAATATGTCTCAGTTCTCGTCCCCTGGTACTCGGGTGCAACATTCCAGATGCTTTACTAACACTCTCCCGACTTGGAGAGTCAGTGCCTTTAACCTCCTGTTTGGCCCAGTTTGCAAATTCCGCGGAAGATGAACAGGAATAGGGAGAACCAATGAGAGACTAGCTGGAGGTGTCTGGACGGGAAAATTTAACTCTCATTTCCCACCAGGAAGAGGAATTAACCAAAGGCTCAGCGTGCCATGCCGGAACCAGATTAGGGCCTGAAGCAATCCTGCGGTGTTGCGGCCAGCTCACAAGAAAGCGAGTTGAAGAAAGGAGCTCAGGGGCACTGTAATTCACAAACCTGCAGAGTTATAAATGACAGCTATCATCCAAAAATATACTGAAGTAAGGCTGCCAAGAGGACTTGAAAGCCGGGCAGAATTGCAGGAAACCGATTTCAGGAGGTAGACTGGAATTGCATTTAAAGCATAGGAAAAGAGGCAGAAGGTCGACAATGATGCACTTGGCCAAAAAGGGCGTATGCGTTTTTTCCTGAATATATTCAGGAAAAAACGCATACGCCCTTTTTGGTCAACCAAGCAATCTTGCAAAGGAAATCTGCACTACAATGAAGTCTCACTTCCCCCCCGTCAAAAGGGCCATCTGAAAAAAGTGTAAAATCCAGAAAGGCAAGACAGGCCATGGAGAACTGGGAGCCTTGTTATGCTGATGGGCGGGATGTAAATTGCCAACAGCCACTCGGGAGAAGTGTATGGTGTTTCCTGAAACATCTAAAAAACAAAGCAACAGAGCCTAGGGCACTTCCACTTATGGTCCTATAGCTTAGGGAAATTAAAATCAAAAAGACACAGCCACCCCAAAGTTTGGGATGGCTCTGTTTACAAGAAACTCGTTTACGGTACAAGTTCAATATCGCATAAAGCGAAAAATGGATAAAGAAGTTGTGGTACTTACGTACAATGCAATATCACTCAGCAATGACATCTATGTCATCAGGTCCATAGCAGCATAATGAGTGGATTCAGGTATGATGATTCTAACTGAAATAAGTCACACAGAAAAAGAAACATCATAAGATATCACTAATACACGGAATGTAAACTTGGCTACACAGGAACTAAATTTCAAAACAGAACATGGTCCCAAATTTAGAAAATCAACTTATGCTTGCTTAAGGGGAAAGGTGAGTTGGGGTGCTGCATAAAACCAGAGATTGAAATGAGCACAGATAAAGTTCCTTAAGCCAAATATGTAATAGACAAGAGCTACTCCTTGCTCAACGAAATGGACTCAAAACCCCATATTAAACGCCTAATAATGTACCTGACTAGTAAGTATCTTAAAACCTATGGATTGCTATGTCTCTGAAAGTGAATCAATCGTGAGTACAGGGGCAAAAACGCAGCAGTGATAGGATTGGAGAGTTTTGGTGAGCAAATGAAGACCCTTTGAAGTCATATTGCATGGTACCCATTCCACGGGTCTCAACTCTCCAGGTTTAAGGGATTCTTCCTTCAGCTAAAACATGCATGTGGAACCCAGAGTATGATCAACCGTGTGATCGGGAGACGTGTTGAAATATGTCTCAGTTCTCGTCCCCTGGTACTCGGGTGCAACATTCCAGATGCTTTACTAACACTCTCCCGACTTGGAGAGTCAGTGCCTTTAACCTCCTCTTTGGCCCAGTTTGCAAATTCCAGGGAAAATGAACAGGAATAGGGAGAACCAATGAGAGACTAGCTGGAGGTGTCTGGACGGGAAAATTTAACTCTCATTTCCCACCAGGAAGAGGAATTAACCAAAGTCTCAGCGTGCCATGCCGGAACCAGATTAGGGCCTGAAGCAATCCTGCGGTGTTGCGGCCAGCTCACAAGAAAGCGAGTTGAAGAAAGGAGCTCAGGGGCACTGTAATTCACAAACCTGCAGAGTTATAAATGACAGCTATCATCCAAAAATATACTGAAGTAAGGCTGCCAAGAGGACTTGAAAGCCGGGCAGAATTGCAGGAAACCGATTTCAGGAGGTAGACTGGAATTGCATTTAAAGCATAGGAAAAGAGGCAGAAGGTCGACAATGATGCACTTGGCCAAAAAGGGCGTATGCGTTTTTTCCTGAATATATTCAGGAAAAAACGCATACGCCCTTTTTGGCCAACCAAGCAAGCTTGCAAAGGAAATCTGCACTACAATGAAGTCTCACTTCCCCCCCGTCAAAAGGGCCATCTGAAAAAAGTGTAAAATCCAGAAAGGCAGGACAGGCCATGGAGAACTGGGAGCCTTGTTATGCTGATGGGCGGGATGTAACTTGCCAACAGCCACTCGGGAGAAGTGTATGGTGTTTCCTGAAACATCTAAAAAACAAAGCAACAGAGCCTAGGGCACTTCCACTTATGGTCCTATAGCTTAGGGAAATTAAAATCAAAAAGACACAGCCACCCCAAAGTTTGGGATGGCTCTGTTTACAAGAAACTCGTTTACGGTACAAGTTCAATATCGCATAAAGCGAAAAATGGATAAAGAAGTTGTGGTACTTACGTACAATGCAATATCACTCAGCAATGACATCTATGTCATCAGGCCCATAGCAGCATAATGAGTGGATTCAGGTATGATGATTCTAACTGAAATAAGTCACACAGAAAAAGAAACATCATAAGATATCACTAATACACGGAATGTAAACTTGGCTACACAGGAACTGGATTTCAAAACAGAACATGGTCCCAAATTTAGAAAACCAACTTATGCTTGCTTAAGGGGAAAGGTGAGTTGGGGTGCTGCATAAAACCAGAGATTGAAATGAGCACAGATAAAGTTCCTTAAGCCAAATATGTAATAGACAAGAGCTACTCCTTGCTCAACGAAATGGACTCAAAACCCCATATTAAACGCCTAATAATGTACCTGACTAGTAAGTATCTTAAAACCTATGGATTGCTATGTCTCTGAAAGTGAATCAATCGTGAGTACATGGGCAAAAACGCAGCAGTGATAAGATTGGAGAGTTTTGGTGAGCAAATGAAGACCCTTTGAAGTCATATTGCATGGTACCCATTCCACGGGTCTCAACTCTCCAGGTTTAAGGGATTCTTCCTTCAGCTAAAACTTGCATGTGGAACCCAGAGTATGATCAACCGTGTTATCGGGAGACGTGTTGAAATATGTCTCAGTTCTCGTCCCCTGGTACTCGGGTGCAACATTCCAGATGCTTTACTAACACTCTCCCGACTTGGAGAGTCAGTGCCTTTAACCTCCTGTTTGGCCCAGTTTGCAAATTCCACGGAAGATGAACAGGAATAGGGAGAACCAATGAGAGACTAGCTGGAGGTGTCTGGACGGGAAAATTTAACTCTCATTTCCCACCAGGAAGAGGAATTAACCAAAGGCTCAGCGTGCCATGCCGGAACCAGATTAGGGCCTGAAGCAATCCTGCGGTGTTGCGGCCAGCTCACAAGAAAGCGAGTTGAAGAAAGGAGCTCAGGGGCACTGTAATTCACAAACCTGCAGAGTTATAAATGACAGCTATCATCCAAAAATATACTGAAGTAAGGCTGCCAAGAGGACTTGAAAGCCAGGCAGAATTGCAGGAAACCGATTTCAGGAGGTAGACTGGAATTGCATTTAAAGCATAGGAAAAGAGGCAGAAGGTCGACAATGATGCACTTGGCCAAAAAGGGCGTATGCGTTTTTTCCTGAATATATTCAGGAAAAAACGCATACGCCCTTTTTGGCCAACCAAGCAAGCTTGCAAAGGAAATCTGCACTACAATGAAGTCTCACTTCCCCCCCGTCAAAAGGGCCATCTGAAAAAAGTGTAAAATCCAGAAAGGCAGGACAGGCCATGGAGAACTGGGAGCCTTGTTATGCTGATGGGCGGGATGTAAATTGCCAACAGCCACTCGGGAGAAGTGTATGGTGTTTCCTGAAACATCTAAAAAACAAAGCAACAGAGCCTAGGGCACTTCCACTTATGGTCCTATAGCTTAGGGAAATTAAAATCAAAAAGACACAGCCACCCCAAAGTTTGGGATGGCTCTGTTTACAAGAAACTCGTTTACGGTACAAGTTCAATATCGCATAAAGCGAAAAATGGATAAAGAAGTTGTGGTACTTACGTACAATGCAATATCACTCAGCAATGACATCTATGTCATCAGGTCCATAGCAGCATAATGAGTGGATTCAGGTATGATGATTCTAACTGAAATAAGTCACACAGAAAAAGAAACATCATAAGATATCACTAATACACGGAATGTAAACTTGGCTACACAGGAACTGAATTTCAAAACAGAACATGGTCCCAAATTTAGAAAACCAACTTATGCTTGCTTAAGGGGAAAGGTGAGTTGGGGTGCTGCATAAAACCAGAGATTGAAATGAGCACAGATAAAGTTCCTTAAGCCAAATATGTAATAGACAAGAGCTACTCCTTGCTCAACGAAATGGACTCAAAACCCCATATTAAACGCCTAATAATGTACCTGACTAGTAAGTATCTTAAAACCTATGGATTGCTATGTCTCTGAAAGTGAGTCAATCGTGAGTACAGTGGCAAAAACGCAGCAGTGATAGGATTGGAGAGTTTTGGTGAGCAAATGAAGACCCTTTGAAGTCATATTGCATGGTACCCATTCCACGGGTCTCAACTCTCCAGGTTTAAGGGATTCTTCCTTCAGCTAAAACATGCATGTGGAACCCAGAGTATGATCAACCGTGTGATCGGGAGACGTGTTGAAATATGTCTCAGTTCTCGTCCCCTGGTACTCGGGTGCAACATTCCAGATGCTTTACTAACACTCTCCCGACTTGGAGAGTCAGTGCCTTTAACCTCCTCTTTGGCCCAGTTTGCAAATTCCACGGAAGATGAACAGGAATAGGGAGAACCAATGAGAGACTAGCTGGAGGTGTCTGGACGGGAAAATTTAACTCTCATTTCCCACCAGGAAGAGGAATTAACCAAAGGCTCAGCGTGCCATGCCGGAACCAGATTAGGGCCTGAAGCAATCCTGCGGTGTTGCGGCCAGCTCACAAGAAAGCGAGTTGAAGAAAGGAGCTCAGGGGCACTGTAATTCACAAACCTGCAGAGTTATAAATGACAGCTATCATCCAAAAATATACTGAAGTAAGGCTGCCAAGAGGACTTGAAAGCCAGGCAGAATTGCAGGAAACCGATTTCAGGAGGTAGACTGGAATTG
Organism: Orcinus orca; assembly: GCF_937001465.1. Lineage (NCBI taxonomy): Eukaryota > Metazoa > Chordata > Mammalia > Artiodactyla > Delphinidae > Orcinus > Orcinus orca. Next base: position 817,445 of record NW_026043735.1, read on the forward strand.
CATTTAAAGCATAGGAAAAGAGGCAGAAGGTCGACAATGATGCACTTGGCCAAAAAGGGCGTATGCGTTTTTTCCTGAATATATTCAGGAAAAAACGCATACGCCCTTTTTGGCCAACCAAGCAAGCTTGCAAAGGAAATCTGCACTACAATGAAGTCTCACTTCCCCCCCGTCAAAAGGGCCATCTGAAAAAAGTGTAAAATCCAGAAAGGCAGGACAGGCCATGGAGAACTGGGAGCCTTGTTATGCTGATGGGCGGGATGTAAATTGCCAACAGCCACTCGGGAGAAGTGTATGGTGTTTCCTGAAACATCTAAAAAACAAAGCAACAGAGCCTAGGGCACTTCCACTTATGGTCCTATAGCTTAGGGAAATTAAAATCAAAAAGACACAGCCACCCCAAAGTTTGGGATGGCTCTGTTTACAAGAAACTCGTTTACGGTACAAGTTCAATATCGCATAAAGCGAAAAATGGATAAAGAAGTTGTGGTACTTACGTACAATGCAATATCACTCAGCAATGACATCTATGTCATCAAGCCCATAGCAGCATAATGAGTGGATTCAGGTATGATGATTCTAACTGAAATAAGTCACACAGAAAAAGAAACATCATAAGATATCACTAATACACGGAATGTAAACTTGGCTACACAGGAACTGAATTTCAAAACAGAACATGGTCCCAAATTTAGAAAACCAACTTATGCTTGCTTAAGGGGAAAGGTGAGTTGGGGTGCTGCATAAAACCAGAGATTGAAATGAGCACAGATAAAGTTCCTTAAGCCAAATATGTAATAGACAAGAGCTACTCCTTGCTCAACGAAATGGACTCAAAACCCCATATTAAACGCCTAATAATGTACCTGACTAGTAAGTATCTTAAAACCTATGGATTGCTATGTCTCTGAAAGTGAATCAATCGTGAGTACAGGGGCAAAAACGCAGCAGTGATAGGATTGGAGAGTTTTGGTGAGCAAATAAAGACCCTTTGAAGTCATATTGCATGGTACCCATTCCACGGGTCTCAACTCTCCAGGTTTAAGGGATTCTTCCTTCAGCTAAAACTTGCATGTGGAACCCAGAGTATGATCAACCGTGTGATCGGGAGACGTGTTGAAATATGTCTCAGTTCTCGTCCCCTGGTACTCGGGTGCAACATTCCAGATGCTTTACTAACACTCTCCCGACTTGGAGAGTCAGTGCCTTTAACCTCCTGTTTGGCCCAGTTTGCAAATTCCGCGGAAGATGAACAGGAATAGGGAGAACCAATGAGAGACTAGCTGGAGGTGTCTGGACGGGAAAATTTAACTCTCATTTCCCACCAGGAAGAGGAATTAAGCAAAGGCTCAGCGTGCCATGCCGGAACCAGATTAGGGCCTGAAGCAATCCTGCGGTGTTGCGGCCAGCTCACAAGAAAGCGAGTTGAAGAAAGGAGCTCAGGGGCACTGTAATTCACAAACCTGCAGAGTTATAAATGACAGCTATCATCCAAAAATATACTGAAGTAAGGCTGCCAAGAGGACTTGAAAGCCGGGCAGAATTGCAGGAAACCGATTTCAGGAGGTAGACTGGAATTGCATTTAAAGCATAGGAAAAGAGGCAGAAGGTCGACAATGATGCACTTGGCCAAAAAGGGCGTATGCGTTTTTTCCTGAATATATTCAGGAAAAAACGCATACGCCCTTTTTGGCCAACCAAGCAAGCTTGCAAAGGAAATCTGCACTACAATGAAGTCTCACTCCCCCCCGCCCCCGTCAAAAGGGCCATCTGAAAAAAGTGTAAAATCCAGAAAGGCAGGACAGGCCATGGAGAACTGGGAGCCTTGTTATGCTGATGGGCGGGATGTAAATTGCCAACAGCCACTCGGGAGAAGTGTATGGTGTTTCCTGAAACATCTAAAAAACAAAGCAACAGAGCCTAGGGCACTTCCACTTATGGTCCTATAGCTTAGGGAAATTAAAATCAAAAAGACACAGCCACCCCAAAGTTTGGGATGGCTCTGTTTACAAGAAACTCGTTTGCGGTACAAGTTCAATATCGCATAAAGCGAAAAATGGATAAAGAAGTTGTGGTACTTACGTACAATGCAATATCACTCAGCAATGACATCTATGTCATCAGGTCCATAGCAGCATAATGAGTGGATTCAGGTATGATGATTCTAACTGAAATAAGTCACACAGAAAAAGAAACATCATAAGATATCACTAATACACGGAATGTAAACTTGGCTACACAGGAACTGAATTTCAAAACAGAACATGGTCCCAAATTTAGAAAATCAACTTATGCTTGCTTAAGGGGAAAGGTGAGTTGGGGTGCTGCATAAAACCAGAGATTGAAATGAGCACAGATAAAGTTCCTTAAGCCAAATATGTAATAGACAAGAGCTACTCCTTGCTCAACGAAATGGACTCAAAACCCCATATTAAACGCCTAATAATGTACCTGACTAGTAAGTATCTTAAAACCTATGGATTGCTATGTCTCTGAAAGTGAATCAATCGTGAGTACAGGGGCAAAAACGCAGCAGTGATAGGATTGGAGAGTTTTGGTGAGCAAATGAAGACCCTTTGAAGTCATATTGCATGGTACCCATTCCACGGGTCTCAACTCTCCAGGTTTAAGGGATTCTTCCTTCAGCTAAAACTTGCATGTGGAACCCAGAGTATGATCAACCGTGTGATCGGGAGACGTGTTGAAATATGTCTCAGTTCTCGTCCTCTGGTACTCGGGTGCAACATTCCAGATGCTTTACTAACACTCTCCCGACTTGGAGAGTCAGTGCCTTTAACCTCCTCTTTGGCCCAGTTTGCAAATTCCACGGAAGATGAACAGGAATAGGGAGAACCAATGAGAGACTAGCTGGAGGTGTCTGGACGGGAAAATTTAACTCTCATTTCCCACCAGGAAGAGGAATTAACCAAAGGCTCAGCGTGCCATGCCGGAACCAGATTAGGGCCTGAAGCAATCCTGCGGTGTTGCGGCCAGCTCACAAGAAAGCGAGTTGAAGAAAGGAGCTCAGGGGCACTGTAATTCACAAACCTGCAGAGTTATAAATGACAGCTATCATCCAAAAATATACTGAAGTAAGGCTGCCAAGAGGACTTGAAAGCCAGGCAGAATTGCAGGAAACCGATTTCAGGAGGTAGACTGGAATTGCATTTAAAGCATAGGAAAAGAGGCAGAAGGTCGACAATGATGCACTTGGCCAAAAAGGGCGTATGCGTTTTTTCCTGAATATATTCAGGAAAAAACGCATACACCCTTTTTGGCCAACCAAGCAAGCTTGCAAAGGAAATCTGCACTACAATGAAGTCTCACTTCCCCCCCGTCAAAAGGGCCATCTGAAAAAAGTGTAAAATCCAGAAAGGCAGGACAGGCCATGGAGAACTGGGAGCCTTGTTATGCTGATGGGCGGGATGTAACTTGCCAACAGCCACTCGGGAGAAGTGTATGGTGTTTCCTGAAACATCTAAAAAACAAAGCAACAGAGCCTAGGGCACTTCCACTTATGGTCCTATAGCTTAGGGAAATTAAAATCAAAAAGACACAGCCACCCCAAAGTTTGGGATGGCTCTGTTTACAAGAAACTCATTTACGGTACAAGTTCAATATCGCATAAAGCGAAAAATGGATAAAGAAGTTGTGGTAATTACATACAATGCAATATCACTCAGCAATGACATCTATGTCATCAGGCCCATAGCAGCATAATGAGTGGATTCAGGTATGATGATTCTAACTGAAATAAGTCACACAGAAAAAGAAACATCATAAGATATCACTAATACACGGAATGTAAACTTGGCTACACAGGAACTGAATTTCAAAACAGAACATGGTCCCAAATTTAGAAAATCAACTTATGCTTGCTTAAGGGGAAAGGTGAGTTGGGGTGCTGCATAAAACCAGAGATTGAAATGAGCACAGATAAAGTTCCTTAAGCCAAATATGTAATAGACAAGAGCTACTCCTTGCTCAACGAAATGGACTCAAAACCCCATATTAAACGCCTAATAATGTACCTGACTAGTAAGTATCTTAAAACCTATGGATTGCTATGTCTCTGAAAGTGAATCAATCGTGAATACAGGGGCAAAAACGCAGCAGTGATAGGATTGGAGAGTTTTGGTGAGCAAATGAAGACCCTTTGAAGTCATATTGCATGGTACCCATTCCACGGGTCTCAACTCTCCAGGTTTAAGGGATTCTTCCTTCAGCTAAAACTTGCATGTGGAACCCAGAGTATGATCAACCGTGTGATCGGGAGACGTGTTGAAATATGTCTCAGTTCTCGTCCCATGGTACTCGGGTGCAACATTCCAGATGCTTTACTAACACTCTCCCGACTTGGAGAGTCAGTGCCTTTAACCTCCTGTTTGGCCCAGTTTGCAAATTCCGCGGAAGATGAACAGGAATAGGGAGAACCAATGAGAGACTAGCTGGAGGTGTCTGGACGGGAAAATTTAACTCTCATTTCCCACCAGGAAGAGGAATTAACCAAAGGCTCAGCGTGCCATGCCGGAACCAGATTAGGGCCTGAAGCAATCCTGCGGTGTTGCGGCCAGCTCACAAGAAAGCGAGTTGAAGAAAGGAGCTCAGGGGCACTGTAATTCACAAACCTGCAGAGTTATAAATGACAGCTATCATCCAAAAATATACTGAAGTAAGGCTGCCAAGAGGACTTGAAAGCCGGGCAGAATTGCAGGAAACCGATTTCAGGAGGTAGACTGGAATTGCATTTAAAGCATAGGAAAAGACGCAGAAGGTCGACAATGATGCACTTGGCCAAAAAGGGCGTATGCGTTTTTTCCTGAATATATTCAGGAAAAAACGCATACGCCCTTTTTGGCCAACCAAGCAAGCTTGCAAAGGAAATCTGCACTACAATGAAGTCTCACTTCCCCCCCGTCAAAAGGGCCATCTGAAAAAAGTGTAAAATCCAGAAAGGCAGGACAGGCCATGGAGAACTGGGAGCCTTGTTATGCTGATGGGCGGGATGTAACTTGCCAACAGCCACTCTGGAGAAGTGTATGGTGTTTCCTGAAACATCTAAAAAACAAAGCAACAGAGCCTAGGGCACTTCCACTTATGGTCCTGTAGCTTAGGGAAATTAAAATCAAAAAGACACAGCCACCCCAAAGTTTGGGATGGCTCTGTTTACAAGAAACTCGTTTACGGTACAAGTTCAATATCGCATAAAGCGAAAAATGGATAAAGAAGTTGTGGTACTTACGTACAATGCAATATCACTCAGCAATGACATCTATGTCATCAGGCCCATAGCAGCATAATGAGTGGATTCAGGTATGATGATTCTAACTGAAATAAGTCACACAGAAAAAGAAACATCATAAGATATCACTAATACACGGAATGTAAACTTGGCTACACAGGAACTGAATTTCAAAACAGAACATGGTCCCAAATTTAGAAAACCAACTTATGCTTGCTTAAGGGGAAAGGTGAGTTGGGGTGCTGCATAAAACCAGAGATTGAAATGAGCACAGATAAAGTTCCTTAAGCCAAATATGTAATAGACAAGAGCTACTCCTTGCTCAACGAAATGGACTCAAAACCCCATATTAAACGCCTAATAATGTACCTGACTAGTAAGTATCTTAAAACCTATGGATTGCTATGTCTCTGAAAGTGAATCAATCGTGAGTACAGGGGCAAAAACGCAGCAGTGATAGGATTGGAGAGTTTTGGTGAGCAAATGAAGACCCTTTGAAGTCATATTGCATGGTACCCATTCCACGGGTCTCAACTCTCCAGGTTTAAGGGATTCTTCCTTCAGCTAAAACATGCATGTGGAACCCAGAGTATGATCAACCGTGTGATCGGGAGACGTGTTGAAATATGTCTCAGTTCTCGTCCCCTGGTACTCGGGTGCAACATTCCAGATGCTTTACTAACACTCTCCCGACTTGGAGAGTCAGTGCCTTTAACCTCCTCTTTGGCCCAGTTTGCAAATTCCACGGAAGATGAACAGGAATAGGGAGAACCAATGAGAGACTAGCTGGAGGTGTCTGGACGGGAAAATTTAACTCTCATTTCCCACCAGGAAGAGGAATTAACCAAAGGCTCAGCGTGCCATGCCGGAACCAGATTAGGGCCTGAAGCAATCCTGCGGTGTTGCGGCCAGCTCACAAGAAAGCGAGTTGAAGAAAGGAGCTCAGGGGCACTGTAATTCACAAACCTGCAGAGTTATAAATGACAGCTATCATCCAAAAATATACTGAAGTAAGGCTGCCAAGAGGACTTGAAAGCCGGGCAGAATTGCAGGAAACCGATTTCAGGAGGTAGACTGGAATTGCATTTAAAGCATAGGAAAAGAGGCAGAAGGTCGACAATGATGCACTTGGCCAAAAAGGGCGTATGCGTTTTTTCCTGAATATATTCAGGAAAAAACGCATACGCCCTTTTTGGCCAACCAAGCAAGCTTGCAAAGGAAATCTGCACTACAATGAAGTCTCACTTCCCCCCCGTCAAAAGGGCCATCTGAAAAAAGTGTAAAATCCAGAAAGGCAGGACAGGCCATGGAGAACTGGGAGCCTTGTTATGCTGATGGGCGGGATGTAACTTGCCAACAGCCACTCTGGAGAAGTGTATGGTGTTTCCTGAAACATCTAAAAAACAAAGCAACAGAGCCTAGGGCACTTCCACTTATGGTCCTGTAGCTTAGGGAAATTAAAATCAAAAAGACACAGCCACCCCAAAGTTTGGGATGGCTCTGTTTACAAGAAACTCGTTTACGGTACAAGTTCAATATCGCATAAAGCGAAAAATGGATAAAGAAGTTGTGGTACTTACGTACAATGCAATATCACTCAGCAATGACATCTATGTCATCAGGCCCATAGCAGCATAATGAGTGGATTCAGGTATGATGATTCTAACTGAAATAAGTCACACAGAAAAAGAAACATCATAAGATATCACTAATACACGGAATGTAAACTTGGCTACACAGGAACTGAATTTCAAAACAGAACATGGTCCCAAATTTAGAAAACCAACTTATGCTTGCTTAAGGGGAAAGGTGAGTTGGGGTGCTGCATAAAACCAGAGATTGAAATGAGCACAGATAAAGTTCCTTAAGCCAAATATGTAATAGACAAGAGCTACTCCTTGCTCAACGAAATGGACTCAAAACCCCATATTAAACGCCTAATAATGTACCTGACTAGTAAGTATCTTAAAACCTATGGATTGCTATGTCTCTGAAAGTGAATCAATCGTGAGTACAGGGGCAAAAACGCAGCAGTGATAGGATTGGAGAGTTTTGGTGAGCAAATGAAGACCCTTTGAAGTCATATTGCATGGTACCCATTCCACGGGTCTCAACTCTCCAGGTTTAAGGGATTCTTCCTTCAGCTAAAACATGCATGTGGAACCCAGAGTATGATCAACCGTGTGATCGGGAGACGTGTTGAAATATGTCTCAGTTCTCGTCCCCTGGTACTCGGGTGCAACATTCCAGATGCTTTACTAACACTCTCCCGACTTGGAGAGTCAGTGCCTTTAACCTCCTCTTTGGCCCAGTTTGCAAATTCCACGGAAGATGAACAGGAATAGGGAGAACCAATGAGAGACTAGCTGGAGGTGTCTGGACGGGAAAATTTAACTCTCATTTCCCACCAGGAAGAGGAATTAACCAAAGGCTCAGCGTGCCATGCCGGAACCAGATTAGGGCCTGAAGCAATCCTGCGGTGTTGCGGCCAGCTCACAAGAAAGCGAGTTGAAGAAAGGAGCTCAGGGGCACTGTAATTCACAAACCTGCAGAGTTATAAATGACAGCTATCATCCAAAAATATACTGAAGTAAGGTTGCCAAGAGGACTTGAAAGCCGGGCAGAATTGCAGGAAACCGATTTCAGGAGGTAGACTGGAATTGCATTTAAAGCATAGGAAAAGAGGCAGAAGGTCGACAATGATGCACTTGGCCAAAAAGGGCGTATGCGTTTTTTCCTGAATATATTCAGGAAAAAACGCATACGCCCTTTTTGGCCAACCAAGCAAGCTTGCAAAGGAAATCTGCACTACAATGAAGTCTCACTCCCCCCCGCCCCCGTCAAAAGGGCCATCTGAAAAAAGTGTAAAATCCAGAAAGGCAGGACAGGCCATGGAGAACTGGGAGCCTTGTTATGCTGATGGGCGGGATGTAACTTGCCAACAGCCACTCGGGAGAAGTGTATGGTGTTTCCTGAAACATCTAAAAAACAAAGCAACAGAGCCTAGGGCACTTCCACTTATGGTCCTATAGCTTAGGGAAATTAAAATCAAAAAGACACAGCCACCCCAAAGTTTGGGATGGCTCTGTTTACAAGAAACTCGTTTGCGGTACAAGTTCAATATCGCATAAAGCGAAAAATGGATAAAGAAGTTGTGGTACTTACGTACAATGCAATATCACTCAGCAATGACATCTATGTCATCAGGTCCATAGCAGCATAATGAGTGGATTCAGGTATGATGATTCTAACTGAAATAAGTCACACAGAAAAAGAAACATCATAAGATATCACTAATACACGGAATGTAAACTTGGCTACACAGGAACTGAATTTCAAAACAGAACATGGTCCCAAATTTAGAAAATCAACTTATGCTTGCTTAAGGGGAAAGGTGAGTTGGGGTGCTGCATAAAACCAGAGATTGAAATGAGCACAGATAAAGTTCCTTAAGCCAAATATGTAATAGACAAGAGCTACTCCTTGCTCAACGAAATGGACTCAAAACCCCATATTAAACGCCTAATAATGTACCTGACTAGTAAGTATCTTAAAACCTATGGATTGCTATGTCTCTGAAAGTGAATCAATCGTGAGTACAGGGGCAAAAACGCAGCAGTGATAGGATTGGAGAGTTTTGGTGAGCAAATGAAGACCCTTTGAAGTCATATTGCATGGTACCCATTCCACGGGTCTCAACTCTCCAGGTTTAAGGGATTCTTCCTTCAGCTAAAACTTGCATGTGGAACCCAGAGTATGATCAACCGTGTGATCGGGAGACGTGTTGAAATATGTCTCAGTTCTCGTCCCCTGGTACTCGGGTGCAACATTCCAGATGCTTTACTAACACTCTCCCGACTTGGAGAGTCAGTGCCTTTAACCTCCTCTTTGGCCCAGTTTGCAAATTCCACGGAAGATGAACAGGAATAGGGAGAACCAATGAGAGACTAGCTGGAGGTGTCTGGACGGGAAAATTTAACTCTCATTTCCCACCAGGAAGAGGAATTAACCAAAGGCTCAGCGTGCCATGCCGGAACCAGATTAGGGCCTGAAGCAATCCTGCGGTGTTGCGGCCAGCTCACAAGAAAGCGAGTTGAAGAAAGGAGCTCAGGGGCACTGTAATTCACAAACCTGCAGAGTTATAAATGACAGCTATCATCCAAAAATATACTGAAGTAAGGCTGCCAAGAGGACTTGAAAGCCAGGCAGAATTGCAGGAAACCGATTTCAGGAGGTAGACTGGAATTGCATTTAAAGCATAGGAAAAGAGGCAGAAGGTCGACAATGATGCACTTGGCCAAAAAGGGCGTATGCGTTTTTTCCTGAATATATTCAGGAAAAAACGCATACACCCTTTTTGGCCAACCAAGCAAGCTTGCAAAGGAAATCTGCACTACAATGAAGTCTCACTTCCCCCCCGTCAAAAGGGCCATCTGAAAAAAGTGTAAAATCCAGAAAGGCAGGACAGGCCATGGAGAACTGGGAGCCTTGTTATGCTGATGGGCGGGATGTAACTTGCCAACAGCCACTCGGGAGAAGTGTATGGTGTTTCCTGAAACATCTAAAAAACAAAGCAACAGAGCCTAGGGCACTTCCACTTATGGTCCTATAGCTTAGGGAAATTAAAATCAAAAAGACACAGCCACCCCAAAGTTTGGGATGGCTCTGTTTACAAGAAACTCATTTACGGTACAAGTTCAATATCGCATAAAGCGAAAAATGGATAAAGAAGTTGTGGTAATTACATACAATGCAATATCACTCAGCAATGACATCTATGTCATCAGGCCCATAGCAGCATAATGAGTGGATTCAGGTATGATGATTCTAACTGAAATAAGTCACACAGAAAAAGAAACATCATAAGATATCACTAATACACGGAATGTAAACTTGGCTACACAGGAACTGAATTTCAAAACAGAACATGGTCCCAAATTTAGAAAATCAACTTATGCTTGCTTAAGGGGAAAGGTGAGTTGGGGTGCTGCATAAAACCAGAGATTGAAATGAGCACAGATAAAGTTCCTTAAGCCAAATATGTAATAGACAAGAGCTACTCCTTGCTCAACGAAATGGACTCAAAACCCCATATTAAACGCCTAATAATGTACCTGACTAGTAAGTATCTTAAAACCTATGGATTGCTATGTCTCTGAAAGTGAATCAATCGTGAATACAGGGGCAAAAACGCAGCAGTGATAGGATTGGAGAGTTTTGGTGAGCAAATGAAGACCCTTTGAAGTCATATTGCATGGTACCCATTCCACGGGTCTCAACTCTCCAGGTTTAAGGGATTCTTCCTTCAGCTAAAACTTGCATGTGGAACCCAGAGTATGATCAACCGTGTGATCGGGAGACGTGTTGAAATATGTCTCAGTTCTCGTCCCCTGGTACTCGGGTGCAACATTCCAGATGCTTTACTAACACTCTCCCGACTTGGAGAGTCAGTGCCTTTAACCTCCTGTTTGGCCCAGTTTGCAAATTCCGCGGAAGATGAACAGGAATAGGGAGAACCAATGAGAGACTAGCTGGAGGTGTCTGGACGGGAAAATTTAACTCTCATTTCCCACCAGGAAGAGGAATTAACCAAAGGCTCAGCGTGCCATGCCGGAACCAGATTAGGGCCTGAAGCAATCCTGCGGTGTTGCGGCCAGCTCACAAGAAAGCGAGTTGAAGAAAGGAGCTCAGGGGCACTGTAATTCACAAACCTGCAGAGTTATAAATGACAGCTATCATCCAAAAATATACTGAAGTAAGGCTGCCAAGAGGACTTGAAAGCCGGGCAGAATTGCAGGAAACCGATTTCAGGAGGTAGACTGGAATTGCATTTAAAGCATAGGAAAAGACGCAGAAGGTCGACAATGATGCACTTGGCCAAAAAGGGCGTATGCGTTTTTTCCTGAATATATTCAGGAAAAAACGCATACGCCCTTTTTGGCCAACCAAGCAAGCTTGCAAAGGAAATCTGCACTACAATGAAGTCTCACTTCCCCCCCGTCAAAAGGGCCATCTGAAAAAAGTGTAAAATCCAGAAAGGCAGGACAGGCCATGGAGAACTGGGAGCCTTGTTATGCTGATGGGCGGGATGTAACTTGCCAACAGCCACTCTGGAGAAGTGTATGGTGTTTCCTGAAACATCTAAAAAACAAAGCAACAGAGCCTAGGGCACTTCCACTTATGGTCCTGTAGCTTAGGGAAATTAAAATCAAAAAGACACAGCCACCCCAAAGTTTGGGATGGCTCTGTTTACAAGAAACTCGTTTACGGTACAAGTTCAATATCGCATAAAGCGAAAAATGGATAAAGAAGTTGTGGTACTTACGTACAATGCAATATCACTCAGCAATGACATCTATGTCATCAGGCCCATAGCAGCATAATGAGTGGATTCAGGTATGATGATTCTAACTGAAATAAGTCACACAGAAAAAGAAACATCATAAGATATCACTAATACACGGAATGTAAACTTGGCTACACAGGAACTGAATTTCAAAACAGAACATGGTCCCAAATTTAGAAAACCAACTTATGCTTGCTTAAGGGGAAAGGTGAGTTGGGGTGCTGCATAAAACCAGAGATTGAAATGAGCACAGATAAAGTTCCTTAAGCCAAATATGTAATAGACAAGAGCTACTCCTTGCTCAACGAAATGGACTCAAAACCCCATATTAAACGCCTAATAATGTACCTGACTAGTAAGTATCTTAAAACCTATGGATTGCTATGTCTCTGAAAGTGAATCAATCGTGAGTACAGGGGCAAAAACGCAGCAGTGATAGGATTGGAGAGTTTTGGTGAGCAAATGAAGACCCTTTGAAGTCATATTGCATGGTACCCATTCCACGGGTCTCAACTCTCCAGGTTTAAGGGATTCTTCCTTCAGCTAAAACATGCATGTGGAACCCAGAGTATGATCAACCGTGTGATCGGGAGACGTGTTGAAATATGTCTCAGTTCTCGTCCCCTGGTACTCGGGTGCAACATTCCAGATGCTTTACTAACACTCTCCCGACTTGGAGAGTCAGTGCCTTTAACCTCCTCTTTGGCCCAGTTTGCAAATTCCACGGAAGATGAACAGGAATAGGGAGAACCAATGAGAGACTAGCTGGAGGTGTCTGGACGGGAAAATTTAACTCTCATTTCCCACCAGGAAGAGGAATTAACCAAAGGCTCAGCGTGCCATGCCGGAACCAGATTAGGGCCTGAAGCAATCCTGCGGTGTTGCGGCCAGCTCACAAGAAAGCGAGTTGAAGAAAGGAGCTCAGGGGCACTGTAATTCACAAACCTGCAGAGTTATAAATGACAGCTATCATCCAAAAATATACTGAAGTAAGGCTGCCAAGAGGACTTGAAAGCCGGGCAGAATTGCAGGAAACCGATTTCAGGAGGTAGACTGGAATTGCATTTAAAGCATAGGAAAAGAGGCAGAAGGTCGACAATGATGCACTTGGCCAAAAAGGGCGTATGCGTTTTTTCCTGAATATATTCAGGAAAAAACGCATACGCCCTTTTTGGCCAACCAAGCAAGCTTGCAAAGGAAATCTGCACTACAATGAAGTCTCACTTCCCCCCCGTCAAAAGGGCCATCTGAAAAAAGTGTAAAATCCAGAAAGGCAGGACAGGCCATGGAGAACTGGGAGCCTTGTTATGCTGATGGGCGGGATGTAACTTGCCAACAGCCACTCTGGAGAAGTGTATGGTGTTTCCTGAAACATCTAAAAAACAAAGCAACAGAGCCTAGGGCACTTCCACTTATGGTCCTGTAGCTTAGGGAAATTAAAATCAAAAAGACACAGCCACCCCAAAGTTTGGGATGGCTCTGTTTACAAGAAACTCGTTTACGGTACAAGTTCAATATCGCATAAAGCGAAAAATGGATAAAGAAGTTGTGGTACTTACGTACAATGCAATATCACTCAGCAATGACATCTATGTCATCAGGCCCATAGCAGCATAATGAGTGGATTCAGGTATGATGATTCTAACTGAAATAAGTCACACAGAAAAAGAAACATCATAAGATATCACTAATACACGGAATGTAAACTTGGCTACACAGGAACTGAATTTCAAAACAGAACATGGTCCCAAATTTAGAAAACCAACTTATGCTTGCTTAAGGGGAAAGGTGAGTTGGGGTGCTGCATAAAACCAGAGATTGAAATGAGCACAGATAAAGTTCCTTAAGCCAAATATGTAATAGACAAGAGCTACTCCTTGCTCAACGAAATGGACTCAAAACCCCATATTAAACGCCTAATAATGTACCTGACTAGTAAGTATCTTAAAACCTATGGATTGCTATGTCTCTGAAAGTGAATCAATCGTGAGTACAGGGGCAAAAACGCAGCAGTGATAGGATTGGAGAGTTTTGGTGAGCAAATGAAGACCCTTTGAAGTCATATTGCATGGTACCCATTCCACGGGTCTCAACTCTCCAGGTTTAAGGGATTCTTCCTTCAGCTAAAACATGCATGTGGAACCCAGAGTATGATCAACCGTGTGATCGGGAGACGTGTTGAAATATGTCTCAGTTCTCGTCCCCTGGTACTCGGGTGCAACATTCCAGATGCTTTACTAACACTCTCCCGACTTGGAGAGTCAGTGCCTTTAACCTCCTCTTTGGCCCAGTTTGCAAATTCCACGGAAGATGAACAGGAATAGGGAGAACCAATGAGAGACTAGCTGGAGGTGTCTGGACGGGAAAATTTAACTCTCATTTCCCACCAGGAAGAGGAATTAACCAAAGGCTCAGCGTGCCATGCCGGAACCAGATTAGGGCCTGAAGCAATCCTGCGGTGTTGCGGCCAGCTCACAAGAAAGCGAGTTGAAGAAAGGAGCTCAGGGGCACTGTAATTCACAAACCTGCAGAGTTATAAATGACAGCTATCATCCAAAAATATACTGAAGTAAGGTTGCCAAGAGGACTTGAAAGCCGGGCAGAATTGCAGGAAACCGATTTCAGGAGGTAGACTGGAATTGCATTTAAAGCATAGGAAAAGAGGCAGAAGGTCGACAATGATGCACTTGGCCAAAAAGGGCGTATGCGTTTTTTCCTGAATATATTCAGGAAAAAACGCATACGCCCTTTTTGGCCAACCAAGCAAGCTTGCAAAGGAAATCTGCACTACAATGAAGTCTCACTTCCCCCCCGTCAAAAGGGCCATCTGAAAAAAGTGTAAAATCCAGAAAGGCAGGACAGGCCATGGAGAACTGGGAGCCTTGTTATGCTGATGGGCGGGATGTAACTTGCCAACAGCCACTCGGGAGAAGTGTATGGTGTTTCCTGAAACATCTAAAAAACAAAGCAACAGAGCCTAGGGCACTTCCACTTATGGTCCTATAGCTTAGGGAAATTAAAATCAAAAAGACACAGCCACCCCAAAGTTTGGGATGGCTCTGTTTACAAGAAACTCGTTTACGGTACAAGTTCAATATCGCATAAAGCGAAAAATGGATAAAGAAGTTGTGGTACTTACGTACAATGCAATATCACTCAGCAATGACATCTATGTCATCAGGCCCATAGCAGCATAATGAGTGGATTCAGGTATGATGATTCTAACTGAAATAAGTCACACAGAAAAAGAAACATCATAAGATATCACTAATACACGGAATGTAAACTTGGCTACACAGGAACTGGATTTCAAAACAGAACATGGTCCCAAATTTAGAAAACCAACTTATGCTTGCTTAAGGGGAAAGGTGAGTTGGGGTGCTGCATAAAACCAGAGATTGAAATGAGCACAGATAAAGTTCCTTAAGCCAAATATGTAATAGACAAGAGCTACTCCTTGCTCAACGAAATGGACTCAAAACCCCATATTAAACGCCTAATAATGTACCTGACTAGTAAGTATCTTAAAACCTATGGATTGCTATGTCTCTGAAAGTGAATCAATCGTGAGTACAGGGGCAAAAACGCAGCAGTGATAGGATTGGAGAGTTTTGGTGAGCAAATGAAGACCCTTTGAAGTCATATTGCATGGTACCCATTCCACGGGTCTCAACTCTCCAGGTTTAAGGGATTCTTCCTTCAGCTAAAACTTGCATGTGGAACCCAGAGTATGATCAACCGTGTGATCGGGAGACGTGTTGAAATATGTCTCAGTTCTCGTCCCCTGGTACTCGGGTGCAACATTCCAGATGCTTTACTAACACTCTCCCGACTTGGAGAGTCAGTGCCTTTAACCTCCTGTTTGGCCCAGTTTGCAAATTCCACGGAAGATGAACAGGAATAGGGAGAACCAATGAGAGACTAGCTGGAGGTGTCTGGACGGGAAAATTTAACTCTCATTTCCCACCAGGAAGAGGAATTAACCAAAGGCTCAGCGTGCCATGCCGGAACCAGATTAGGGCCTGAAGCAATCCTGCGGTGTTGCGGCCAGCTCACAAGAAAGCGAGTTGAAGAAAGGAGCTCAGGGGCACTGTAATTCACAAACCTGCAGAGTTATAAATGACAGCTATCATCCAAAAATATACTGAAGTAAGGCTGCCAAGAGGACTTGAAAGCCGGGCAGAATTGCAGGAAACCGATTTCAGGAGGTAGACTGGAATTGCATTTAAAGCATAGGAAAAGAGGCAGAAGGTCGACAATGATGCACTTGGCCAAAAAGGGCGTATGCGTTTTTTCCTGAATATATTCAGGAAAAAACGCATACGCCCTTTTTGGCCAACCAAGCAAGCTTGCAAAGGAAATCTGCACTACAGTGAAGTCTCACTCCCCCCCGCCCCCGTCAAAAGGGCCATCTGAAAAAAGTGTAAAATCCAGAAAGGCAGGACAGGCCATGGAGAACTGGGAGCCTTGTTATGCTGATGGGCGGGATGTAAATTGCCAACAGCCACTCGGGAGAAGTGTATGGTGTTTCCTGAAACATCTAAAAAACAAAGCAACAGAGCCTAGGGCACTTCCACTTATGGTCCTGTAGCTTAGGGAAATTAAAATCAAAAAGACACAGCCACCCCAAAGTTTGGGATGGCTCTGTTTACAAGAAACTCGTTTACGGTACAAGTTCAATATCGCATAAAGCGAAAAATGGATAAAGAAGTTGTGGTACTTACGTACAATGCAATATCACTCAGCAATGACATCTATGTCATCAGGCCCATAGCAGCATAATGAGTGGATTCAGGTATGATGATTCTAACTGAAATAAGTCACACAGAAAAAGAAACATCATAAGATATCACTAATACACGGAATGTAAACTTGGCTACACAGGAACTGAATTTCAAAACAGAACATGGTCCCAAATTTAGAAAACCAACTTATGCTTGCTTAAGGGGAAAGGTGAGTTGGGGTGCTGCATAAAACCAGAGATTGAAATGAGCACAGATAAAGTTCCTTAAGCCAAATATGTAATAGACAAGAGCTACTCCTTGCTCAACGAAATGGACTCAAAACCCCATATTAAACGCCTAATAATGTACCTGACTAGTAAGTATCTTAAAACCTATGGATTGCTATGTCTCTGAAAGTGAATCAATCGTGAGTACAGGGGCAAAAACGCAGCAGTGATAGGATTGGAGAGTTTTGGTGAGCAAATGAAGACCCTTTGAAGTCATATTGCATGGTACCCATTCCACGGGTCTCAACTCTCCAGGTTTAAGGGATTCTTCCTTCAGCTAAAACATGCATGTGGAACCCAGAGTATGATCAACCGTGTGATCGGGAGACGTGTTGAAATATGTCTCAGTTCTCGTCCCCTGGTACTCGGGTGCAACATTCCAGATGCTTTACTAACACTCTCCCGACTTGGAGAGTCAGTGCCTTTAACCTCCTGTTTGGCCCAGTTTGCAAATTCCGCGGAAGATGAACAGGAATAGGGAGAACCAATGAGAGACTAGCTGGAGGTGTCTGGACGGGAAAATTTAACTCTCATTTCCCACCAGGAAGAGGAATTAACCAAAGGCTCAGCGTGCCATGCCGGAACCAGATTAGGGCCTGAAGCAATCCTGCGGTGTTGCGGCCAGCTCACAAGAAAGCGAGTTGAAGAAAGGAGCTCAGGGGCACTGTAATTCACAAACCTGCAGAGTTATAAATGACAGCTATCATCCAAAAATATACTGAAGTAAGGCTGCCAAGAGGACTTGAAAGCCGGGCAGAATTGCAGGAAACCGATTTCAGGAGGTAGACTGGAATTGCATTTAAAGCATAGGAAAACAGGCAGAAGGTCGACAATGATGCACTTGGCCAAAAAGGGCGTATGCGTTTTTTCCTGAATATATTCAGGAAAAAACGCATACGCCCTTTTTGGCCAACCAAGCAAGCTTGCAAAGGAAATCTGCACTACAATGAAGTCTCACTTCCCCCCCGTCAAAAGGGCCATCTGAAAAAAGTGTAAAATCCAGAAAGGCAGGACAGGCCATGGAGAACTGGGAGCCTTGTTATGCTGATGGGCGGGATGTAACTTGCCAACAGCCACTCGGGAGAAGTGTATGGTGTTTCCTGAAACATCTAAAAAACAAAGCAACAGAGCCTAGGGCACTTCCACTTATGGTCCTATAGCTTAGGGAAATTAAAATCAAAAAGACACAGCCACCCCAAAGTTTGGGATGGCTCTGTTTACAAGAAACTCGTTTACGGTACAAGTTCAATATCGCATAAAGCGAAAAATGGATAAAGAAGTTGTGGTACTTACGTACAATGCAATATCACTCAGCAATGACATCTATGTCATCAGGCCCATAGCAGCATAATGAGTGGATTCAGGTATGATGATTCTAACTGAAATAAGTCACACAGAAAAAGAAACATCATAAGATATCACTAATACACGGAATGTAAACTTGGCTACACAGGAACTGGATTTCAAAACAGAACATGGTCCCAAATTTAGAAAACCAACTTATGCTTGCTTAAGGGGAAAGGTGAGTTGGGGTGCTGCATAAAACCAGAGATTGAAATGAGCACAGATAAAGTTCCTTAAGCCAAATATGTAATAGACAAGAGCTACTCCTTGCTCAACGAAATGGACTCAAAACCCCATATTAAACGCCTAATAATGTACCTGACTAGTAAGTATCTTAAAACCTATGGATTGCTATGTCTCTGAAAGTGAATCAATCGTGAGTACAGGGGCAAAAACGCAGCAGTGATAGGATTGGAGAGTTTTGGTGAGCAAATGAAGACCCTTTGAAGTCATATTGCATGGTACCCATTCCACGGGTCTCAACTCTCCAGGTTTAAGGGATTCTTCCTTCAGCTAAAACTTGCATGTGGAACCCAGAGTATGATCAACCGTGTGATCGGGAGACGTGTTGAAATATGTCTCAGTTCTCGTCCCCTGGTACTCGGGTGCAACATTCCAGATGCTTTACTAACACTCTCCCGACTTGGAGAGTCAGTGCCTTTAACCTCCTGTTTGGCCCAGTTTGCAAATTCCACGGAAGATGAACAGGAATAGGGAGAACCAATGAGAGACTAGCTGGAGGTGTCTGGACGGGAAAATTTAACTCTCATTTCCCACCAGGAAGAGGAATTAACCAAAGGCTCAGCGTGCCATGCCGGAACCAGATTAGGGCCTGAAGCAATCCTGCGGTGTTGCGGCCAGCTCACAAGAAAGCGAGTTGAAGAAAGGAGCTCAGGGGCACTGTAATTCACAAACCTGCAGAGTTATAAATGACAGCTATCATCCAAAAATATACTGAAGTAAGGCTGCCAAGAGGACTTGAAAGCCGGGCAGAATTGCAGGAAACCGATTTCAGGAGGTAGACTGGAATTGCATTTAAAGCATAGGAAAAGAGGCAGAAGGTCGACAATGATGCACTTGGCCAAAAAGGGCGTATGCGTTTTTTCCTGAATATATTCAGGAAAAAACGCATACGCCCTTTTTGGCCAACCAAGCAAGCTTGCAAAGGAAATCTGCACTACAGTGAAGTCTCACTCCCCCCCGCCCCCGTCAAAAGGGCCATCTGAAAAAAGTGTAAAATCCAGAAAGGCAGGACAGGCCATGGAGAACTGGGAGCCTTGTTATGCTGATGGGCGGGATGTAAATTGCCAACAGCCACTCGGGAGAAGTGTATGGTGTTTCCTGAAACATCTAAAAAACAAAGCAACAGAGCCTAGGGCACTTCCACTTATGGTCCTGTAGCTTAGGGAAATTAAAATCAAAAAGACACAGCCACCCCAAAGTTTGGGATGGCTCTGTTTACAAGAAACTCGTTTACGGTACAAGTTCAATATCGCATAAAGCGAAAAATGGATAAAGAAGTTGTGGTACTTACGTACAATGCAATATCACTCAGCAATGACATCTATGTCATCAGGCCCATAGCAGCATAATGAGTGGATTCAGGTATGATGATTCTAACTGAAATAAGTCACACAGAAAAAGAAACATCATAAGATATCACTAATACACGGAATGTAAACTTGGCTATACAGGAACTGAATTTCAAAACAGAACATGGTCCCAAATTTAGAAAACCAACTTATGCTTGCTTAAGGGGAAAGGTGAGTTGGGGTGCTGCATAAAACCAGAGATTGAAATGAGCACAGATAAAGTTCCTTAAGCCAAATATGTAATAGACAAGAGCTACTCCTTGCTCAACGAAATGGACTCAAAACCCCATATTAAACGCCTAATAATGTACCTGACTAGTAAGTATCTTAAAACCTATGGATTGCTATGTCTCTGAAAGTGAATCAATCGTGAGTACAGGGGCAAAAACGCAGCAGTGATAGGATTGGAGAGTTTTGGTGAGCAAATGAAGACCCTTTGAAGTCATATTGCATGGTACCCATTCCACGGGTCTCAACTCTCCAGGTTTAAGGGATTCTTCCTTCAGCTAAAACATGCATGTGGAACCCAGAGTATGATCAACCGTGTGATCGGGAGACGTGTTGAAATATGTCTCAGTTCTCGTCCCCTGGTACTCGGGTGCAACATTCCAGATGCTTTACTAACACTCTCCCGACTTGGAGAGTCAGTGCCTTTAACCTCCTGTTTGGCCCAGTTTGCAAATTCCGCGGAAGATGAACAGGAATAGGGAGAACCAATGAGAGACTAGCTGGAGGTGTCTGGACGGGAAAATTTAACTCTCATTTCCCACCAGGAAGAGGAATTAACCAAAGGCTCAGCGTG
Organism: Orcinus orca; assembly: GCF_937001465.1. Lineage (NCBI taxonomy): Eukaryota > Metazoa > Chordata > Mammalia > Artiodactyla > Delphinidae > Orcinus > Orcinus orca. The sequence goes on from NW_026043735.1 coordinate 837,782, forward strand.
CCATGCCGGAACCAGATTAGGGCCTGAAGCAATCCTGCGGTGTTGCGGCCAGCTCACAAGAAAGCGAGTTGAAGAAAGGAGCTCAGGGGCACTGTAATTCACAAACCTGCAGAGTTATAAATGACAGCTATCATCCAAAAATATACTGAAGTAAGGCTGCCAAGAGGACTTGAAAGCCGGGCAGAATTGCAGGAAACCGATTTCAGGAGGTAGACTGGAATTGCATTTAAAGCATAGGAAAAGAGGCAGAAGGTCGACAATGATGCACTTGGCCAAAAAGGGCGTATGCGTTTTTTCCTGAATATATTCAGGAAAAAACGCATACGCCCTTTTTGGCCAACCAAGCAAGCTTGCAAAGGAAATCTGCACTACAATGAAGTCTCACTCCCCCCCGCCCCCGTCAAAAGGGCCATCTGAAAAAAGTGTAAAATCCAGAAAGGCAGGACAGGCCATGGAGAACTGGGAGCCTTGTTATGCTGATGGGCGGGATGTAAATTGCCAACAGCCACTCGGGAGAAGTGTATGGTGTTTCCTGAAACATCTACAAAACAAAGCAACAGAGCCTAGGGCACTTCCACTTATGGTCCTATAGCTTAGGGAAATTAAAATCAAAAAGACACAGCCACCCCAAAGTTTGGGATGGCTCTGTTTACAAGAAACTCGTTTACGGTACAAGTTCAATATCGCATAAAGCGAAAAATGGATAAAGAAATTGTGGTACTTACGTACAATGCAATATCACTCAGCAATGACATCTATGTCATCAGGCCCATAGCAGCATGATGAGTGGATTCAGGTATGATGATTCTAACTGAAATAAGTCACACAGAAAAAGAAACATCATAAGATATCACTAATACACGGAATGTAAACTTGGCTACACAGGAACTGAATTTCAAAACAGAACATGGTCCCAAATTTAGAAAACCAACTTATGCTTGCTTAAGGGGAAAGGTGAGTTGGGGTGCTGCATAAAACCAGAGATTGAAATGAGCACAGATAAAGTTCCTTAAGCCAAATATGTAATAGACAAGAGCTACTCCTTGCTCAACGAAATGGACTCAAAACCCCATATTAAACGCCTAATAATGTACCTGACTAGTAAGTATCTTAAAACCTATGGATTGCTATGTCTCTGAAAGTGAATCAATCGTGAGTACAGGGGCAAAAACGCAGCAGTGATAGGTTTGGAGAGTTTTGGTGAGCAAATGAAGACCCTTTGAAGTCATATTGCATGGTACCCATTCCACGGGTCTCAACTCTCCAGGTTTAAGGGATTCTTACTTCAGCTAAAACATGCATGTGGAACCCAGAGTATGATCAACCGTGTGATCGGGAGACGTGTTGAAATATGTCTCAGTTCTCGTCCCCTGGTACTCGGGTGCAACATTCCAGATGCTTTACTAACACTCTCCCGACTTGGAGAGTCAGTGCCTTTAACCTCCTCTTTGGCCCAGTTTGCAAATTCCACGGAAGATGAACAGGAATAGGGAGAACCAATGAGAGACTAGCTGGAGGTGTCTGGACGGGAAAATTTAACTCTCATTTCCCACCAGGAAGAGGAATTAACCAAAGGCTCAGCGTGCCATGCCGGAACCAGATTAGGGCCTGAAGCAATCCTGCGGTGTTGCGGCCAGCTCACAAGAAAGCGAGTTGAAGAAAGGAGCTCAGGGGCACTGTAATTCACAAACCTGCAGAGTTATAAATGACAGCTATCATCCAAAAATATACTGAAGTAAGGCTGCCAAGAGGACTTGAAAGCCGGGCAGAATTGCAGGAAACCGATTTCAGGAGGTAGACTGGAATTGCATTTAAAGCATAGGAAAAGAGGCAGAAGGTCGACAATGATGCACTTGGCCAAAAAGGGCGTATGCGTTTTTTCCTGAATATATTCAGGAAAAAACGCATGCGCCCTTTTTGGCCAACCAAGCAAGCTTGCAAAGGAAATCTGCACTACAATGAAGTCTCACTTCCCCCTCGTCAAAAGGGCCATCTGAAAAAAGTGTAAAATCCAGAAAGGCAGGACAGGCCATGGAGAACTGGGAGCCTTGTTATGCTGATGGGCGGGATGTAAATTGCCAACAGCCACTCCGGAGAAGTGTATGGTGTTTCCTGAAACATCTAAAAAACAAAGCAACAGAGCCTAGGGCACTTCCACTTATGGTCCTATAGCTTAGGGAAATTAAAATCAAAAAGACACAGCCACCCCAAAGTTTGGGATGGCTCTGTTTACAAGAAACTCGTTTACGGTACAAGTTCAATATCGCATAAAGCGAACAATGGATAAAGAAGTTGTGGTACTTACGTACAATGCAATATCACTCAGCAATGACATCTATGTCATCAGGTCCATAGCAGCATAATGAGTGGATTCAGGTATGATGATTCTAACTGAAATAAGTCACACAGAAAAAGAAACATCATAAGATATCACTAATACACGGAATGTAAACTTGGCTACACAGGAACTGAATTTCAAAACAGAACATGGTCCCAAATTTAGAAAATCAACTTATGCTTGCTTAAGGGGAAAGGTGAGTTGGGGTGCTGCAAAAAACCAGAGATTGAAATGAGCACAGATAAAGTTCCTTAAGCCAAATATGTAATAGACAAGAGCTACTCCTTGCTCAACGAAATGGACTCAAAACCCCATATTAAACGCCTAATAATGTACCTGACTAGTAAGTATCTTAAAACCTATGGATTGCTATGTCTCTGAAAGTGAATCAATCGTGAGTACAGGGGCAAAAACGCAGCAGTGATAGGATTGGAGAGTTTTGGTGAGCAAATGAAGACCCTTTGAAGTCATATTGCATGGTACCCATTCCACGGGTCTCAACTCTCCAGGTTTAAGGGATTCTTCCTTCAGCTAAAACATGCATGTGGAACCCAGAGTATGATCAACCGTGTTATCGGGAGATGTGTTGAAATATGTCTCAGTTCTCGTCCCCTGGTACTCGGGTGCAACATTCCAGATGCTTTACTAACACTCTCCCGACTTGGAGAGTCAGTGCCTTTAACCTCCTGTTTGGCCCAGTTTGCAAATTCCACGGAAGATGAACAGGAATAGGGAGAACCAATGAGAGACTAGCTGGAGGTGTCTGGACGGGAAAATTTAACTCTCATTTCCCACCAGGAAGAGGAATTAACCAAAGGCTCAGCGTGCCATGCCGGAACCAGATTAGGGCCTGAAGCAATCCTGCGGTGTTGCGGCCAGCTCACAAGAAAGCGAGTTGAAGAAAGGAGCTCAGGGGCACTGTAATTCACAAACCTGCAGAGTTATAAATGACAGCTATCATCCAAAAATATACTGAAGTAAGGCTGCCAAGAGGACTTGAAAGCCGGGCAGAATTGCAGGAAACCGATTTCAGGAGGTAGACTGGAATTGCATTTAAAGCATAGGAAAAGAGGCAGAAGGTCGACAATGATGCACTTGGCCAAAAAGGGCGTATGCGTTTTTTCCTGAATATATTCAGGAAAAAACGCATACGCCCTTTTTGGCCAACCAAGCAAGCTTGCAAAGGAAATCTGCACTACAATGAAGTCTCACTTCCCCCCCGTCAAAAGGGCCATCTGAAAAAAGTGTAAAATCCAGAAAGGCAGGACAGGCCATGGAGAACTGGGAGCCTTGTTATGCTGATGGGCGGGATGTAACTTGCCAACAGCCACTCGGGAGAAGTGTATGGTGTTTCCTGAAACATCTAAAAAACAAAGCAACAGAGCCTAGGGCACTTCCACTTATGGTCCTATAGCTTAGGGAAATTAAAATCAAAAAGACACAGCCACCCCAAAGTTTGGGATGGCTCTGTTTACAAGAAACTCGTTTACGGTACAAGTTCAATATCGCATAAAGCGAAAAATGGATAAAGAAGTTGTGGTACTTACGTACAATGCAATATCACTCAGCAATGACATCTATGTCATCAGGCCCATAGCAGCATAATGAGTGGATTCAGGTATGATGATTCTAACTGAAATAAGTCACACAGAAAAAGAAACATCATAAGATATCACTAATACACGGAATGTAAACTTGGCTACACAGGAACTGGATTTCAAAACAGAACATGGTCCCAAATTTAGAAAACCAACTTATGCTTGCTTAAGGGGAAAGGTGAGTTGGGGTGCTGCATAAAACCAGAGATTGAAATGAGCACAGATAAAGTTCCTTAAGCCAAATATGTAATAGACAAGAGCTACTCCTTGCTCAACGAAATGGACTCAAAACCCCATATTAAACGCCTAATAATGTACCTGACTAGTAAGTATCTTAAAACCTATGGATTGCTATGTCTCTGAAAGTGAATCAATCGTGAGTACAGGGGCAAAAACGCAGCAGTGATAGGATTGGAGAGTTTTGGTGAGCAAGTAAAGACCCTTTGAAGTCATATTGCATGGTACCCATTCCACGGGTCTCAACTCTCCAGGTTTAAGGGATTCTTCCTTCAGCTAAAACATGCATGTGGAACCCAGAGTATGATCAACCGTGTGATCGGGAGACGTGTTGAAATATGTCTCAGTTCTCGTCCCCTGGTACTCGGGTGCAACAATCCAGATGCTTTACTAACACTCTCCCGACTTGGAGAGTCAGTGCCTTTAACCTCCTGTTTGGCCCAGTTTGCAAATTCCACGGAAGATGAACAGGAATAGGGAGAACCAATGAGAGACTAGCTGGAGGTGTCTGGACGGGAAAATTTAACTCTCATTTCCCACCAGGAAGAGGAATTAACCAAAGGCTCAGCGTGCCATGCCGGAACCAGATTAGGGCCTGAAGCAATCCTGCGGTGTTGCGGCCAGCTCACAAGAAAGCGAGTTGAAGAAAGGAGCTCAGGGGCACTGTAATTCACAAACCTGCAGAGTTATAAATGACAGCTATCATCCAAAAATATACTGAAGTAAGGCTGCCAAGAGGACTTGAAAGCCGGGCAGAATTGCAGGAAACCGATTTCAGGAGGTAGACTGGAATTGCATTTAAAGCATAGGAAAAGAGGCAGAAGCTCGACAATGATGCACTTGGCCAAAAAGGGCGTATGCGTTTTTTCCTGAATATATTCAGGAAAAAACGCATACGCCCTTTTTGGCCAACCAAGCAAGCTTGCAAAGGAAATCTGCACTACAATGAAGTCTCACTTCCCCCCCGTCAAAAGGGCCATCTGAAAAAAGTGTAAAATCCAGAAAGGCAGGACAGGCCATGGAGAACTGGGAGCCTTGTTATGCTGATGGGCGGGATGTAACTTGCCAACAGCCACTCGGGAGAAGTGTATGGTGTTTCCTGAAACATCTAAAAAACAAAGCAACAGAGCCTAGGGCACTTCCACTTATGGTCCTATAGCTTAGGGAAATTAAAATCAAAAAGACACAGCCACCCCAAAGTTTGGGATGGCTCTGTTTACAAGAAACTCGTTTACGGTACAAGTTCAATATCGCATAAAGCGAAAAATGGATAAAGAAGTTGTGGTACTTACGTACAATGCAATATCACTCAGCAATGACATCTATGTCATCAGGCCCATAGCAGCATAATGAGTGGATTCAGGTATGATGATTCTAACTGAAATAAGTCACACAGAAAAAGAAACATCATAAGATATCACTAATACACGGAATGTAAACTTGGCTACACAGGAACTGGATTTCAAAACAGAACATGGTCCCAAATTTAGAAAACCAACTTATGCTTGCTTAAGGGGAAAGGTGAGTTGGGGTGCTGCATAAAACCAGAGATTGAAATGAGCACAGATAAAGTTCCTTAAGCCAAATATGTAATAGACAAGAGCTACTCCTTGCTCAACGAAATGGACTCAAAACCCCATATTAAACGCCTAATAATGTACCTGACTAGTAAGTATCTTAAAACCTATGGATTGCTATGTCTCTGAAAGTGAATCAATCGTGAGTACAGGGGCAAAAACGCAGCAGTGATAGGATTGGAGAGTTTTGGTGAGCAAATGAAGACCCTTTGAAGTCATATTGCATGGTACCCATTCCACGGGTCTCAACTCTCCAGGTTTAAGGGATTCTTCCTTCAGCTAAAACATGCATGTGGAACCCAGAGTATGATCAACCGTGTTATCGGGAGACGTGTTGAAATATGTCTCAGTTCTCGTACCCTGGTACTCGGGTGCAACAATCCAGATGCTTTACTAACACTCTCCCGACTTGGAGAGTCAGTGCCTTTAACCTCCTGTTTGGCCCAGTTTGCAAATTCCACGGAAGATGAACAGGAATAGGGAGAACCAATGAGAGACTAGCTGGAGGTGTCTGGACGGGAAAATTTAACTCTCATTTCCCACCAGGAAGAGGAATTAACCAAAGGCTCAGCGTGCCATGCCGGAACCAGATTAGGGCCTGAAGCAATCCTGCGGTGTTGCGGCCAGCTCACAAGAAAGCGAGTTGAAGAAAGGAGCTCAGGGGCACTGTAATTCACAAACCTGCAGAGTTATAAATGACAGCTATCATCCAAAAATATACTGAAGTAAGGCTGCCAAGAGGACTTGAAAGCCGGGCAGAATTGCAGGAAACCGATTTCAGGAGGTAGACTGGAATTGCATTTAAAGCATAGGAAAAGAGGCAGAAGGTCGACAATGATGCACTTGGCCAAAAAGGGCGTATGCGTTTTTTCCTGAATATATTCAGGAAAAAACGCATACGCCCTTTTTGGCCAACCAAGCAAGCTTGCAAAGGAAATCTGCACTACAATGAAGTCTCACTTCCCCCCCGTCAAAAGGGCCATCTGAAAAAAGTGTAAAATCCAGAAAGGCAGGACAGGCCATGGAGAACTGGGAGCCTTGTTATGCTGATGGGCGGGATGTTACTTGCCAACAGCCACTCGGGAGAAGTGTATGGTGTTTCCTGAAACATCTAAAAAACAAAGCAACAGAGCCTAGGGCACTTCCACTTATGGTCCTATAGCTTAGGGAAATTAAAATCAAAAAGACACAGCCACCCCAAAGTTTGGGATGGCTCTGTTTACAAGAAACTCGTTTACGGTACAAGTTCAATATCGCATAAAGCGAAAAATGGATAAAGAAGTTGTGGTACTTACGTACAATGCAATATCACTCAGCAATGACATCTATGTCATCAGGCCCATAGCAGCATAATGAGTGGATTCAGGTATGATGATTCTAACTGAAATAAGTCACACAGAAAAAGAAACATCATAAGATATCACTAATACATGGAATGTAAACTTGGCTACACAGGAACTGGATTTCAAAACAGAACATGGTCCCAAATTTAGAAAACCAACTTATGCTTGCTTAAGGGGAAAGGTGAGTTGGGGTGCTGCATAAAACCAGAGATTGAAATGAGCACAGATAAAGTTCCTTAAGCCACATATGTAATAGACAAGAGCTACTCCTTGCTCAACGAAATGGACTCAAAACCCCATATTAAACGCCTAATAATGTACCTGACTAGTAAGTATCTTAAAACCTATGGATTACTATGTCTCTGAAAGTGAATCAATCGTGTGTACAGGGGCAAAAACGCAGCAGTGATAGGATTGGAGAGTTTTGGTGAGCAAATGAAGACCCTTTGAAGTCATATTGCATGGTACCCATTCCACGGGTCTCAACTCTCCAGGTTTAAGGGATTCTTCCTTCAGCTAAAACATGCATGTGGAACCCAGAGTATGATCAACCGTGTTATCGGGAGACGTGTTGAAATATGTCTCAGTTCTCGTCCCCTGGTACTCGGGTGCAACATTCCAGATGCTTTACTAACACTCTCCCGACTTGGAGAGTTAGTGCGTTTAACCTCCTCTTTGGCCCAGTTTGCAAATTCCACGGAAGATGAACAGGAATAGGGAGAACCAATGAGAGACTAGCTGGAGGTGTCTGGACGGGAAAATTTAACTCTCATTTCCCACCAGGAAGAGGAATTAACCAAAGGCTCAGCGTGCCATGCCGGAACCAGATTAGGGCCTGAAGCAATCCTGCGGTGTTGCGGCCAGCTCACAAGAAAGCGAGTTGAAGAAAGGAGCTCAGGGGCACTGTAATTCACAAAACCTGCAGAGTTATAAATGACAGCTATCATCCAAAAATATACTGAAGTAAGGCTGCCAAGAGGACTTGAAAGCCGGGCAGAATTGCAGGAAACCGATTTCAGGAGGTAGACTGGAATTGCATTTAAAGCATAGGAAAAGAGGCAGAAGGTCGACAATGATGCACTTGGCCAAAAAGGGCGTATGCGTTTTTTCCTGAATATATTCAGGAAAAAACGCATACGCCCTTTTTGGCCAAGCAAGCAAGCTTGCAAAGGAAATCTGCACTACAATGAAGTCTCACTTCCCCCCCCCCCGTCAAAAGGGCCATCTGAAAAAAGTGTAAAATCCAGAAGGCAGGACAGGCCATGGAGAACTGGGAGCCTTGTTATGCTGATGGGCGGGATGTAACTTGCCAACAGCCACTCGGGAGAAGTGTATGGTGTTTCCTGAAACATCTAAAAAACAAAGCAACAGAGCCTAGGGCACTTCCACTTATGGTCCTATAGCTTAGGGAAATTAAAATCAAAAAGACACAGCCACCCCAAAGTTTGGGATGGCTCTGTTTACAAGAAACTCGTTTACGGTACAAGTTCAATATCGCATAAAGCGAAAAATGGATAAAGAAGTTGTGGTACTTACGTACAATGCAATATCACTCAGCAATGACATCTATGTCATCAGGCCCATAGCAGCATAATGAGTGGATTCAGGTATGATGATTCTAACTGAAATAAGTCACACAGAAAAAGAAACATCATAAGATATCACTAATACATGGAATGTAAACTTGGCTACACAGGAACTGGATTTCAAAACAGAACATGGTCCCAAATTTAGAAAACCAACTTATGCTTGCTTAAGGGGAAAGGTGAGTTGGGGTGCTGCATAAAACCAGAGATTGAAATGAGCACAGATAAAGTTCCTTAAGCCAAATATGTAACAGACAAGAGCTACACCTTGCTCAACGAAATGGACTCAAAACCCCATATTAAACGCCTAATAATGTACCTGACTAGTAAGTATCTTAAAACCTATGGATTACTATGTCTCTGAAAGTGAATCAATCGTGAGTACAGGGGCAAAAACGCAGCAGTGATAGGATTGGAGAGTTTTGGTGAGCAAATGAAGACCCTTTGAAGTCATATTGCATGGTACCCATTCCACGGGTCTCAACTCTCCAGGTTTAAGGGATTCTTCCTTCAGCTAAAACATGCATGTGGAACCCAGAGTATGATCAACCGTGTGATCGGGAGACGTGTTGAAATATGTCTCAGTTCTCGTCCCCTGGTACTCGGGTGCAACAATCCAGATGCTTTACTAACACTCTCCCGACTTGGAGAGTCAGTGCCTTTAACCTCCTGTTTGGCCCAGTTTGCAAATTCCACGGAAGATGAACAGGAATAGGGAGAACCAATGAGAGACTAGCTGGAGGTGTCTGGACGGGAAAATTTAACTCTCATTTCCCACCAGGAAGAGGAATTAACCAAAGGCTCAGCGTGCCATGCCGGAACCAGATTAGGGCCTGAAGCAATCCTGCGGTGTTGCGGCCAGCTCACAAGAAAGCGAGTTGAAGAAAGGAGCTCAGGGGCACTGTAATTCACAAACCTGCAGAGTTATAAATGACAGCTATCATCCAAAAATATACTGAAGTAAGGCTGCCAAGAGGACTTGAAAGCCGGGCAGAATTGCAGGAAACCGATTTCAGGAGGTAGACTGGAATTGCATTTAAAGCATAGGAAAAGAGGCAGAAGGTCGACAATGATGCACTTGGCCAAAAAGGGCGTATGCGTTTTTTCCTGAATATATTCAGGAAAAAACGCATACGCCCTTTTTGGCCAACCAAACAAGCTTGCAAAGGAAATCTGCACTACAATGAAGTCTCACTTCCCCCCCCCGTCAAAAGGGCCATCTGAAAAAAGTGTAAAATCCAGAAGGCAGGACAGGCCATGGAGAACTGGGAGCCTTGTTATGCTGATGGGCGGGATGTAACTTGCCAACAGCCACTTGGGAGAAGTGTATGGTGTTTCCTGAAACATCTAAAAAACAAAGCAACAGAGCCTAGGGCACTTCCACTTATGGTCCTATAGTTTAGGGAAATTAAAATCAAAAAGACACAGCCACCCCAAAGTTTGGGATGGCTCTGTTTACAAGAAACTCGTTTACGGTACAAGTTCAATATCGCATAAAGCGAAAAATGGATAAAGAAGTTGTGGTACTTACGTACAATGCAATATCACTCAGCAATGACATCTATGTCATCAGGCCCATAGCAGCATAATGAGTGGATTCAGGTATGATGATTCTAACTGAAATAAGTCACACAGAAAAAGAAACATCATAAGATATCACTAATACATGGAATGTAAACTTGGCTACACAGGAACTGGATTTCAAAACAGAACATGGTCCCAAATTTAGAAAACCAACTTATGCTTGCTTAAGGGGAAAGGTGAGTTGGGGTGCTGCATAAAACCAGAGATTGAAATGAGCACAGATAAAGTTCCTTAAGCCAAATATGTAATAGACAAGAGCTACTCCTTGCTCAACGAAATGGACTCAAAACCCCATATTAAACGCCTAATAATGTACCTGACTAGTAAGTATCTTAAAACCTATGGATTACTATGTCTCTGAAAGTGAATCAATCGTGTGTACAGGGGCAAAAACGCAGCAGTGATAGGATTGGAGAGTTTTGGTGAGCAAATGAAGACCCTTTGAAGTCATATTGCATGGTACCCATTCCACGGGTCTCAACTCTCCAGGTTTAAGGGATTCTTCCTTCAGCTAAAACATGCATGTGGAACCCAGAGTATGATCAACCGTGTGATCGGGAGACGTGTTGAAATATGTCTCAGTTCTCGTCCCCTGGTACTCGGGTGCAACATTCCAGATGCTTTACTAACACTCTCCCGACTTGGAGAGTCAGTGCCTTTAACCTCCTGTTTGGCCCAGTTTGCAAATTCCGCGGAAGATGAACAGGAATAGGGAGAACCAATGAGAGACTAGCTGGAGGTGTCTGGACGGGAAAATTTAACTCTCATTTCCCACCAGGAAGAGGAATTAACCAAAGGCTCAGCGTGCCATGCCGGAACCAGATTAGGGCCTGAAGCAATCCTGCGGTGTTGCGGCCAGCTCACAAGAAAGCGAGTTGAAGAAAGGAGCTCAGGGGCACTGTAATTCACAAACCTGCAGAGTTATAAATGACAGCTATCATCCAAAAATATACTGAAGTAAGGCTGCCAAGAGGACTTGAAAGCCGGGCAGAATTGCAGGAAACCGATTTCAGGAGGTAGACTGGAATTGCATTTAAAGCATAGGAAAAGAGGCAGAAGGTCGACAATGATGCACTTGGCCAAAAAGGGCGTATGCGTTTTTTCCTGAATATATTCAGGAAAAAACGCATACGCCCTTTTTGGCCAACCAAGCAAGCTTGCAAAGGAAATCTGTACTACAATGAAGTCTCACTTCCCCCCCGTCAAAAGGGCCATCTGAAAAAAGTGTAAAATCCAGAAAGGCAGGACAGGCCATGGAGAACTGGGAGCCTTGTTATGCTGATGGGCGGGATGTAAATTGCCAACAGCCACTCGGGAGAAGTGTATGGTGTTTCCTGAAACATCTAAAAAACAAAGCAACAGAGCCTAGGGCACTTCCACTTATGGTCCTGTAGCTTAGGGAAATTAAAATCAAAAAGACACAGCCACCCCAAAGTTTGGGATGGCTCTGTTTACAAGAAACTCGTTTACGGTACAAGTTCAATATCGCATAAAGCGAAAAATGGATAAAGAAGTTGTGGTACTTACGTACAATGCAATATCACTCAGCAATGACATCTATGTCATCAGGCCCATAGCAGCATAATGAGTGGATTCAGGTATGATGATTCTAACTGAAATAAGTCACACAGAAAAAGAAACATCATAAGATATCACTAATACACGGAATGTAAACTTGGCTACACAGGAACTGAATTTCAAAACAGAACATGGTCCCAAATTTAGAAAACCAACTTATGCTTGCTTAAGGGGAAAGGTGAGTTGGGGTGCTGCATAAAACCAGAGATTGAAATGAGCACAGATAAAGTTCCTTAAGCCAAATATGTAATAGACAAGAGCTACTCCTTGCTCAACGAAATGGACTCAAAACCCCATATTAAACGCCTAATAATGTACCTGACTAGTAAGTATCTTAAAACCTATGGATTGCTATGTCTCTGAAAGTGAATCAATCGTGAGTACAGGGGCAAAAACGCAGCAGTGATAGGATTGGAGAGTTTTGGTGAGCAAATGAAGACCCTTTGAAGTCATATTGCATGGTACCCATTCCACGGGTCTCAACTCTCCAGGTTTAAGGGATTCTTCCTTCAGCTAAAACATGCATGTGGAACCCAGAGTATGATCAACCGTGTGATCGGGAGACGTGTTGAAATATGTCTCAGTTCTCGTCCCCTGGTACTCGGGTGCAACATTCCAGATGCTTTACTAACACTCTCCCGACTTGGAGAGTCAGTGCCTTTAACCTCCTGTTTGGCCCAGTTTGCAAATTCCGCGGAAGATGAACAGGAATAGGGAGAACCAATGAGAGACTAGCTGGAGGTGTCTGGACGGGAAAATTTAACTCTCATTTCCCACCAGGAAGAGGAATTAACCAAAGGCTCAGCGTGCCATGCCGGAACCAGATTAGGGCCTGAAGCAATCCTGCGGTGTTGCGGCCAGCTCACAAGAAAGCGAGTTGAAGAAAGGAGCTCAGGGGCACTGTAATTCACAAACCTGCAGAGTTATAAATGACAGCTATCATCCAAAAATATACTGAAGTAAGGCTGCCAAGAGGACTTGAAAGCCGGGCAGAATTGCAGGAAACCGATTTCAGGAGGTAGACTGGAATTGCATTTAAAGCATAGGAAAAGAGGCAGAAGGTCGACAATGATGCACTTGGCCAAAAAGGGCGTATGCGTTTTTTCCTGAATATATTCAGGAAAAAACGCATACGCCCTTTTTGGCCAACCAAGCAAGCTTGCAAAGGAAATCTGCACTACAATGAAGTCTCACTTCCCCCCCGTCAAAAGGGCCATCTGAAAAAAGTGTAAAATCCAGAAAGGCAGGACAGGCCATGGAGAACTGGGAGCCTTGTTATGCTGATGGGCGGGATGTAACTTGCCAACAGCCACTCGGGAGAAGTGTATGGTGTTTCCTGAAACATCTAAAAAACAAAGCAACAGAGCCTAGGGCACTTCCACTTATGGTCCTATAGCTTAGGGAAATTAAAATCAAAAAGACACAGCCACCCCAAAGTTTGGGATGGCTCTGTTTACAAGAAACTCGTTTACGGTACAAGTTCAATATCGCATAAAGCGAAAAATGGATAAAGAAGTTGTGGTACTTACGTACAATGCAATATCACTCAGCAATGACATCTATGTCATCAGGCCCATAGCAGCATAATGAGTGGATTCAGGTATGATGATTCTAACTGAAATAAGTCACACAGAAAAAGAAACATCATAAGATATCACTAATACACGGAATGTAAACTTGGCTACACAGGAACTGAATTTCAAAACAGAACATGGTCCCAAATTTAGAAAACCAACTTATGCTTGCTTAAGGGGAAAGGTGAGTTGGGGTGCTGCATAAAACCAGAGATTGAAATGAGCACAGATAAAGTTCCTTAAGCCAAATATGTAATAGACAAGAGCTACTCCTTGCTCAACGAAATGGACTCAAAACCCCATATTAAACGCCTAATAATGTACCTGACTAGTAAGTATCTTAAAACCTATGGATTGCTATGTCTCTGAAAGTGAATCAATCGTGAGTACAGGGGCAAAAACGCAGCAGTGATAGGATTGGAGAGTTTTGGTGAGCAAATGAAGACCCTTTGAAGTCATATTGCATGGTACCCATTCCACGGGTCTCAACTCTCCAGGTTTAAGGGATTCTTCCTTCAGCTAAAACATGCATGTGGAACCCAGAGTATGATCAACCGTGTGATCGGGAGACGTGTTGAAATATGTCTCAGTTCTCGTCCCCTGGTACTCGGGTGCAACATTCCAGATGCTTTACTAACACTCTCCCGACTTGGAGAGTCAGTGCCTTTAACCTCCTGTTTGGCCCAGTTTGCAAATTCCGCGGAAGATGAACAGGAATAGGGAGAACCAATGAGAGACTAGCTGGAGGTGTCTGGACGGGAAAATTTAACTCTCATTTCCCACCAGGAAGAGGAATTAACCAAAGGCTCAGCGTGCCATGCCGGAACCAGATTAGGGCCTGAAGCAATCATGCGGTGTTGCGGCCAGCTCACAAGAAAGCGAGTTGAAGAAAGGAGCTCAGGGGCACTGTAATTCACAAACCTGCAGAGTTATAAATGACAGCTATCATCCAAAAATATACTGAAGTAAGGCTGCCAAGAGGACTTGAAAGCCGGGCAGAATTGCAGGAAACCGATTTCAGGAGGTAGACTGGAATTGCATTTAAAGCATAGGAAAAGAGGCAGAAGGTCGACAATGATGCACTTGGCCAAAAAGGGCGTATGCGTTTTTTCCTGAATATATTCAGGAAAAAACGCATACGCCCTTTTTGGCCAACCAAGCAAGCTTGCAAAGGAAATCTGCACTACAATGAAGTCTCACTTCCCCCCCGTCAAAAGGGCCATCTGAAAAAAGTGTAAAATCCAGAAAGGCAGGACAGGCCATGGAGAACTGGGAGCCTTGTTATGCTGATGGGCGGGATGTAACTTGCCAACAGCCACTCGGGAGAAGTGTATGGTGTTTCCTGAAACATCTAAAAAACAAAGCAACAGAGCCTAGGGCACTTCCACTTATGGTCCTATAGCTTAGGGAAATTAAAATCAAAAAGACACAGCCACCCCAAAGTTTGGGATGGCTCTGTTTACAAGAAACTCGTTTACGGTACAAGTTCAATATCGCATAAAGCGAAAAATGGATAAAGAAGTTGTGGTACTTACGTACAATGCAATATCACTCAGCAATGACATCTATGTCATCAGGCCCATAGCAGCATAATGAGTGGATTCAGGTATGATGATTCTAACTGAAATAAGTCACACAGAAAAAGAAACATCATAAGATATCACTAATACACGGAATGTAAACTTGGCTACACAGGAACTGAATTTCAAAACAGAACATGGTCCCAAATTTAGAAAACCAACTTATGCTTGCTTAAGGGGAAAGGTGAGTTGGGGTGCTGCATAAAACCAGAGATTGAAATGAGCACAGATAAAGTTCCTTAAGCCAAATATGTAATAGACAAGAGCTACTCCTTGCTCAACGAAATGGACTCAAAACCCCATATTAAACGCCTAATAATGTACCTGACTAGTAAGTATCTTAAAACCTATGGATTGCTATGTCTCTGAAAGTGAATCAATCGTGAGTACAGGGGCAAAAACGCAGCAGTGATAGGATTGGAGAGTTTTGGTGAGCAAATGAAGACCCTTTGAAGTCATATTGCATGGTACCCATTCCACGGGTCTCAACTCTCCAGGTTTAAGGGATTCTTCCTTCAGCTAAAACATGCATGTGGAACCCAGAGTATGATCAACCGTGTGATCGGGAGACGTGTTGAAATATGTCTCAGTTCTCGTCCCCTGGTACTCGGGTGCAACATTCCAGATGCTTTACTAACACTCTCCCGACTTGGAGAGTCAGTGCCTTTAACCTCCTGTTTGGCCCAGTTTGCAAATTCCGCGGAAGATGAACAGGAATAGGGAGAACCAATGAGAGACTAGCTGGAGGTGTCTGGACGGGAAAATTTAACTCTCATTTCCCACCAGGAAGAGGAATTAACCAAAGGCTCAGCGTGCCATGCCGGAACCAGATTAGGGCCTGAAGCAATCCTGCGGTGTTGCGGCCAGCTCACAAGAAAGCGAGTTGAAGAAAGGAGCTCAGGGGCACTGTAATTCACAAACCTGCAGAGTTATAAATGACAGCTATCATCCAAAAATATACTGAAGTAAGGCTGCCAAGAGGACTTGAAAGCCGGGCAGAATTGCAGGAAACCGATTTCAGGAGGTAGACTGGAATTGCATTTAAAGCATAGGAAAAGAGGCAGAAGGTCGACAATGATGTACTTGGCCAAAAAGGGCGTATGCGTTTTTTCCTGAATATATTCAGGAAAAAACGCATACGCCCTTTTTGGCCAACCAAGCAAGCTTGCAAAGGAAATCTGCACTACAATGAAGTCTCACTTCCCCCCCGTCAAAAGGGCCATCTGAAAAAAGTGTAAAATCCAGAAAGGCAGGACAGGCCATGGAGAACTGGGAGCCTTGTTATGCTGATGGGCGGGATGTTACTTGCCAACAGCCACTCGGGAGAAGTGTATGGTGTTTCCTGAAACATCTAAAAAACAAAGCAACAGAGCCTAGGGCACTTCCACTTATGGTCCTATAGCTTAGGGAAATTAAAATCAAAAAGACACAGCCACCCCAAAGTTTGGGATGGCTCTGTTTACAAGAAACTCGTTTACGGTACAAGTTCAATATCGCATAAAGCGAAAAATGGATAAAGAAGTTGTGGTACTTACGTACAATGCAATATCACTCAGCAATGACATCTATGTCATCAGGCCCATAGCAGCATAATGAGTGGATTCAGGTATGATGATTCTAACTGAAATAAGTCACACAGAAAAAGAAACATCATAAGATATCACTAATACACGGAATGTAAACTTGGCTACACAGGAACTGAATTTCAAAACAGAACATGGTCCCAAATTTAGAAAACCAACTTATGCTTGCTTAAGGGGAAAGGTGAGTTGGGGTGCTGCATAAAACCAGAGATTGAAATGAGCACAGATAAAGTTCCTTAAGCCAAATATGTAATAGACAAGAGCTACTCCTTGCTCAACGAAATGGACTCAAAACCCCATATTAAACGCCTAATAATGTACCTGACTAGTAAGTATCTTAAAACCTATGGATTGCTATGTCTCTGAAAGTGAATCAATCGTGAGTACAGGGGCAAAAACGCAGCAGTGATAGGATTGGAGAGTTTTGGTGAGCAAATGAAGATGCTTTGAAGTCATATTGCATGGTACCCATTCCACGGGTCTCAACTCTCCAGGTTTAAGGGATTCTTCCTTCAGCTAAAACATGCATGTGGAACCCAGAGTATGATCAACCGTGTGATCGGGAGACGTGTTGAAATATGTCTCAGTTCTCGTCCCCTGGTACTCGGGTGCAACATTCCAGATGCTTTACTAACACTCTCCCGACTTGGAGAGTCAGTGCCTTTAACCTCCTGTTTGGCCCAGTTTGCAAATTCCGCGGAAGATGAACAGGAATAGGGAGAACCAATGAGAGACTAGCTGGAGGTGTCTGGACGGGAAAATTTAACTCTCATTTCCCACCAGGAAGAGGAATTAACCAAAGGCTCAGCGTGCCATGCCGGAACCAGATTAGGGCCTGAAGCAATCCTGCGGTGTTGCGGCCAGCTCACAAGAAAGCGAGTTGAAGAAAGGAGCTCAGGGGCACTGTAATTCACAAACCTGCAGAGTTATAAATGACAGCTATCATCCAAAAATATACTGAAGTAAGGCTGCCAAGAGGACTTGAAAGCCGGGCAGAATTGCAGGAAACCGATTTCAGGAGGTAGACTGGAATTGCATTTAAAGCATAGGAAAAGAGGCAGAAGGTCGACAATGATGTACTTGGCCAAAAAGGGCGTATGCGTTTTTTCCTGAATATATTCAGGAAAAAACGCATACGCCCTTTTTGGCCAACCAAGCAAGCTTGCAAAGGAAATCTGAACTACAATGAAGTCTCACTTCCCCCCCGTCAAAAGGGCCATCTGAAAAAAGTGTAAAATCCAGAAAGGCAGGACAGGCCATGGAGAACTGGGAGCCTTGTTATGCTGATGGGCGGGATGTTACTTGCCAACAGCCACTCGGGAGAAGTGTATGGTGTTTCCTGAAACATCTAAAAAACAAAGCAACAGAGCCTAGGGCACTTCCACTTATGGTCCTATAGCTTAGGGAAATTAAAATCAAAAAGACACAGCCACCCCAAAGTTTGGGATGGCTCTGTTTACAAAAAACTCATTTTCGGTGCAAGTTCAATATCGCATAAAGCGAAAAATGGATAAAGAAGTTGTGGTACTTACGTACAATGCAATATCACTCAGCAATGACATCTATGTCATCAGGCCCATAGCAGCATAATGAGTGGATTCAGGTATGATGATTCTAACTGAAATAATTCACACAGAATAAGAAACATCATAAGATATCACTAATACACGGAATGTAAACTTGGCTACACAGGAACTGGATTACAAAACAGAACAGAGTCTCAAATTTAGAAAACCAACTTATGCTTGCTTAAGGGGAAAGGTGAGTTGGGGTGCTGCATAAAACCAGAGATTGAAATGAGCACAGATAAAGTTCCTTAAGCCAAATATGTAATAGACAAGAGCTACTCCTTGCTCAACGAAATGGACTCAAAACCCCATATTAAACGCCTAATAATGTACCTGACTAGTAAGTATCTTAAAACCTATGGATTGCTATGTCTCTGAAAGTGAATCAATCGTGAGTACAGGGGCAAAAACGCAGCAGTGATAGGATTGGAGAGTTTTGGTGAGCAAATGAAGACCCTTTGAAGTCATATTGCATGGTACCCATTCCACGGGTCTCAACTCTCCAGGTTTAAGGGATTCTTCCTTCAGCTAAAACATGCATGTGGAACCCAGAGTATGATCAACCGTGTGATCGGGAGACGTGTTGAAATATGTCTCAGTTCTCGTCCCCTGGTACTCGGGTGCAACATTCCAGATGCTTTACTAACACTCTCCCGACTTGGAGAGTCAGTGCCTTTAACCTCCTGTTTGGCCCAGTTTGCAAATTCCGCGGAAGATGAACAGGAATAGGGAGAACCAATGAGAGACTAGCTGGAGGTGTCTGGACGGGAAAATTTAACTCTCATTTCCCACCAGGAAGAGCAATTAAGCAAAGGCTCAGCGTGCCGTGCCGGAACCAGATTAGGGCCTGAAGCAATCCTGCGGTGTTGCGGCCAGCTCACAAGAAAGCGAGTTGAAGAAAGGAGCTCAGGGGCACTGTAATTCACAAACCTGCAGAGTTATAAATGACAGCTATCATCCAAAAATATACTGAAGTAAGGCTGCCAAGAGGACTTGAAAGCCGGGCAGAATTGCAGGAAACCGATTTCAGGAGGTAGACTGGAATTGCATTTAAAGCATAGGAAAAGAGGCAGAAGGTCGACAATGATGTACTTGGCCAAAAAGGGCGTATGCGTTTTTTCCTGAATATATTCAGGAAAAAACGCATACGCCCTTTTTGGCCAACCAAGCAAGCTTGCAAAGGAAATCTGAACTACAATGAAGTCTCACTTCCCCCCCGTCAAAAGGGCCATCTGAAAAAAGTGTAAAATCCAGAAAGGCAGGACAGGCCATGGAGAACTGGGAGCCTTGTTATGCTGATGGGCGGGATGTTACTTGCCAACAGCCACTCGGGAGAAGTGTATGGTGTTTCCTGAAACATCTAAAAAACAAAGCAACAGAGCCTAGGGCACTTCCACTTATGGTCCTATAGCTTAGGGAAATTAAAATCAAAAAGACACAGCCACCCCAAAGTTTGGGATGGCTCTGTTTACAAAAAACTCATTTTCGGTGCAAGTTCAATATCGCATAAAGCGAAAAATGGATAAAGAAGTTGTGGTACTTACGTACAATGCAATATCACTCAGCAATGACATCTATGTCATCAGGCCCATAGCAGCATAATGAGTGGATTCAGGTATGATGATTCTAACTGAAATAATTCACACAGAATAAGAAACATCATAAGATATCACTAATACACGGAATGTAAACTTGGCTACACAGGAACTGGATTACAAAACAGAACAGAGTCTCAAATTTAGAAAACCAACTTATGCTTGCTTAAGGGGAAAGGTGAGTTGGGGTGCTGCATAAAACCAGAGATTGAAATGAGCACAGATAAAGTTCCTTAAGCCAAATATGTAATAGACAAGAGCTACTCCTTGCTCAACGAAATGGACTCAAAACCCCATATTAAACGCCTAATAATGTACCTGACTAGTAAGTATCTTAAAACCTATGGATTGCTATGTCTCTGAAAGTGAATCAATCGTGAGTACAGGGGCAAAAACGCAGCAGTGATAGGATTGGAGAGTTTTGGTGAGCAAATGAAGACCCTTTGAAGTCATATTGCATGGTACCCATTCCACGGGTCTCAACTCTCCAGGTTTAAGGGATTCTTCCTTCAGCTAAAACATGCATGTGGAACCCAGAGTATGATCAACCGTGTGATCGGGAGACGTGTTGAAATATGTCTCAGTTCTCGTCCCCTGGTACTCGGGTGCAACATTCCAGATGCTTTACTAACACTCTCCCGACTTGGAGAGTCAGTGCCTTTAACCTCCTGTTTGGCCCAGTTTGCAAATTCCGCGGAAGATGAACAGGAATAGGGAGAACCAATGAGAGACTAGCTGGAGGTGTCTGGACGGGAAAATTTAACTCTCATTTCCCACCAGGAAGAGCAATTAAGCAAAGGCTCAGCGTGCCGTGCCGGAACCAGATTAGGGCCTGAAGCAATCCTGCGGTGTTGCGACCAGCTCACAAGAAAGCGAGTTGAAGAAAGGAGCTCAGGGGCACTGTAATTCACAAACCTGCAGAGTTATAAATGACAGCTATCATCCAAAAATATACTGAAGTAAGGCTGCCAAGAGGACTTGAAAGCCGGGCAGAATTGCAGGAAACCGATTTCAGGAGGTAGACTGGAATTGCATTTAAAGCATAGGAAAAGAGGCAGAAGGTCGACAATGATGCACTTGGCCAAAAAGGGCGTATGCGTTTTTTCCTGAATATATTCAGGAAAAAACACATACGCCCTTTTTGGCCAACCAAGCAAGCTTGCAAAGGAAATCTGCACTACAATGAAGTCTCACTTCCCCCCCCCATCAAAGGGCCATCTGAAAAAAGTGTAAAATCCAGAAAGGCAGGACAGGCCATGGAGAACTGGGAGCCTTGTTATGCTGATGGGCGGGATGTAACTTGCCAACAGCCACTCGGGAGAAGTGTATGGTGTTTCCTGAAACATCTAAAAAACAAAGCAACAGAGCCTAGGGCACTTCCACTTATGGTCCTTTAGCTTAGGGAAATTAAAATCAAAAAGACACAGCCACCCGAAAGTTTGGGATGGCTCTGTTTACAAGAAACTCGTTTACGGTACAAGTTCAATATCGCATAAAGCGAAAAATGGATAAAGAAGTTGTGGTACTTACGTACAATGCAATATCACTCAGCAATGACATCTATGTCATCAGGCCCATAGCAGCATAATGAGTGGATTCAGGTATGATGATTCTAACTGAAATAAGTCACACAGAAAAAGAAACATCATAAGATATCACTAATACACGGAATGTAAACTTGGCTACACAGGAACTGAATTTCAAAACAGAACATGGTCCCAAATTTAGAAAACCAACTTATGCTTGCTTAAGGGGAAAGGTGAGTTGGGGTGCTGCATAAAACCAGAGATTGAAATGAGCACAGATAAAGTTCCTTAAGCCAAATATGTAATAGACAAGAGCTACTCCTTGCTCAACGAAATGGACTCAAAACCCCATATTAAACGCCTAATAATGTACCTGACTAGTAAGTATCTTAAAACCTATGGATTGCTATGTCTCTGAAAGTGAATCAATCGTGAGTACAGGGGCAAAAACGCAGCAGTGATAGGATTGGAGAGTTTTGGTGAGCAAATGAAGACCCTTTGAAGTCATATTGCATGGTACCCATTCCACGGGTCTCAACTCTCCAGGTTTAAGGGATTCTTCCTTCAGCTAAAACATGCATGTGGAACCCAGAGTATGATCAACCGTGTGATCGGGAGACGTGTTGAAATATGTCTCAGTTCTCGTCCCCTGGTACTCGGGTGCAACATTCCAGATGCTTTACTAACACTCTCCCGACTTGGAGAGTCAGTGCCTTTAACCTCCTGTTTGGCCCAGTTTGCAAATTCCGCGGAAGATGAACAGGAATAGGGAGAACCAATGAGAGACTAGCTGGAGGTGTCTGGACGGGAAAATTTAACTCTCATTTCCCACCAGGAAGAGCAATTAAGCAAAGGCTCAGCGTGCCGTGCCGGAACCAGATTAGGGCCTGAAGCAATCCTGCGGTGTTGCGGCCAGCTCACAAGAAAGCGAGTTGAAGAAAGGAGCTCAGGGGCACTGTAATTCACAAACCTGCAGAGTTATAAATGACAGCTATCATCCAAAAATATACTGAAGTAAGGCTGCCAAGAGGACTTGAAAGCCGGGCAGAATTGCAGGAAACCGATTTCAGGAGGTAGACTGGAATTGCATTTAAAGCATAGGAAAAGAGGCAGAAGGTCGACAATGATGCACTTGGCCAAAAAGGGCGTATGCGTTTTTTCCTGAATATATTCAGGAAAAAACGCATACGCCCTTTTTGGCCAACTAAGCAAGCTTGCAAAGGAAATCTGCACTACAATGAAGTCTCACTTCCCCCCCGTCAAAAGGGCCATCTGAAAAAAGTGTAAAATCCAGAAAGGCAGGACAGGCCATGGAGAACTGGGAGCCTTGTTATGCTGATGGGCGGGATGTAACTTGCCAACAGCCACTCGGGAGAAGTGTATGGTGTTTCCTGAAACATCTAAAAAACAAAGCAACAGAGCCTAGGGCACTTCCACTTATGGTCCTATAGCTTAGGGAAATTAAAATCAAAAAGACACAGCCACCCCAAAGTTTGGGATGGCTCTGTTTACAAGAAACTCATTTTCGGTGCAAGTTCAATATCGCATAAAGCGAAAAATGGATAAAGAAGATGTGGTACTTACGTACAATGCAATATCACTCAGCAATGACATCTATGTCATCAGGCCCATAGCAGCATGATGAGTGGATTCAGGTATGATGATTCTAACTGAAATAAGTCACACAGAAAAAGAAACATCATAAGATATCACTAATACACGGAATGTAAACTTGGCTACACAGGAACTGAATTTCAAAACAGAACATGGTCCCAAATTTAGAAAACCAACTTATGCTTGCTTAAGGGGAAAGGTGAGTTGGGGTGCTGCATAAAACCAGAGATTGAAATGAGCACAGATAAAGTTCCTTAAGCCAAATATGTAATAGACAAGAGCTACTCCTTGCTCAACGAAATGGACTCAAAACCCCATATTAAACGCCTAATAATGTACCTGACTAGTAAGTATCTTAAAACCTATGGATTGCTATGTCTCTGAAAGTGAATCAATCGTGAGTACAGGGGCAAAAACGCAGCAGTGATAGGATTGGAGAGTTTTGGTGAGCAAATGAAGACCCTTTGAAGTCATATTGCATGGTACCCATTCCACGGGTCTCAACTCTCCAGGTTTAAGGGATTCTTCCTTCAGCTAAAACATGCATGTGGAACCCAGAGTATGATCAACCGTGTGATCGGGAGACGTGTTGAAATATGTCTCAGTTCTCGTCCCCTGGTACTCGGGTGCAACATTCCAGATGCTTTACTAACACTCTCCCGACTTGGAGAGTCAGTGCCTTTAACCTCCTGTTTGGCCCAGTTTGCAAATTCCGCGGAAGATGAACAGGAATAGGGAGAACCAATGAGAGACTAGCTGGAGGTGTCTGGACGGGAAAATTTAACTCTCATTTCCCACCAGGAAGAGGAATTAACCAAAGGCTCAGCGTGCCATGCCGGAACCAGATTAGGGCCTGAAGCAATCCTGCGGTGTTGCGGCCAGCTCACAAGAAAGCGAGTTGAAGAAAGGAGCTCAGGGGCACTGTAATTCACAAACCTGCAGAGTTATAAATGACAGCTATCATCCAAAAATATACTGAAGTAAGGCTGCCAAGAGGACTTGAAAGCCGGGCAGAATTGCAGGAAACCGATTTCAGGAGGTAGACTGGAATTGCATTTAAGGCATAGGAAAAGAGGCAGAAGGTCGACAATGATGCACTTGGCCAAAAAGGGCGTATGCGTTTTTTCCTGAATATATTCAGGAAAAAACGCATACGCCCTTTTTGGCCAACCAAGCAAGCTTGCAAAGGAAATCTGCACTACAATGAAGTCTCACTTCCCCCCCCCCGTCAAAAGGGCCATCTGAAAAAAGTGTAAAATCCAGAAAGGCAGGACAGGCCATGGAGAACTGGGAGCCTTGTTATGCTGATGGGCGGGATGTAACTTGCCAACAGCCACTCGGGAGAAGTGTATGGTGTTTCCTGAAACATCTAAAAAACAAAGCAACAGCGCCTAGGGCACTTCCACTTATGGTCCTATAGCTTAGGGAAATTAAAATCAAAAAGACACAGCCACCCCAAAGTTTGGGATGGCTCTGTTTACAAGAAACTCGTTTACGGTACAAGTTCAATATCGCATAAAGCGAAAAATGGATAAAGAAGTTGTGGTACTTACGTACAATGCAATATCACTCAGCAATGACATCTATGTCATCAGGCCCATAGCAGCATAATGAGTGGATTCAGGTATGATGATTCTAACTGAAATAAGTCACACAGAAAAAGAAACATCATAAGATATCACTAATACACGGAATGTAAACTTGGCTACACAGGAACTGAATTTCAAAACAGAACATGGTCCCAAATTTAGAAAACCAACTTATGCTTGCTTAAGGGGAAAGGTGAGTTGGGGTGCTGCATAAAACCAGAGATTGAAATGAGCACAGATAAAGTTCCTTAAGCCAAATATGTAATAGACAAGAGCTACTCCTTGCTCAACGAAATGGACTCAAAACCCCATATTAAACGCCTAATAATGTACCTGACTAGTAAGTATCTTAAAACCTATGGATTGCTATGTCTCTGAAAGTGAATCAATCGTGAGTACAGGGGCAAAAACGCAGCAGTGATAGGATTGGAGAGTTTTGGTGAGCAAATGAAGACCCTTTGAAGT
This sequence comes from Orcinus orca, assembly GCF_937001465.1. Lineage (NCBI taxonomy): Eukaryota > Metazoa > Chordata > Mammalia > Artiodactyla > Delphinidae > Orcinus > Orcinus orca. The sequence goes on from NW_026043735.1 coordinate 862,717, forward strand.
CATATTGCATGGTACCCATTCCACGGGTCTCAACTCTCCAGGTTTAAGGGATTCTTCCTTCAGCTAAAACATGCATGTGGAACCCAGAGTATGATCAACCGTGTGATCGGGAGACGTGTTCCAATATGTCTCAGTTCTCGTCCCCTGGTACTCGGGTGCAACATTCCAGATGCTTTACTAACACTCTCCCGACTTGGAGAGTCAGTGCCTTTAACCTCCTGTTTGGCCCAGTTTGCAAATTCCGCGGAAGATGAACAGGAATAGGGAGAACCAATGAGAGACTAGCTGGAGGTGTCTGGACGGGAAAATTTAACTCTCATTTCCCACCAGGAAGAGGAATTAACCAAAGGCTCAGCGTGCCATGCCGGAACCAGATTAGGGCCTGAAGCAATCCTGCGGTGTTGCGGCCAGCTCACAAGAAAGCGAGTTGAAGAAAGGAGCTCAGGGGCACTGTAATTCACAAACCTGCAGAGTTATAAATGACAGCTATCATCCAAAAATATACTGAAGTAAGGCTGCCAAGAGGACTTGAAAGCCGGGCAGAATTGCAGGAAACCGATTTCAGGAGGTAGACTGGAATTGCATTTAAAGCATAGGAAAAGAGGCAGAAGGTCGACAATGATGCACTTGGCCAAAAAGGGCGTATGCGTTTTTTCCTGAATATATTCAGGAAAAAACGCATACGCCCTTTTTGGCCAACCAAGCAAGCTTGCAAAGGAAATCTGCACTACAATGAAGTCTCACTTCCCCCCCGTCAAAAGGGCCATCTGAAAAAAGTGTAAAATCCAGAAAGGCAGGACAGGCCATGGAGAACTGGGAGCCTTGTTATGCTGATGGGCGGGATGTAACTTGCCAACAGCCACTCGGGAGAAGTGTATGGTGTTTCCTGAAACATCTAAAAAACAAAGCAACAGAGCCTAGGGCACTTCCACTTATGGTCCTATAGCTTAGGGAAATTAAAATCAAAAAGACACAGCCACCCCAAAGTTTGGGATGGCTCTGTTTACAAGAAACTCGTTTACGGTACAAGTTCAATATCGCATAAAGCGAAAAATGGATAAAGAAGTTGTGGTACTTACGTACAATGCAATATCACTCAGCAATGACATCTATGTCATCAGGCCCATAGCAGCATAATGAGTGGATTCAGGTATGATGATTCTAACTGAAATAAGTCACACAGAAAAAGAAACATCATAAGATATCACTAATACATGGAATGTAAACTTGGCTACACAGGAACTGAATTTCAAAACAGAACATGGTCCCAAATTTAGAAAACCAACTTATGCTTGCTTAAGGGGAAAGGTGAGTTGGGGTGCTGCATAAAACCAGAGATTGAAATGAGCACAGATAAAGTTCCTTAAGCCAAATATGTAATAGACAAGAGCTACTCCTTGCTCAACGAAATGGACTCAAAACCCCATATTAAACGCCTAATAATGTACCTGACTAGTAAGTATCTTAAAACCTATGGATTGCTATGTCTCTGAAAGTGAATCAATCGTGAGTACAGGGGCAAAAACGCAGCAGTGATAGGATTGGAGAGTTTTGGTGAGCAAATGAAGACCCTTTGAAGTCATATTGCATGGTACCCATTCCACGGGTCTCAACTCTCCAGGTTTAAGGGATTCTTCCTTCAGCTAAAACATGCATGTGGAACCCAGAGTATGATCAACCGTGTGATCGGGAGACGTGTTGAAATATGTCTCAGTTCTCGTCCCCTGGTACTCGGGTGCAACATTCCAGATGCTTTACTAACACTCTCCCGACTTGGAGAGTCAGTGCCTTTAACCTCCTGTTTGGCCCAGTTTGCAAATTCCGCGGAAGATGAACAGGAATAGGGAGAACCAATGAGAGACTAGCTGGAGGTGTCTGGACGGGAAAATTTAACTCTCATTTCCCACCAGGAAGAGGAATTAACCAAAGGCTCAGCGTGCCATGCCGGAACCAGATTAGGGCCTGAAGCAATCCTGCGGTGTTGCGGCCAGCTCACAAGAAAGCGAGTTGAAGAAATGAGCTCAGGGGCACTGTAATTCACAAACCTGCAGAGTTATAAATGACAGCTATCATCCAAAAATATACTGAAGTAAGGCTGCCAAGAGGACTTGAAAGCCGGGCAGAATTGCAGGAAACCGATTTCAGGAGGTAGACTGGAATTGCATTTAAGGCATAGGAAAAGAGGCAGAAGGTCGACAATGATGCACTTGGCCAAAAAGGGCGTATGCGTTTTTTCCTGAATATATTCAGGAAAAAACGCATACGCCCTTTTTGGCCAACCAAGCAAGCTTGCAAAGGAAATCTGCACTACAATGAAGTCTCACTTCCCCCCCGTCAAAAGGGCCATCTGAAAAAAGTGTAAAATCCAGAAAGGCAGGACAGGCCATGGAGAACTGGGAGCCTTGTTATGCTGATGGGCGGGATGTAAATTGCCAACAGCCACTCGGGAGAAGTGTATGGTGTTTCCTGAAACATCTAAAAAACAAAGCAACAGAGCCTAGGGCACTTCCACTTATGGTCCTATAGCTTAGGGAAATTAAAATCAAAAAGACACAGCCACCCCAAAGTTTGGGATGGCTCTGTTTACAAGAAACTCGTTTACGGTACAAGTTCAATATCGCATAAAGCGGAAAATGGATAAAGAAGTTGTGGTACTTACGTACAATGCAATATCACTCAGCAATGACATCTATGTCATCAGGCCCATAGCAGCATAATGAGTGGATTCAGGTATGATGATTCTAACTGAAATAAGTCACACAGAAAAAGAAACATCATAAGATATCACTAATACACGGAATGTAAACTTGGCTACACAGGAACTGAATTTCAAAACAGAACATGGTCCCAAATTTAGAAAACCAACTTATGCTTGCTTAAGGGGAAAGGTGAGTTGGGGTGCTGCATAAAACCAGAGATTGAAATGAGCACAGATAAAGTTCCTTAAGCCAAATATGTAATAGACAAGAGCTACTCCTTGCTCAACGAAATGGACTCAAAACCCCATATTAAACGCCTAATAATGTACCTGACTAGTAAGTATCTTAAAACCTATGGATTGCTATGTCTCTGAAAGTGAATCAATCGTGAGTACAGGGGCAAAAACGCAGCAGTGATAGGATTGGAGAGTTTTGGTGAGCAAATGAAGACCCTTTGAAGTCATATTGCATGGTACCCATTCCACGGGTCTCAACTCTCCAGGTTTAAGGGATTCTTCCTTCAGCTAAAACATGCATGTGGAACCCAGAGTATGATCAACCGTGTGATCGGGAGACGTGTTGAAATATGTCTCAGTTCTCGTCCCCTGGTACTCGGGTGCAACATTCCAGATGCTTTACTAACACTCTCCCGACTTGGAGAGTCAGTGCCTTTAACCTCCTCTTTGGCCCAGTTTGCAAATTCCACGGAAGATGAACAGGAATAGGGAGAACCAATGAGAGACTAGCTGGAGGTGTCTGGACGGGAAAATTTAACTCTCATTTCCCACCAGGAAGAGGAATTAACCAAAGGCTCAGCGTGCCATGCCGGAACCAGATTAGGGCCTGAAGCAATCCTGCGGTGTTGCGGCCAGCTCACAAGAAAGCGAGTTGAAGAAAGGAGCTCAGGGGCACTGTAATTCACAAACCTGCAGAGTTATAAATGACAGCTATCATCCAAAAATATACTGAAGTAAGGCTGCCAAGAGGACTTGAAAGCCGGGCAGAATTGCAGGAAACCGATTTCAGGAGGTAGACTGGAATTGCATTTAAAGCATAGGAAAAGAGGCAGAAGGTCGACAATGATGCACTTGGCCAAAAAGGGCGTATGCGTTTTTTCCTGAATATATTCAGGAAAAAACGCATACGCCCTTTTTGGCCAACCAAGCAAGCTTGCAAAGGAAATCTGCACTACAATGAAGTCTCACTTCCCCCCCGTCAAAAGGGCCATCTGAAAAAAGTGTAAAATCCAGAAAGGCAGGACAGGCCATGGAGAACTGGGAGCCTTGTTATGCTGATGGGCGGGATGTAACTTGCCAACAGCCACTCGGGAGAAGTGTATGGTGTTTCCTGAAACATCTAAAAAACAAAGCAACAGAGCCTAGGGCACTTCCACTTATGGTCCTATAGCTTAGGGAAATTAAAATCAAAAAGACACAGCCACCCCAAAGTTTGGGATGGCTCTGTTTACAAGAAACTCGTTTACGGTACAAGTTCAATATCGCATAAAGCGAAAAATGGATAAAGAAGTTGTGGTACTTACGTACAATGCAATATCACTCAGCAATGACATCTATGTCATCAGGCCCATAGCAGCATAATGAGTGGATTCAGGTATGATGATTCTAACTGAAATAAGTCACACAGAAAAAGAAACATCATAAGATATCACTAATACACGGAATGTAAACTTGGCTACACAGGAACTGAATTTCAAAACAGAACATGGTCCCAAATTTAGAAAACCAACTTATGCTTGCTTAAGGGGAAAGGTGAGTTGGGGTGCTGCATAAAACCAGAGATTGAAATGAGCACAGATAAAGTTCCTTAAGCCAAATATGTAATAGACAAGAGCTACTCCTTGCTCAACGAAATGGACTCAAAACCCCATATTAAACGCCTAATAATGTACCTGACTAGTAAGTATCTTAAAACCTATGGATTGCTATGTCTCTGAAAGTGAATCAATCGTGAGTACAGGGGCAAAAACGCAGCAGTGATAGGATTGGAGAGTTTTGGTGAGCAAATGAAGACCCTTTGAAGTCATATTGCATGGTACCCATTCCACGGGTCTCAACTCTCCAGGTTTAAGGGATTCTTCCTTCAGCTAAAACATGCATGTGGAACCCAGAGTATGATCAACCGTGTGATCGGGAGACGTGTTGAAATATGTCTCAGTTCTCGTCCCCTGGTACTCGGGTGCAACATTCCAGATGCTTTACTAACACTCTCCCGACTTGGAGAGTCAGTGCCTTTAACCTCCTGTTTGGCCCAGTTTGCAAATTCCGCGGAAGATGAACAGGAATAGGGAGAACCAATGAGAGACTAGCTGGAGGTGTCTGGACGGGAAAATTTAACTCTCATTTCCCACCAGGAAGAGGAATTAACCAAAGGCTCAGCGTGCCATGCCGGAACCAGATTAGGGCCTGAAGCAATCCTGCGGTGTTGCGGCCAGCTCACAAGAAAGCGAGTTGAAGAAATGAGCTCAGGGGCACTGTAATTCACAAACCTGCAGAGTTATAAATGACAGCTATCATCCAAAAATATACTGAAGTAAGGCTGCCAAGAGGACTTGAAAGCCGGGCAGAATTGCAGGAAACCGATTTCAGGAGGTAGACTGGAATTGCATTTAAGGCATAGGAAAAGAGGCAGAAGGTCGACAATGATGCACTTGGCCAAAAAGGGCGTATGCGTTTTTTCCTGAATATATTCAGGAAAAAACGCATACGCCCTTTTTGGCCAACCAAGCAAGCTTGCAAAGGAAATCTGCACTACAATGAAGTCTCACTTCCCCCCCGTCAAAAGGGCCATCTGAAAAAAGTGTAAAATCCAGAAAGGCAGGACAGGCCATGGAGAACTGGGAGCCTTGTTATGCTGATGGGCGGGATGTAAATTGCCAACAGCCACTCGGGAGAAGTGTATGGTGTTTCCTGAAACATCTAAAAAACAAAGCAACAGAGCCTAGGGCACTTCCACTTATGGTCCTATAGCTTAGGGAAATTAAAATCAAAAAGACACAGCCACCCCAAAGTTTGGGATGGCTCTGTTTACAAGAAACTCGTTTACGGTACAAGTTCAATATCGCATAAAGCGGAAAATGGATAAAGAAGTTGTGGTACTTACGTACAATGCAATATCACTCAGCAATGACATCTATGTCATCAGGCCCATAGCAGCATAATGAGTGGATTCAGGTATGATGATTCTAACTGAAATAAGTCACACAGAAAAAGAAACATCATAAGATATCACTAATACACGGAATGTAAACTTGGCTACACAGGAACTGAATTTCAAAACAGAACATGGTCCCAAATTTAGAAAACCAACTTATGCTTGCTTAAGGGGAAAGGTGAGTTGGGGTGCTGCATAAAACCAGAGATTGAAATGAGCACAGATAAAGTTCCTTAAGCCAAATATGTAATAGACAAGAGCTACTCCTTGCTCAACGAAATGGACTCAAAACCCCATATTAAACGCCTAATAATGTACCTGACTAGTAAGTATCTTAAAACCTATGGATTGCTATGTCTCTGAAAGTGAATCAATCGTGAGTACAGGGGCAAAAACGCAGCAGTGATAGGATTGGAGAGTTTTGGTGAGCAAATGAAGACCCTTTGAAGTCATATTGCATGGTACCCATTCCACGGGTCTCAACTCTCCAGGTTTAAGGGATTCTTCCTTCAGCTAAAACATGCATGTGGAACCCAGAGTATGATCAACCGTGTGATCGGGAGACGTGTTGAAATATGTCTCAGTTCTCGTCCCCTGGTACTCGGGTGCAACATTCCAGATGCTTTACTAACACTCTCCCGACTTGGAGAGTCAGTGCCTTTAACCTCCTCTTTGGCCCAGTTTGCAAATTCCACGGAAGATGAACAGGAATAGGGAGAACCAATGAGAGACTAGCTGGAGGTGTCTGGACGGGAAAATTTAACTCTCATTTCCCACCAGGAAGAGGAATTAACCAAAGGCTCAGCGTGCCATGCCGGAACCAGATTAGGGCCTGAAGCAATCCTGCGGTGTTGCGGCCAGCTCACAAGAAAGCGAGTTGAAGAAAGGAGCTCAGGGGCACTGTAATTCACAAACCTGCAGAGTTATAAATGACAGCTATCATCCAAAAATATACTGAAGTAAGGCTGCCAAGAGGACTTGAAAGCCGGGCAGAATTGCAGGAAACCGATTTCAGGAGGTAGACTGGAATTGCATTTAAAGCATAGGAAAAGAGGCAGAAGGTCGACAATGATGCACTTGGCCAAAAAGGGCGTATGCGTTTTTTCCTGAATATATTCAGGAAAAAACGCATACGCCCTTTTTGGCCAACCAAGCAAGCTTGCAAAGGAAATCTGCACTACAATGAAGTCTCACTTCCCCCCCGTCAAAAGGGCCATCTGAAAAAAGTGTAAAATCCAGAAGGCAGGACAGGCCATGGAGAACTGGGAGCCTTGTTATGCTGATGGGCGGGATGTAACTTGCCAACAGCCACTCGGGAGAAGTGTATGGTGTTTCCTGAAACATCTAAAAAACAAAGCAACAGAGCCTAGGGCACTTCCACTTATGGTCCTATAGCTTAGGGAAATTAAAATCAAAAAGACACAGCCACCCCAAAGTTTGGGATGGCTCTGTTTACAAGAAACTCGTTTACGGTACAAGTTCAATATCGCATAAAGCGAAAAATGGATAAAGAAGTTGTGGTACTTACGTACAATGCAATATCACTCAGCAATGACATCTATGTCATCAGGCCCATAGCAGCATAATGAGTGGATTCAGGTATGATGATTCTAACTGAAATAAGTCACACAGAAAAAGAAACATCATAAGATATCACTAATACATGGAATGTAAACTTGGCTACACAGGAACTGGATTTCAAAACAGAACATGGTCCCAAATTTAGAAAACCAACTTATGCTTGCTTAAGGGGAAAGGTGAGTTGGGGTGCTGCATAAAACCAGAGATTGAAATGAGCACAGATAAAGTTCCTTAAGCCAAATATGTAACAGACAAGAGCTACACCTTGCTCAACGAAATGGACTCAAAACCCCATATTAAACGCCTAATAATGTACCTGACTAGTAAGTATCTTAAAACCTATGGATTACTATGTCTCTGAAAGTGAATCAATCGTGAGTACAGGGGCAAAAACGCAGCAGTGATAGGATTGGAGAGTTTTGGTGAGCAAATGAAGACCCTTTGAAGTCATATTGCATGGTACCTATTCCACGGGTCTCAACTCTCCAGGTTTAAGGGATTCTTCCTTCAGCTAAAACATGCATGTGGAACCCAGAGTATGATCAACCGTGTTATCGGGAGACGTGTTGAAATATGTCTCAGTTCTCGTCCCCTGGTACTCGGGTGCAACAATCCAGATGCTTTACTAACACTCTCCCGACTTGGAGAGTCAGTGCCTTTAACCTCCTGTTTGGCCCAGTTTGCAAATTCCACGGAAGATGAACAGGAATAGGGAGAACCAATGAGAGACTAGCTGGAGGTGTCTGGACGGGAAAATTTAACTCTCATTTCCCACCAGGAAGAGGAATTAACCAAAGGCTCAGCGTGCCATGCCGGAACCAGATTAGGGCCTGAAGCAATCCTGCGGTGTTGCGGCCAGCTCACAAGAAAGCGAGTTGAAGAAAGGAGCTCAGGGGCACTGTAATTCACAAACCTGCAGAGTTATAAATGACAGCTATCATCCAAAAATATACTGAAGTAAGGCTGCCAAGAGGACTTGAAAGCCGGGCAGAATTGCAGGAAACCGATTTCAGGAGGTAGACTGGAATTGCATTTAAAGCATAGGAAAAGAGGCAGAAGGTCGACAATGATGCACTTGGCCAAAAAGGGCGTATGCGTTTTTTCCTGAATATATTCAGGAAAAAACGCATACGCCCTTTTTGGCCAACCAAGCAAGCTTGCAAAGGAAATCTGCACTACAATGAAGTCTCACTTCCCCCCCGTCAAAAGGGCCATCTGAAAAAAGTGTAAAATCCAGAAGGCAGGACAGGCCATGGAGAACTGGGAGCCTTGTTATGCTGATGGGCGGGATGTAACTTGCCAACAGCCACTCGGGAGAAGTGTATGGTGTTTCCTGAAACATCTAAAAAACAAAGCAACAGAGCCTAGGGCACTTCCACTTATGGTCCTATAGCTTAGGGAAATTAAAATCAAAAAGACACAGCCACCCCAAAGTTTGGGATGGCTCTGTTTACAAGAAACTCGTTTACGGTACAAGTTCAATATCGCATAAAGCGAAAAATGGATAAAGAAGTTGTGGTACTTACGTACAATGCAATATCACTCAGCAATGACATCTATGTCATCAGGCCCATAGCAGCATAATGAGTGGATTCAGGTATGATGATTCTAACTGAAATAAGTCACACAGAAAAAGAAACATCATAAGATATCACTAATACATGGAATGTAAACTTGGCTACACAGGAACTGGATTTCAAAACAGAACATGGTCCCAAATTTAGAAAACCAACTTATGCTTGCTTAAGGGGAAAGGTGAGTTGGGGTGCTGCATAAAACCAGAGATTGAAATGAGCACAGATAAAGTTCCTTAAGCCAAATATGTAACAGACAAGAGCTACACCTTGCTCAACGAAATGGACTCAAAACCCCATATTAAACGCCTAATAATGTACCTGACTAGTAAGTATCTTAAAACCTATGGATTACTATGTCTCTGAAAGTGAATCAATCGTGAGTACAGGGGCAAAAACGCAGCAGTGATAGGATTGGAGAGTTTTGGTGAGCAAATGAAGACCCTTTGAAGTCATATTGCATGGTACCCATTCCACGGGTCTCAACTCTCCAGGTTTAAGGGATTCTTCCTTCAGCTAAAACATGCATGTGGAACCCAGAGTATGATCAACCGTGTTATCGGGAGACGTGTTGAAATATGTCTCAGTTCTCGTCCCCTGGTACTCGGGTGCAACAATCCAGATGCTTTACTAACACTCTCCCGACTTGGAGAGTCAGTGCCTTTAACCTCCTGTTTGGCCCAGTTTGCAAATTCCACGGAAGATGAACAGGAATAGGGAGAACCAATGAGAGACTAGCTGGAGGTGTCTGGACGGGAAAATTTAACTCTCATTTCCCACCAGGAAGAGGAATTAACCAAAGGCTCAGCGTGCCATGCCGGAACCAGATTAGGGCCTGAAGCAATCCTGCGGTGTTGCGGCCAGCTCACAAGAAAGCGAGTTGAAGAAAGGAGCTCAGGGGCACTGTAATTCACAAACCTGCAGAGTTATAAATGACAGCTATCATCCAAAAATATACTGAAGTAAGGCTGCCAAGAGGACTTGAAAGCCGGGCAGAATTGCAGGAAACCGATTTCAGGAGGTAGACTGGAATTGCATTTAAAGCATAGGAAAAGAGGCAGAAGGTCGACAATGATGCACTTGGCCAAAAAGGGCGTATGCGTTTTTTCCTGAATATATTCAGGAAAAAACGCATACGCCCTTTTTGGCCAACCAAACAAGCTTGCAAAGGAAATCTGCACTACAATGAAGTCTCACTTCCCCCCCCCTGTCAAAAGGGCCATCTGAAAAAAGTGTAAAATCCAGAAGGCAGGACAGGCCATGGAGAACTGGGAGCCTTGTTATGCTGATGGGCGGGATGTAACTTGCCAACAGCCACTCGGGAGAAGTGTATGGTGTTTCCTGAAACATCTAAAAAACAAAGCAACAGAGCCTAGGGCACTTCCACTTATGGTCCTATAGTTTAGGGAAATTAAAATAAAAAAGACACAGCCACCCCAAAGTTTGGGATGGCTCTGTTTACAAGAAACTCGTTTACGGTACAAGTTCAATATCGCATAAAGCGAAAAATGGATAAAGAAGTTGTGGTACTTACGTACAATGCAATATCACTCAGCAATGACATCTATGTCATCAGGCCCATAGCAGCATAATGAGTGGATTCAGGTATGATGATTCTAACTGAAATAAGTCACACAGAAAAAGAAACATCATAAGATATCACTAATACACGGAATGTAAACTTGGCTACACAGGAACTGAATTTCAAAACAGAACATGGTCCCAAATTTAGAAAACCAACTTATGCTTGCTTAAGGGGAAAGGTGAGTTGGGGTGCTGCATAAAACCAGAGATTGAAATGAGCACAGATAAAGTTCCTTAAGCCAAATATGTAATAGACAAGAGCTACTCCTTGCTCAACGAAATGGACTCAAAACCCCATATTAAACGCCTAATAATGTACCTGACTAGTAAGTATCTTAAAACCTATGGATTGCTATGTCTCTGAAAGTGAATCAATCGTGAGTACAGGGGCAAAAACGCAGCAGTGATAGGATTGGAGAGTTTTGGTGAGCAAATGAAGACCCTTTGAAGTCATATTGCATGGTACCCATTCCACGGGTCTCAACTCTCCAGGTTTAAGGGATTCTTCCTTCAGCTAAAACATGCATGTGGAACCCAGAGTATGATCAACCGTGTGATCGGGAGACGTGTTGAAATATGTCTCAGTTCTCGTCCCCTGGTACTCGGGTGCAACATTCCAGATGCTTTACTAACACTCTCCCGACTTGGAGAGTCAGTGCCTTTAACCTCCTGTTTGGCCCAGTTTGCAAATTCCGCGGAAGATGAACAGGAATAGGGAGAACCAATGAGAGACTAGCTGGAGGTGTCTGGACGGGAAAATTTAACTCTCATTTCCCACCAGGAAGAGGAATTAACCAAAGGCTCAGCGTGCCATGCCGGAACCAGATTAGGGCCTGAAGCAATCCTGCGGTGTTGCGGCCAGCTCACAAGAAAGCGAGTTGAAGAAATGAGCTCAGGGGCACTGTAATTCACAAACCTGCAGAGTTATAAATGACAGCTATCATCCAAAAATATACTGAAGTAAGGCTGCCAAGAGGACTTGAAAGCCGGGCAGAATTGCAGGAAACCGATTTCAGGAGGTAGACTGGAATTGCATTTAAGGCATAGGAAAAGAGGCAGAAGGTCGACAATGATGCACTTGGCCAAAAAGGGCGTATGCGTTTTTTCCTGAATATATTCAGGAAAAAACGCATACGCCCTTTTTGGCCAACCAAGCAAGCTTGCAAAGGAAATCTGCACTACAATGAAGTCTCACTTCCCCCCCGTCAAAAGGGCCATCTGAAAAAAGTGTAAAATCCAGAAAGGCAGGACAGGCCATGGAGAACTGGGAGCCTTGTTATGCTGATGGGTGGGATGTAAATTGCCAACAGCCTCTCTGGAGAAGTGTATGGTGTTTCCTGAAACATCTAAAAAACAAAGCAACAGAGCCTAGGGCACTTCCACTTATGGTCCTATAGCTTAGGGAAATTAAAATCAAAAAGACACAGCCACCCCAAAGTTTGGGATGGCTCTGTTTACAAGAAACTCGTTTACGGTACAAGTTCAATATCGCATAAAGCGGAAAATGGATAAAGAAGTTGTGGTACTTACGTACAATGCAATATCACTCAGCAATGACATCTATGTCATCAGGCCCATAGCAGCATAATGAGTGGATTCAGGTATGATGATTCTAACTGAAATAAGTCACACAGAAAAAGAAACATCATAAGATATCACTAATACACGGAATGTAAACTTGGCTACACAGGAACTGAATTTCAAAACAGAACATGGTCCCAAATTTAGAAAACCAACTTATGCTTGCTTAAGGGGAAAGGTGAGTTGGGGTGCTGCATAAAACCAGAGATTGAAATGAGCACAGATAAAGTTCCTTAAGCCAAATATGTAATAGACAAGAGCTACTCCTTGCTCAACGAAATGGACTCAAAACCCCATATTAAACGCCTAATAATGTACCTGACTAGTAAGTATCTTAAAACCTATGGATTGCTATGTCTCTGAAAGTGAATCAATCGTGAGTACAGGGGCAAAAATGCAGCAGTGATAGGATTGGAGAGTTTTGGTGAGCAAATGAAGACCCTTTGAAGTCATATTGCATGGTACCCATTCCACGGGTCTCAACTCTCCAGGTTTAAGGGATTCTTCCTTCAGCTAAAACATGCATGTGGAACCCAGAGTATGATCAACCGTGTGATCGGGAGACGTGTTGAAATATGTCTCAGTTCTCGTCCCCTGGTACTCGGGTGCAACATTCCAGATGCTTTACTAACACTCTCCCGACTTGGAGAGTCAGTGCCTTTAACCTCCTCTTTGGCCCAGTTTGCAAATTCCACGGAAGATGAACAGGAATAGGGAGAACCAATGAGAGACTAGCTGGAGGTGTCTGGACGGGAAAATTTAACTCTCATTTCCCACCAGGAAGAGGAATTAACCAAAGGCTCAGCGTGCCATGCCGGAACCAGATTAGGGCCTGAAGCAATCCTGCGGTGTTGCGGCCAGCTCACAAGAAAGCGAGTTGAAGAAAGGAGCTCAGGGGCACTGTAATTCACAAACCTGCAGAGTTATAAATGACAGCTATCATCCAAAAATATACTGAAGTAAGGCTGCCAAGAGGACTTGAAAGCCGGGCAGAATTGCAGGAAACCGATTTCAGGAGGTAGACTGGAATTGCATTTAAAGCATAGGAAAAGAGGCAGAAGGTCGACAATGATGCACTTGGCCAAAAAGGGCGTATGCGTTTTTTCCTGAATATATTCAGGAAAAAACGCATACGCCCTTTTTGGCCAACCAAGCAAGCTTGCAAAGGAAATCTGCACTACAATGAAGTCTCACTTCCCCCCCGTCAAAAGGGCCATCTGAAAAAAGTGTAAAATCCAGAAGGCAGGACAGGCCTTGGAGAACTGGGAGCCTTGTTATGCTGATGGGCGGGATGTAACTTGCCAACAGCCACTCGGGAGAAGTGTATGGTGTTTCCTGAAACATCTAAAAAACAAAGCAACAGAGCCTAGGGCACTTCCACTTATGGTCCTATAGCTTAGGGAAATTAAAATCAAAAAGACACAGCCACCCCAAAGTTTGGGATGGCTCTGTTTACAAGAAACTCGTTTACGGTACAAGTTCAATATCGCATAAAGCGAAAAATGGATAAAGAAGTTGTGGTACTTACGTACAATGCAATATCACTCAGCAATGACATCTATGTCATCAGGCCCATAGCAGCATAATGAGTGGATTCAGGTATGATGATTCTAACTGAAATAAGTCACACAGAAAAAGAAACATCATAAGATATCACTAATACATGGAATGTAAACTTGGCTACACAGGAACTGGATTTCAAAACAGAACATGGTCCCAAATTTAGAAAACCAACTTATGCTTGCTTAAGGGGAAAGGTGAGTTGGGGTGCTGCATAAAACCAGAGATTGAAATGAGCACAGATAAAGTTCCTTAAGCCAAATATGTAACAGACAAGAGCTACACCTTGCTCAACGAAATGGACTCAAAACCCCATATTAAACGCCTAATAATGTACCTGACTAGTAAGTATCTTAAAACCTATGGATTACTATGTCTCTGAAAGTGAATCAATCGTGAGTACAGGGGCAAAAACGCAGCAGTGATAGGATTGGAGAGTTTTGGTGAGCAAATGAAGACCCTTTGAAGTCATATTGCATGGTACCCATTCCACGGGTCTCAACTCTCCAGGTTTAAGGGATTCTTCCTTCAGCTAAAACATGCATGTGGAACCCAGAGTATGATCAACCGTGTTATCGGGAGACGTGTTGAAATATGTCTCAGTTCTCGTCCCCTGGTACTCGGGTGCAACAATCCAGATGCTTTACTAACACTCTCCCGACTTGGAGAGTCAGTGCCTTTAACCTCCTGTTTGGCCCAGTTTGCAAATTCCACGGAAGATGAACAGGAATAGGGAAAACCAATGAGAGACTAGCTGGAGGTGTCTGGACGGGAAAATTTAACTCTCATTTCCCACCAGGAAGAGGAATTAACCAAAGGCTCAGCGTGCCATGCCGGAACCAGATTAGGGCCTGAAGCAATCCTGCGGTGTTGCGGCCAGCTCACAAGAAAGCGAGTTGAAGAAAGGAGCTCAGGGGCACTGTAATTCACAAACCTGCAGAGTTATAAATGACAGCTATCATCCAAAAATATACTGAAGTAAGGCTGCCAAGAGGACTTGAAAGCCGGGCAGAATTGCAGGAAACCGATTTCAGGAGGTAGACTGGAATTGCATTTAAAGCATAGGAAAAGAGGCAGAAGGTCGACAATGATGCACTTGGCCAAAAAGGGCGTATGCGTTTTTTCCTGAATATATTCAGGAAAAAACGCATACGCCCTTTTTGGCCAACCAAACAAGCTTGCAAAGGAAATCTGCACTACAATGAAGTCTCACTTCCCCCCCCCGTCAAAAGGGCCATCTGAAAAAAGTGTAAAATCCAGAAGGCAGGACAGGCCATGGAGAACTGGGAGCCTTGTTATGCTGATGGGCGGGATGTAACTTGCCAACAGCCACTCGGGAGAAGTGTATGGTGTTTCCTGAAACATCTAAAAAACAAAGCAACAGAGCCTAGGGCACTTCCACTTATGGTCCTATAGTTTAGGGAAATTAAAATAAAAAAGACACAGCCACCCCAAAGTTTGGGATGGCTCTGTTTACAAGAAACTCGTTTACGGTACAAGTTCAATATCGCATAAAGCGAAAAATGGATAAAGAAGTTGTGGTACTTACGTACAATGCAATATCACTCAGCAATGACATCTATGTCATCAGGCCCATAGCAGCATAATGAGTGGATTCAGGTATGATGATTCTAACTGAAATAAGTCACACAGAAAAAGAAACATCATAAGATATCACTAATACACGGAATGTAAACTTGGCTACACAGGAACTGAATTTCAAAACAGAACATGGTCCCAAATTTAGAAAACCAACTTATGCTTGCTTAAGGGGAAAGGTGAGTTGGGGTGCTGCATAAAACCAGAGATTGAAATGAGCACAGATAAAGTTCCTTAAGCCAAATATGTAATAGACAAGAGCTACTCCTTGCTCAACGAAATGGACTCAAAACCCCATATTAAACGCCTAATAATGTACCTGACTAGTAAGTATCTTAAAACCTATGGATTGCTATGTCTCTGAAAGTGAATCAATCGTGAGTACAGGGGCAAAAATGCAGCAGTGATAGGATTGGAGAGTTTTGGTGAGCAAATGAAGACCCTTTGAAGTCATATTGCATGGTACCCATTCCACGGGTCTCAACTCTCCAGGTTTAAGGGATTCTTCCTTCAGCTAAAACATGCATGTGGAACCCAGAGTATGATCAACCGTGTGATCGGGAGACGTGTTGAAATATGTCTCAGTTCTCGTCCCCTGGTACTCGGGTGCAACATTCCAGATGCTTTACTAACACTCTCCCGACTTGGAGAGTCAGTGCCTTTAACCTCCTGTTTGGCCCAGTTTGCAAATTCCGCGGAAGATGAACAGGAATAGGGAGAACCAATGAGAGACAAGCTGGAGGTGTCTGGACGGGAAAATTTAACTCTCATTTCCCACCAGGAAGAGGAATTAACCAAAGGCTCAGCGTGCCGTGCCGGAACCAGATTAGGGCCTGAAGCAATCCTGCGGTGTTGCGGCCAGCTCACAAGAAAGCGAGTTGAAGAAAGGAGCTCAGGGGCACTGTAATTCACAAACCTGCAGAGTTATAAATGACAGCTATCATCCAAAAATATACTGAAGTAAGGCTGCCAAGAGGACTTGAAAGCCGGGCAGAATTGCAGGAAACCGATTTCAGGAGGTAGACTGGAATTGCATTTAAAGCATAGGAAAAGAGGCAGAAGGTCGACAATGATGCACTTGGCCAAAAAGGGCGTATGCGTTTTTTCCTGAATATATTCAGGAAAAAACGCATACGCCCTTTTTGGCCAACCAAGCAAGCTTGCAAAGGAAATCTGCACTACAATGAAGTCTCACTTCCCCCCCGTCAAAAGGGCCATCTGAAAAAAGTGTAAAATCCAGAAAGGCAGGACAGGCCATGGAGAACTGGGAGTCTTGTTATGCTGATGGGCGGGATGTAACTTGCCAACAGCCACTCGGGAGAAGTGTATGGTGTTTCCTGAAACATCTAAAAAACAAAGCAACAGAGCCTAGGGCACTTCCACTTATGGTCCTATAGCTTAGGGAAATTAAAATCAAAAAGACACAGCCACCCCAAAGTTTGGGATGGCTCTGTTTACAAGAAACTCGTTTACGGTACAAGTTCAATATCGCATAAAGCGAAAAATGGATAAAGAAGTTGTGGTACTTACGTACAATGCAATATCACTCAGCAATGACATCTATGTCATCAGGCCCATAGCAGCATAATGAGTGGATTCAGGTATGATGATTCTAACTGAAATAAGTCACACAGAAAAAGAAACATCATAAGATATCACTAATACACGGAATGTAAACTTGGCTACACAGGAACTGGATTTCAAAACAGAACATGGTCCCAAATTTAGAAAACCAACTTATGCTTGCTTAAGGGGAAAGGTGAGTTGGGGTGCTGCATAAAACCAGAGATTGAAATGAGCACAGATAAAGTTCCTTAAGCCAAATATGTAATAGACAAGAGCTACTCCTTGCTCAACGAAATGGACTCAAAACCCCATATTAAACGCCTAATAATGTACCTGACTAGTAAGTATCTTAAAACCTATGGATTGCTATGTCTCTGAAAGTGAATCAATCGTGAGTACAGGGGCAAAAACGCAGCAGTGATAGGATTGGAGAGTTTTGGTGAGCAAATGAAGACCCTTTGAAGTCATATTGCATGGTACCCATTCCACGGGTCTCAACTCTCCAGGTTTAAGGGATTCTTCCTTCAGCTAAAACATGCATGTGGAACCCAGAGTATGATCAACCGTGTGATCGGGAGACGTGTTGAAATATGTCTCAGTTCTCGTCCCCTGGTACTCGGGTGCAACATTCCAGATGCTTTACTAACACTCTCCCGACTTGGAGAGTCAGTGCCTTTAACCTCCTGTTTGGCCCAGTTTGCAAATTCCGCGGAAGATGAACAGGAATAGGGAGAACCAATGAGAGACTAGCTGGAGGTGTCTGGACGGGAAAATTTAACTCTCATTTCCCACCAGGAAGAGGAATTAACCAAAGGCTCAGCGTGCCATGCCGGAACCAGATTAGGGCCTGAAGCAATCCTGCGGTGTTGCGGCCAGCTCACAAGAAAGCGAGTTGAAGAAAGGAGCTCAGGGGCACTGTAATTCACAAACCTGCAGAGTTATAAATGACAGCTATCATCCAAAAATATACTGAAGTAAGGCTGCCAAGAGGACTTGAAAGCCGGGCAGAATTGCAGGAAACCGATTTCAGGAGGTAGACTGGAATTGCATTTAAAGCATAGGAAAAGAGGCAGAAGGTCGACAATGATGCACTTGGCCAAAAAGGGCGTATGCGTGTTTTCCTGAATATATTCAGGAAAAAACGCATACGCCCTTTTTGGCCAACCAAGCAAGCTTGCAAAGGAAATCTGCACTACAATGAAGTCTCACTTCCCCCCCGTCAAAAGGGCCATCTGAAAAAAGTGTAAAATCCAGAAAGGCAGGACAGGCCATGGAGAACTGGGAGCCTTGTTATGCTGATGGGCGGGATGTAACTTGCCAACAGCCACTCGGGAGAAGTGTATGGTGTTTCCTGAAACATCTAAAAAACAAAGCAACAGAGCCTAGGGCACTTCCACTTATGGTCCTATAGCTTAGGGAAATTAAAATCAAAAAGACACAGCCACCCCAAAGTTTGGGATGGCTCTGTTTACAAGAAACTCGTTTACGGTACAAGTTCAATATCGCATAAAGCGAAAAATGGATAAAGAAGTTGTGGTACTTACGTACAATGCAATATCACTCAGCAATGACATCTATGTCATCAGGCCCATAGCAGCATAATGAGTGGATTCAGGTATGATGATTCTAACTGAAATAAGTCACACAGAAAAAGAAACATCATAAGATATCACTAATACACGGAATGTAAACTTGGCTACACAGGAACTGAATTTCAAAACAGAACATGGTCCCAAATTTAGAAAACCAACTTATGCTTGCTTAAGGGGAAAGGTGAGTTGGGGTGCTGCATAAAACCAGAGATTGAAATGAGCACAGATAAAGTTCCTTAAGCCAAATATGTAATAGACAAGAGCTACTCCTTGCTCAACGAAATGGACTCAAAACCCCATATTAAACGCCTAATAATGTACCTGACTAGTAAGTATCTTAAAACCTATGGATTGCTATGTCTCTGAAAGTGAATCAATCGTGAGTACAGGGGCAAAAACGCAGCAGTGATAGGATTGGAGAGTTTTGGTGAGCAAATGAAGACCCTTTGAAGTCATATTGCATGGTACCCATTCCACGGGTCTCAACTCTCCAGGTTTAAGGGATTCTTCCTTCAGCTAAAACATGCATGTGGAACCCAGAGTATGATCAACCGTGTGATCGGGAGACGTGTTGAAATATGTCTCAGTTCTCGTCCCCTGGTACTCGGGTGCAACATTCCAGATGCTTTACTAACACTCTCCCGACTTGGAGAGTCAGTGCCTTTAACCTCCTGTTTGGCCCAGTTTGCAAATTCCGCGGAAGATGAACAGGAATAGGGAGAACCAATGAGAGACTAGCTGGAGGTGTCTGGACGGGAAAATTTAACTCTCATTTCCCACCAGGAAGAGGAATTAACCAAAGGCTCAGCGTGCCATGCCGGAACCAGATTAGGGCCTGAAGCAATCCTGCGGTGTTGCGGCCAGCTCACAAGAAAGCGAGTTGAAGAAAGGAGCTCAGGGGCACTGTAATTCACAAACCTGCAGAGTTATAAATGACAGCTATCATCCAAAAATATACTGAAGTAAGGCTGCCAAGAGGACTTGAAAGCCGGGCAGAATTGCAGGAAACCGATTTCAGGAGGTAGACTGGAATTGCATTTAAAGCATAGGAAAAGAGGCAGAAGGTCGACAATGATGCACTTGGCCAAAAAGGGCGTATGCGTTTTTTCCTGAATATATTCAGGAAAAAACGCATACGCCCTTTTTGGCCAACCAAGCAAGCTTGCAAAGGAAATCTGCACTACAATGAAGTCTCACTTCCCCCCCGTCAAAAGGGCCATCTGAAAAAAGTGTAAAATCCAGAAAGGCAGGACAGGCCATGGAGAACTGGGAGCCTTGTTATGCTGATGGGCGGGATGTAACTTGCCAACAGCCACTCGGGAGAAGTGTATGGTGTTTCCTGAAACATCTAAAAAACAAAGCAACAGAGCCTAGGGCACTTCCACTTATGGTCCTATAGCTTAGGGAAATTAAAATCAAAAAGACACAGCCACCCCAAAGTTTGGGATGGCTCTGTTTACAAGAAACTCGTTTACGGTACAAGTTCAATATCGCATAAAGCGAAAAATGGATAAAGAAGTTGTGGTACTTACGTACAATGCAATATCACTCAGCAATGACATCTATGTCATCAGGCCCATAGCAGCATAATGAGTGGATTCAGGTATGATGATTCTAACTGAAATAAGTCACACAGAAAAAGAAACATCATAAGATATCACTAATACACGGAATGTAAACTTGGCTACACAGGAACTGAATTTCAAAACAGAACATGGTCCCAAATTTAGAAAACCAACTTATGCTTGCTTAAGGGGAAAGGTGAGTTGGGGTGCTGCATAAAACCAGAGATTGAAATGAGCACAGATAAAGTTCCTTAAGCCAAATATGTAATAGACAAGAGCTACTCCTTGCTCAACGAAATGGACTCAAAACCCCATATTAAACGCCTAATAATGTACCTGACTAGTAAGTATCTTAAAACCTATGGATTGCTATGTCTCTGAAAGTGAATCAATCGTGAGTACAGGGGCAAAAACGCAGCAGTGATAGGATTGGAGAGTTTTGGTGAGCAAATGAAGACCCTTTGAAGTCATATTGCATGGTACCCATTCCACGGGTCTCAATTCTCCAGGTTTAAGGGATTCTTCCTTCAGCTAAAACATGCATGTGGAACCCAGAGTATGATCAACCGTGTGATCGGGAGACGTGTTGAAATATGTCTCAGTTCTCGTCCCCTGGTACTCGGGTGCAACATTCCAGATGCTTTACTAACACTCTCCCGACTTGGAGAGTCAGTGCCTTTAACCTCCTGTTTGGCCCAGTTTGCAAATTCCGCGGAAGATGAACAGGAATAGGGAGAACCAATGAGAGACTAGCTGGAGGTGTCTGGACGGGAAAATTTAACTCTCATTTCCCACCAGGAAGAGGAATTAACCAAAGGCTCAGCGTGCCATGCCGGAACCAGATTAGGGCCTGAAGCAATCCTGCGGTGTTGCGGCCAGCTCACAAGAAAGCGAGTTGAAGAAAGGAGCTCAGGGGCACTGTAATTCACAAACCTGCAGAGTTATAAATGACAGCTATCATCCAAAAATATACTGAAGTAAGGCTGCCAAGAGGACTTGAAAGCCGGGCAGAATTGCAGGAAACCGATTTCAGGAGGTAGACTGGAATTGCATTTAAAGCATAGGAAAAGAGGCAGAAGGTCGACAATGATGCACTTGGCCAAAAAGGGCGTATGCGTTTTTTCCTGAATATATTCAGGAAAAAACGCATACGCCCTTTTTGGCCAACCAAGCAAGCTTGCAAAGGAAATCTGCACTACAATGAAGTCTCACTTCCCCCCCGTCAAAAGGGCCATCTGAAAAAAGTGTAAAATCCAGAAAGGCAGGACAGGCCATGGAGAACTGGGAGCCTTGTTATGCTGATGGGCGGGATGTAACTTGCCAACAGCCACTCGGGAGAAGTGTATGGTGTTTCCTGAAACATCTAAAAAACAAAGCAACAGAGCCTAGGGCACTTCCACTTATGGTCCTATAGCTTAGGGAAATTAAAATCAAAAAGACACAGCCACCCCAAAGTTTGGGATGGCTCTGTTTACAAGAAACTCGTTTACGGTACAAGTTCAATATCGCATAAAGCGAAAAATGGATAAAGAAGTTGTGGTACTTACGTACAATGCAATATCACTCAGCAATGACATCTATGTCATCAGGCCCATAGCAGCATAATGAGTGGATTCAGGTATGATGATTCTAACTGAAATAAGTCACACAGAAAAAGAAACATCATAAGATATCACTAATACACGGAATGTAAACTTGGCTACACAGGAACTGAATTTCAAAACAGAACATGGTCCCAAATTTAGAAAACCAACTTATGCTTGCTTAAGGGGAAAGGTGAGTTGGGGTGCTGCATAAAACCAGAGATTGAAATGAGCACAGATAAAGTTCCTTAAGCCAAATATGTAATAGACAAGAGCTACTCCTTGCTCAACGAAATGGACTCAAAACCGCATATTAAACGCCTAATAATGTACCTGACTAGTAAGTATCTTAAAACCTATGGATTGCTATGTCTCTGAAAGTGAATCAATCGTGAGTACAGGGGCAAAAACGCAGCAGTGATAGGATTGGAGAGTTTTGGTGAGCAAATGAAGACCCTTTGAAGTCATATTGCATGGTACCCATTCCACGGGTCTCAACTCTCCAGGTTTAAGGGATTCTTCCTTCAGCTAAAACATGCATGTGGAACCCAGAGTATGATCAACCGTGTGATCGGGAGACGTGTTGAAATATGTCTCAGTTCTCGTCCCCTGGTACTCGGGTGCAACATTCCAGATGCTTTACTAACACTCTCCCGACTTGGAGAGTCAGTGCCTTTAACCTCCTGTTTGACCCAGTTTGCAAATTCCGCGGAAGATGAACAGGAATAGGGAGAACCAATGAGAGACTAGCTGGAGGTGTCTGGACGGGAAAATTTAACTCTCATTTCCCACCAGGAAGAGGAATTAACCAAAGGCTCAGCGTGCCATGCCGGAACCAGATTAGGGCCTGAAGCAATCCTGCGGTGTTGCGGCCAGCTCACAAGAAAGCGAGTTGAAGAAAGGAGCTCAGGGGCACTGTAATTCACAAACCTGCAGAGTTATAAATGACAGCTATCATCCAAAAATATACTGAAGTAAGGCTGCCAAGAGGACTTGAAAGCCGGGCAGAATTGCAGGAAACCGATTTCAGGAGGTAGACTGGAATTGCATTTAAAGCATAGGAAAAGAGGCAGAAGGTCGACAATGATGTACTTGGCCAAAAAGGGCGTATGCGTTTTTTCCTGAATATATTCAGGAAAAAACGCATACGCCCTTTTTGGCCAACCAAGCAAGCTTGCAAAGGAAATCTGAACTACAATGAAGTCTCACTTCCCCCCCGTCAAAAGGGCCATCTGAAAAAAGTGTAAAATCCAGAAAGGCAGGACAGGCCATGGAGAACTGGGAGCCTTGTTATGCTGATGGGCGGGATGTTACTTGCCAACAGCCACTCGGGAGAAGTGTATGGTGTTTCCTGAAACATCTAAAAAACAAAGCAACAGAGCCTAGGGCACTTCCACTTATGGTCCTATAGCTTAGGGAAATTAAAATCAAAAAGACACAGCCACCCCAAAGTTTGGGATGGCTCTGTTTACAAGAAACTCGTTTACGGTACAAGTTCAATATCGCATAAAGCGAAAAATGGATAAAGAAGTTGTGGTACTTACGTACAATGCAATATCACTCAGCAATGACATCTATGTCATCAGGCCCATAGCAGCATAATGAGTGGATTCAGGTATGATGATTCTAACTGAAATAAGTCACACAGAAAAAGAAACATCATAAGATATCACTAATACACGGAATGTAAACTTGGCTACACAGGAACTGAATTTCAAAACAGAACATGGTCCCAAATTTAGAAAACCAACTTATGCTTGCTTAAGGGGAAAGGTGAGTTGGGGTGCTGCATAAAACCAGAGATTGAAATGAGCACAGATAAAGTTCCTTAAGCCAAATATGTAATAGACAAGAGCTACTCCTTGCTCAACGAAATGGACTCAAAACCCCATATTAAACGCCTAATAATGTACCTGACTAGTAAGTATCTTAAAACCTATGGATTGCTATGTCTCTGAAAGTGAATCAATCGTGAGTACAGGGGCAAAAACGCAGCAGTGATAGGATTGGAGAGTTTTGGTGAGCAAATGAAGATGCTTTGAAGTCATATTGCATGGTACCCATTCCACGGGTCTCAACTCTCCAGGTTTAAGGGATTCTTCCTTCAGCTAAAACATGCATGTGGAACCCAGAGTATGATCAACCGTGTGATCGGGAGACGTGTTGAAATATGTCTCAGTTCTCGTCCCCTGGTACTCGGGTGCAACATTCCAGATGCTTTACTAACACTCTCCCGACTTGGAGAGTCAGTGCCTTTAACCTCCTGTTTGGCCCAGTTTGCAAATTCCGCGGAAGATGAACAGGAATAGGGAGAACCAATGAGAGACTAGCTGGAGGTGTCTGGACGGGAAAATTTAACTCTCATTTCCCACCAGGAAGAGGAATTAACCAAAGGCTCAGCGTGCCATGCCGGAACCAGATTAGGGCCTGAAGCAATCCTGCGGTGTTGCGGCCAGCTCACAAGAAAGCGAGTTGAAGAAAGGAGCTCAGGGGCACTGTAATTCACAAACCTGCAGAGTTATAAATGACAGCTATCATCCAAAAATATACTGAAGTAAGGCTGCCAAGAGGACTTGAAAGCCGGGCAGAATTGCAGGAAACCGATTTCAGGAGGTAGACTGGAATTGCATTTAAAGCATAGGAAAAGAGGCAGAAGGTCGACAATGATGTACTTGGCCAAAAAGGGCGTATGCGTTTTTTCCTGAATATATTCAGGAAAAAACGCATACGCCCTTTTTGGCCAACCAAGCAAGCTTGCAAAGGAAATCTGAACTACAATGAAGTCTCACTTCCCCCCCGTCAAAAGGGCCATCTGAAAAAAGTGTAAAATCCAGAAAGGCAGGACAGGCCATGGAGAACTGGGAGCCTTGTTATGCTGATGGGCGGGATGTTACTTGCCAACAGCCACTCGGGAGAAGTGTATGGTGTTTCCTGAAACATCTAAAAAACAAAGCAACAGAGCCTAGGGCACTTCCACTTATGGTCCTATAGCTTAGGGAAATTAAAATCAAAAAGACACAGCCACCCCAAAGTTTGGGATGGCTCTGTTTACAAAAAACTCATTTTCAGTGCAAGTTCAATATCGCATAAAGCGAAAAATGGATAAAGAAGTTGTGGTACTTACGTACAATGCAATATCACTCAGCAATGACATCTATGTCATCAGGCCCATAGCAGCATAATGAGTGGATTCAGGTATGATGATTCTAACTGAAATAATTCACACAGAATAAGAAACATCATAAGATATCACTAATAAACGGAATGTAAACTTGGCTACACAGGAACTGGATTACAAAACAGAACAGAGTCTCAAATTTAGAAAACCAACTTATGCTTGCTTAAGGGGAAAGGTGAGTTGGGGTGCTGCATAAAACCAGAGATTGAAATGAACACAGATAAAGTTCCTTAAGCCAAATATGTAATAGACAAGAGCTACTCCTTGCTCAATGAAATGGACTCAAAACCCCATATTAAACGCCTAATAATGTACCTGACTAGTAAGTATCTTAAAACCTATGGATTGCTATGTCTCTGAAAGTGAATCAATCGTGAGTACAGGGGCAAAAACGCAGCAGTGATAGGATTGGAGAGTTTTGGTGAGCAAATGAAGACCCTTTGAAGTCATATTGCATGGTACCCATTCCACGGGTCTCAACTCTCCAGGTTTAAGGGATTCTTCCTTCAGCTAAAACATGCATGTGGAACCCAGAGTATGATCAACCGTGTGATCGGGAGACGTGTTGAAATATGTCTCAGTTCTCGTCCCCTGGTACTCGGGTGCAACATTCCAGATGCTTTACTAACACTCTCCCGACTTGGAGAGTCAGTGCCTTTAACCTCCTGTTTGGCCCAGTTTGCAAATTCCGCGGAAGATGAACAGGAATAGGGAGAACCAATGAGAGACTAGCTGGAGGTGTCTGGACGGGAAAATTTAACTCTCATTTCCCACCAGGAAGAGCAATTAAGCAAAGGCTCAGCGTGCCGTGCCGGAACCAGATTAGGGCCTGAAGCAATCCTGCGGTGTTGCGGCCAGCTCACAAGAAAGCGAGTTGAAGAAAGGAGCTCAGGGGCACTGTAATTCACAAACCTGCAGAGTTATAAATGACAGCTATCATCCAAAAATATACTGAAGTAAGGCTGCCAAGAGGACTTGAAAGCCGGGCAGAATTGCAGGAAACCGATTTCAGGAGGTAGACTGGAATTGCATTTAAAGCATAGGAAAAGAGGCAGAAGGTCGACAATGATGCACTTGGCCAAAAAGGGCGTATGCGTTTTTTCCTGAATATATTCAGGAAAAAACACATACGCCCTTTTTGGCCAACCAAGCAAGCTTGCAAAGGAAATCTGCACTACAATGAAGTCTCACTTCCCCCCCCCATCAAAGGGCCATCTGAAAAAAGTGTAAAATCCAGAAAGGCAGGACAGGCCATGGAGAACTGGGAGCCTTGTTATGCTGATGGGCGGGATGTAACTTGCCAACAGCCACTCGGGAGAAGTGTATGGTGTTTCCTGAAACATCTAAAAAACAAAGCAACAGAGCCTAGGGCACTTCCACTTATGGTCCTATAGCTTAGGGAAATTAAAATCAAAAAGACACAGCCACCCGAAAGTTTGGGATGGCTCTGTTTACAAGAAACTCGTTTACGGTACAAGTTCAATATCGCATAAAGCGAAAAATGGATAAAGAAGTTGTGGTACTTACGTACAATGCAATATCACTCAGCAATGACATCTATGTCATCAGGCCCATAGCAGCATAATGAGTGGATTCAGGTATGATGATTCTAACTGAAATAAGTCACACAGAAAAAGAAACATCATAAGATATCACTAATACACGGAATGTAAACTTGGCTACACAGGAACTGAATTTCAAAACAGAACATGGTCCCAAATTTAGAAAACCAACTTATGCTTGCTTAAGGGGAAAGGTGAGTTGGGGTGCTGCATAAAACCAGAGATTGAAATGAGCACAGATAAAGTTCCTTAAGTCAAATATGTAATAGACAAGAGCTACTCCTTGCTCAACGAAATGGACTCAAAACCCCATATTAAACGCCTAATAATGTACCTGACTAGTAAGTATCTTAAAACCTATGGATTGCTATGTCTCTGAAAGTGAATCAATCGTGAGTACAGGGGCAAAAACGCAGCAGTGATAGGATTGGAGAGTTTTGGTGAGCAAATGAAGACCCTTTGAAGTCATATTGCATGGTACCCATTCCACGGGTCTCAACTCTCCAGGTTTAAGGGATTCTTCCTTCAGCTAAAACATGCATGTGGAACCCAGAGTATGATCAACCGTGTGATCGGGAGACGTGTTGAAATATGTCTCAGTTCTCGTCCCCTGGTACTCGGGTGCAACATTCCAGATGCTTTACTAACACTCTCCCGACTTGGAGAGTCAGTGCCTTTAACCTCCTGTTTGGCCCAGTTTGCAAATTCCGCGGAAGATGAACAGGAATAGGGAGAACCAATGAGAGACTAGCTGGAGGTGTCTGGACGGGAAAATTTAACTCTCATTTCCCACCAGGAAGAGCAATTAAGCAAAGGCTCAGCGTGCCGTGCCGGAACCAGATTAGGGCCTGAAGCAATCCTGCGGTGTTGCGGCCAGCTCACAAGAAAGCGAGTTGAAGAAAGGAGCTCAGGGGCACTGTAATTCACAAACCTGCAGAGTTATAAATGACAGCTATCATCCAAAAATATACTGAAGTAAGGCTGCCAAGAGGACTTGAAAGCCGGGCAGAATTGCAGGAAACCGATTTCAGGAGGTAGACTGGAATTGCATTTAAAGCATAGGAAAAGAGGCAGAAGGTCGACAATGATGCACTTGGCCAAAAAGGGCGTATGCGTGTTTTCCTGAATATATTCAGGAAAAAACGCATACGCCCTTTTTGGCCAACTAAGCAAGCTTGCAAAGGAAATCTGCACTACAATGAAGTCTCACTTCCCCCCCGTCAAAAGGGCCATCTGAAAAAAGTGTAAAATCCAGAAAGGCAGGACAGGCCATGGAGAACTGGGAGCCTTGTTATGCTGATGGGCGGGATGTAACTTGCCAACAGCCACTCGGGAGAAGTGTATGGTGTTTCCTGAAACATCTAAAAAACAAAGCAACAGAGCCTAGGGCACTTCCACTTATGGTCCTATAGCTTAGGGAAATTAAAATCAAAAAGACACAGCCACCCCAAAGTTTGGGATGGCTCTGTTTACAAGAAACTCATTTTCGGTGCAAGTTCAATATCGCATAAAGCGAAAAATGGATAAAGAAGATGTGGTACTTACGTACAATGCAATATCACTCAGCAATGACATCTATGTCATCAGGCCCATAGCAGCATGATGAGTGGATTCAGGTATGATGATTCTAACTGAAATAAGTCACACAGAAAAAGAAACATCATAAGATATCACTAATACACGGAATGTAAACTTGGCTACACAGGAACTGAATTTCAAAACAGAACATGGTCCCAAATTTAGAAAACCAACTTATGCTTGCTTAAGGGGAAAGGTGAGTTGGGGTGCTGCATAAAACCAGAGATTGAAATGAGCACAGATAAAGTTCCTTAAGCCAAATATGTAATAGACAAGAGCTACTCCTTGCTCAACGAAATGGACTCAAAACCCCATATTAAACGCCTAATAATGTACCTGACTAGTAAGTATCTTAAAACCTATGGATTGCTATGTCTCTGAAAGTGAATCAATCGTGAGTACAGGGGCAAAAACGCAGCAGTGATAGGATTGGAGAGTTTTGGTGAGCAAATGAAGACCCTTTGAAGTCATATTGCATGGTACCCATTCCACGGGTCTCAACTCTCCAGGTTTAAGGGATTCTTCCTTCAGCTAAAACATGCATGTGGAACCCAGAGTATGATCAACCGTGTGATCGGGAGACGTGTTGAAATATGTCTCAGTTCTCGTCCCCTGGTACTCGGGTGCAACATTCCAGATGCTTTACTAACACTCTCCCGACTTGGAGAGTCAGTGCCTTTAACCTCCTGTTTGGCCCAGTTTGCAAATTCCGCGGAAGATGAACAGGAATAGGGAGAACCAATGAGAGACTAGCTGGAGGTGTCTGGACGGGAAAATTTAACTCTCATTTCCCACCAGGAAGAGGAATTAACCAAAGGCTCAGCGTGCCATGCCGGAACCAGATTAGGGCCTGAAGCAATCCTGCGGTGTTGCGGCCAGCTCACAAGAAAGCGAGTTGAAGAAAGGAGCTCAGGGGCACTGTAATTCACAAACCTGCAGAGTTATAAATGACAGCTATCATCCAAAAATATACTGAAGTAAGGCTGCCAAGAGGACTTGAAAGCCGGGCAGAATTGCAGGAAACCGATTTCAGGAGGTAGACTGGAATTGCATTTAAGGCATAGGAAAAGAGGCAGAAGGTCGACAATGATGCACTTGGCCAAAAAGGGCGTATGCGTTTTTTCCTGAATATATTCAGGAAAAAACGCATACGCCCTTTTTGGCCAACCAAGCAAGCTTGCAAAGGAAATCTGCACTACAATGAAGTCTCACTTCCCCCCCGTCAAAAGGGCCATCTGAAAAAAGTGTAAAATCCAGAAAGGCAGGACAGGCCATGGAGAACTGGGAGCCTTGTTATGCTGATGGGCGGGATGTAAATTGCCAACAGCCACTCGGGAGAAGTGTATGGTGTTTCCTGAAACATCTAAAAAACAAAGCAACAGCGCCTAGGGCACTTCCACTTATGGTCCTATAGCTTAGGGAAATTAAAATCAAAAAGACACAGCCACCCCAAAGTTTGGGATGGCTCTGTTTACAAGAAACTCGTTTACGGTACAAGTTCAATATCGCATAAAGCGAAAAATGGATAAAGAAGTTGTGGTACTTACGTACAATGCAATATCACTCAGCAATGACATCTATGTCATCAGGCCCATAGCAGCATAATGAGTGGATTCAGGTATGATGATTCTAACTGAAATAAGTCACACAGAAAAAGAAACATCATAAGATATCACTAATACACGGAATGTAAACTTGGCTACACAGGAACTGAATTTCAAAACAGAACATGGTCCCAAATTTAGAAAACCAACTTATGCTTGCTTAAGGGGAAAGGTGAGTTGGGGTGCTGCATAAAACCAGAGATTGAAATGAGCACAGATAAAGTTCCTTAAGCCAAATATGTAATAGACAAGAGCTACTCCTTGCTCAACGAAATGGACTCAAAACCCCATATTAAACGCCTAATAATGTACCTGACTAGTAAGTATCTTAAAACCTATGGATTGCTATGTCTCTGAAAGTGAATCAATCGTGAGTACAGGGGCAAAAACGCAGCAGTGATAGGATTGGAGAGTTTTGGTGAGCAAATGAAGACCCTTTGAAGTCATATTGCATGGTACCCATTCCACGGGTCTCAACTCTCCAGGTTTAAGGGATTCTTCCTTCAGCTAAAACATGCATGTGGAACCCAGAGTATGATCAACCGTGTGATCGGGAGACGTGTTGAAATATGTCTCAGTTCTCGTCCCCTGGTACTCGGGTGCAACATTCCAGATGCTTTACTAACACTCTCCCGACTTGGAGAGTCAGTGCCTTTAACCTCCTGTTTGGCCCAGTTTGCAAATTCCGCGGAAGATGAACAGGAATAGGGAGAACCAATGAGAGACTAGCTGGAGGTGTCTGGACGGGAAAATTTAACTCTCATTTCCCACCAGGAAGAGGAATTAACCAAAGGCTCAGCGTGCCATGCCGGAACCAGATTAGGGCCTGAAGCAATCCTGCGGTGTTGCGGCCAGCTCACAAGAAAGCGAGTTGAAGAAAGGAGCTCAGGGGCACTGTAATTCACAAACCTGCAGAGTTATAAATGACAGCTATCATCCAAAAATATACTGAAGTAAGGCTGCCAAGAGGACTTGAAAGCCGGGCAGAATTGCAGGAAACCGATTTCAGGAGGTAGACTGGAATTGCATTTAAGGCATAGGAAAAGAGGCAGAAGGTCGACAATGATGCACTTGGCCAAAAAGGGCGTATGCGTTTTTTCCTGAATATATTCAGGAAAAAACGCATACGCCCTTTTTGGCCAACCAAGCAAGCTTGCAAAGGAAATCTGCACTACAATGAAGTCTCACTTCCCCCCCGTCAAAAGGGCCATCTGAAAAAAGTGTAAAATCCAGAAAGGCAGGACAGGCCATGGAGAACTGGGAGCCTTGTTATGCTGATGGGCGGGATGTAAATTGCCAACAGCCACTCGGGAGAAGTGTATGGTGTTTCCTGAAACATCTAAAAAACAAAGCAACAGAGCCTAGGGCACTTCCACTTATGGTCCTATAGCTTAGGGAAATTAAAATCAAAAAGACACAGCCACCCCAAAGTTTGGGATGGCTCTGTTTACAAGAAACTCGTTTACGGTACAAGTTCAATATCGCATAAAGCGGAAAATGGATAAAGAATTTGTGGTACTTACGTACAATGCAATATCACTCAGCAATGACATCTATGTCATCAGGCCCATAGCAGCATAATGAGTGGATTCAGGTATGATGATTCTAACTGAAATAAGTCACACAGAAAAAGAAACATCATAAGATATCACTAATACACGGAATGTAAACTTGGCTACACAGGAACTGAATTTCAAAACAGAACATGGTCCCAAATTTAGAAAACCAACTTATGCTTGCTTAAGGGGAAAGGTGAGTTGGGGTGCTGCATAAAACCAGAGATTGAAATGAGCACAGATAAAGTTCCTTAAGCCAAATATGTAATAGACAAGAGCTACTCCTTGCTCAACGAAATGGACTCAAAACCCCATATTAAACGCCTAATAATGTACCTGACTAGTAAGTATCTTAAAACCTATGGATTGCTATGTCTCTGAAAGTGAATCAATCGTGAGTACAGGGGCAAAAACGCAGCAGTGATAGGATTGGAGAGTTTTGGTGAGCAAATGAAGACCCTTTGAAGTCATATTGCATGGTACCCATTCCACGGGTCTCAACTCTCCAGGTTTAAGGGATTCTTCCTTCAGCTAAAACATGCATGTGGAACCCAGAGTAGGATCAACCGTGTGATCGGGAGACGTGTTGAAATATGTCTCAGTTCTCGTCCCCTGGTACTCGGGTGCAACATTCCAGATGCTTTACTAACACTCTCCCGACTTGGAGAGTCAGTGCCTTTAACCTCCTCTTTGGCCCAGTTTGCAAATTCCACAGAAGATGAACAGGAATAGGGAGAACCAATGAGAGACTAGCTGGAGGTGTCTGGACGGGAAAATTTAACTCTCATTTCCCACTAGGAAGAGGAATTAACCAAAGGCTCAGCGTGCCATGCCGGAACCAGATTAGGGCCTGAAGCAATCCTGTGGTGTTGCGGCCAGCTCACAAGAAAGCGAGTTGAAGAAAGGAGCTCAGGGGCACTGTAATTCACAAACCTGCAGAGTTATAAATGACAGCTATCATCCAAAAATATACTGAAGTAAGGCTGCCAAGAGGACTTGAAAGCCGGACAGAATTGCAGGAAACCGATTTCAGGAGGTAGACTGGAATTGCATTTAAAGCATAGGAAAAGAGGCAGAAGGTCGACAATGATGCACTTGGCCAAAAAGGGCGTATGCGTTTTTTCCTGAATATATTCAGGAAAAAACGCATACGCCCTTTTTGGCCAACCAAGCAAGCTTGCAAAGGAAATCTGCACTACAATGAAGTCTCACTTCCCCCCCGTCAAAAGGGCCATCTGAAAAAAGTGTAAAATCCAGAAAGGCAGGACAGGCCATGGAGAACTGGGAGCCTTGTTATGCTGATGGGCGGGATGTAACTTGCCAACAGCCACTCGGGAGAAGTGTATGGTGTTTCCTGAAACATCTAAAAAACAAAGCAACAGAGCCTAGGGCACTTCCACTTATGGTCCTATAGCTTAGGGAAATTAAAATCAAAAAGACACAGCCACCCCAAAGTTTGGGATGGCTCTGTTTACAAGAAACTCGTTTACGGTACAAGTTCAATATCGCATATAGCGGAAAATGGATAAAGAAGTTGTGGTACTTACGTACAATGCAATATCACTCAGCAATGACATCTATGTCATCAGGCCCATAGCAGCATAATGAGTGGATTCAGGTATGATGATTCTAACTGAAATAAGTCACACAGAAAAAGAAACATCATAAGATATCACTAATACACGGAATGTAAACTTGGCTACACAGGAACTGAATTTCAAAACAGAACATGGTCCCAAATTTAGAAAACCAACTTATGCTTGCTTAAGGGGAAAGGTGAGTTGGGGTGCTGCATAAAACCAGAGATTGAAATGAGCACAGATAAAGTTCCTTAAGCCAAATATGTAATAGACAAGAGCTACTCCTTGCTCAACGAAATGGACTCAAAACCCCATATTAAACGCCTAATAATGTACCTGACTAGTAAGTATCTTAAAACCTATGGATTGCTATGTCTCTGAAAGTGAATCAATCGTGAGTACAGGGGCAAAAACGCAGCAGTGATAGGATTGGAGAGTTTTGGTGAGCAAATGAAGACCCTTTGAAGTCATATTGCATGGTACCCATTCCACGGGTCTCAACTCTCCAGGTTTAAGGGATTCTTCCTTCAGCTAAAACATGCATGTGGAACCCAGAGTATGATCAACCGTGTGATCGGGAGACGTGTTCCAATATGTCTCAGTTCTCGTCCCCTGGTACTCGGGTGCAACATTCCAGATGCTTTACTAACACTCTCCCAACTTGGAGAGTCAGTGCCTTTAACCTCCTGTTTGGCCCAGTTTGCAAATTCCGCGGAAGATGAACAGGAATAGGGAGAACCAATGAGAGACTAGCTGGAGGTGTCTGGACGGGAAAATTTAACTCTCATTTCCCACCAGGAAGAGGAATTAACCAAAGGCTCAGCGTGCCATGCCGGAACCAGATTAGGGCCTGAAGCAATCCTGCGGTGTTGCGGCCAGCTCACAAGAAAGCGAGTTGAAGAAAGGAGCTCAGGGGCACTGTAATTCACAAACCTGCAGAGTTATAAATGACAGCTATCATC
The DNA here is from genome assembly GCF_937001465.1 of Orcinus orca. Classification (NCBI taxonomy): domain Eukaryota; kingdom Metazoa; phylum Chordata; class Mammalia; order Artiodactyla; family Delphinidae; genus Orcinus; species Orcinus orca. Next base: position 896,392 of record NW_026043735.1, read on the forward strand.
CAAAAATATACTGAAGTAAGGCTGCCAAGAGGACTTGAAAGCCGGGCAGAATTGCAGGAAACCGATTTCAGGAGGTAGACTGGAATTGCATTTAAGGCATAGGAAAAGAGGCAGAAGGTCGACAATGATGCAATTGGCCAAAAAGGGCGTATGCGTTTTTTCCTGAATATATTCAGGAAAAAACGCATACGCCCTTTTTGGCCAACCAAGCAAGCTTGCAAAGGAAATCTGCACTACAATGAAGTCTCACTTCCCCCCCGTCAAAAGGGCCATCTGAAAAAAGTGTAAAATCCAGAAAGGCAGGACAGGCCATGGAGAACTGGGAGCCTTGTTATGCTGATGGGCGGGATGTAAATTGCCAACAGCCACTCGGGAGAAGTGTATGGTGTTTCCTGAAACATCTAAAAAACAAAGCAACAGAGCCTAGGGCACTTCCACTTATGGTCCTATAGCTTAGGGAAATTAAAATCAAAAAGACACAGCCACCCCAAAGTTTGGGATGGCTCTGTTTACAAGAAACTCGTTTACGGTACAAGTTCAATATCGCATAAAGCGAAAAATGGATAAAGAAGTTGTGGTACTTACGTACAATGCAATATCACTCAGCAATGACATCTATGTCATCAGGCCCATAGCAGCATGATGAGTGGATTCAGGTATGATGATTCTAACTGAAATAAGTCACACAGAAAAAGAAACATCATAAGATATCACTAATACACGGAATGTAAACTTGGCTACACAGGAACTGAATTTCAAAACAGAACATGGTCCCAAATTTAGAAAACCAACTTATGCTTGCTTAAGGGGAAAGGTGAGTTGGGGTGCTGCATAAAACCAGAGATTGAAATGAGCACAGATAAAGTTCCTTAAGCCAAATATGTAATAGACAAGAGCTACTCCTTGCTCAACGAAATGGACTCAAAACCCCATATTAAACGCCTAATAATGTACCTGACTAGTAAGTATCTTAAAACCTATGGATTGCTATGTCTCTGAAAGTGAATCAATCGTGAGTACAGGGGCAAAAACGCAGCAGTGATAGGATTGGAGAGTTTTGGTGAGCAAATGAAGACCCTTTGAAGTCATATTGCATGGTACCCATTCCACGGGTCTCAACTCTCCAGGTTTAAGGGATTCTTCCTTCAGCTAAAACATGCATGTGGAACCCAGAGTATGATCAACCGTGTGATGGGGAGACGTGTTGAAATATGTCTCAGTTCTCGTCCCCTGGTACTCGGGTGCAACATTCCAGATGCTTTACCAACACTCTCCCGACTTGGAGAGTCAGTGCCTCTAACCTCCTGTTTGGCCCAGTTTGCAAATTCCACGGAAGATGAACAGGAATAGGGAGAACCAATGAGAGACTAGCTGGAGGTGTCTGGACGGGAAAATTTAACTCTCATTTCCCACCAGGAAGAGGAATTAACCAAAGGCTCAGTGTGCCATGCCGGAACCAGATTAGGGCCTGAAGCAATCCTGCGGTGTTGCGGCCAGCTCACAAGAAAGCGAGTTGAAGAAAGGAGCTCAGGGGCACTGTAATTCACAAACCTGCAGAGTTATAAATGACAGCTATCATCCAAAAATATACTGAAGTAAGGCTGCCAAGAGGACTTGAAAGCCGGGCAGAATTGCAGGAAACCGATTTCAGGAGGTAGACTGGAATTGCATTTAAAGCATAGGAAAAGAGGCAGAAGGTCGACAATGATGCACTTGGCCAAAAAGGGCGTATGCGTTTTTTCCTGAATATATTCAGGAAAAAACGCATACGCCCTTTTTGGCCAACCAAGCAAGCTTGCAAAGGAAATCTGCACTACAATGAAGTCTCACTTCCCCCCCGTCAAAAGGGCCATCTGAAAAAAGTGTAAAATCCAGAAAGGCAGGACAGGCTATGGAGAACTGGGAGCCTTGTTATGCTGATGGGCGGGATGTAAATTGCCAACAGCCACTCGGGAGAAGTGTATGGTGTTTCCTGAAACATCTAAAAAACAAAGCAACAGAGCCTAGGGCACTTCCACTTATGGTCCTATAGCTTAGGGAAATTAAAATCAAAAAGACACAGCCACCCCAAAGTTTGGGATGGCTCTGTTTACAAGAAACTCGTTTACGGTACAAGTTCAATATCGCATAAAGCGAAAAATGGATAAAGAAGTTGTGGTACTTACGTACAATGCAATATCACTCAGCAATGACATCTATGTCATCAGGCCCATAGCAGCATAATGAGTGGATTCAGGTATGATGATTCTAACTGAAATAAGTCACACAGAAAAAGAAACATCATAAGATATCACTAATACACGGAATGTAAACTTGGCTACACAGGAACTGAATTTCAAAACAGAACATGGTCCCAAATTTAGAAAATCAACTTATGCTTGCTTAAGGGGAAAGGTGAGTTGGGGTGCTGCATAAAACCAGAGATTGAAATGAGCACAGATAAAGTTCCTTAAGCCAAATATGTAATAGACAAGAGCTACTCCTTGCTCAACGAAATGGACTCAAAACCCCATATTAAACGCCTAATAATGTACCTGACTAGTAAGTATCTTAAAACCTATGGATTGCTATGTCTCTGAAAGTGAATCAATCGTGAGTACAGGGGCAAAAACGCAGCAGTGATAGGATTGGAGAGTTTTGGTGAGCAAATGAAGACCCTTTGAAGTCATATTGCATGGTACCCATTCCACGGGTCTCAACTCTCCAGGTTTAAGGGATTCTTCCTTCAGCTAAAACATGCATGTGGAACCCAGAGTATGATCAACCGTGTGATCGGGAGACGTGTTGAAATATGTCTCAGTTCTCGTCCCCTGGTACTCGGGTGCAACATTCCAGATGCTTTACTAACACTCTCCCGACTTGGAGAGTCAGTGCCTTTAACCTCCTGTTTGGCCCAGTTTGCAAATTCCGCGGAAGATGAACAGGAATAGGGAGAACCAATGAGAGACTAGCTGGAGGTGTCTGGACGGGAAAATTTAACTCTCATTTCCCACCAGGAAGAGGAATTAACCAAAGGCTCAGCGTGCCATGCCGGAACCAGATTAAGGCCTGAAGCAATCCTGCAGTGTTGCAGCCAGCTCACAAGAAAGCGAGTTGAAGAAAGGAGCTCAGGGGCACTGTAATTCACAAACCTGCAGAGTTATAAATGACAGCTATCATCCAAAAATATACTGAAGTAAGGCTGCCAAGAGGACTTGAAAGCCGGGCAGAATTGCAGGAAACCGATTTCAGGAGGTAGACTGGAATTGCATTTAAAGCATAGGAAAAGAGGCAGAAGGTCGACAATGATGCACTTGGCCAAAAAGGGCGTATGCGTTTTTTCCTGAATATATTCAGGAAAAAACGCATACGCCCTTTATGGCCAACCAAGCAAGCTTGCAAAGGAAATCTGCACTACAATGAAGTATCACTTCCCTCTCCATCAAAAGGGCCATCTGAAAAAAGTGTAAAATCCAGAAAGGCAGGACAGGCCATGGAGAACTGGGAGCCTTGTTATGCTGATGGGCGGGATGTAAATTGCCAACAGCCACTCGGGAGAAGTGTATGGTGTTTCCTGAAACATCTAAAAAACAAAGCAACAGAGCCTAGGGCACTTCCACTTATGGTCCTATAGCTTAGGGAAATTAAAATCAAAAAGACACAGCCACCCCAAAGTTTGGGATGGCTCTGTTTACAAGAAACTCGTTTACGGTACAAGTTCAATATCGCATAAAGCGAAAAATGGATAAAGAAGTTGTGGTACTTACGTACAATGCAATATCACTCAGCAATGACATCTATGTCATCAGGCCCATAGCAGCATGATGAGTGGATTCAGGTATGATGATTCTAACTGAAATAAGTCACACAGAAAAAGAAACATCATAAGATATCACTAATACACGGAATGTAAACTTGGCTACACAGGAACTGAATTTCAAAACAGAACATGGTCCCAAATTTAGAAAACCAACTTATGCTTGCTTAAGGGGAAAGGTGAGTTGGGGTGCTGCATAAAACCAGAGATTGAAATGAGCACAGATAAAGTTCCTTAAGCCAAATATGTAATAGACAAGAGCTACTCCTTGCTCAACGAAATGGACTCAAAACCCCATATTAAACGCCTAATAATGTACCTGACTAGTAAGTATCTTAAAACCTATGGATTGCTATGTCTCTGAAAGTGAATCAATCGTGAGTACAGGGGCAAAAACGCAGCAGTGATAGGATTGGAGAGTTTTGGTGAGCAAATGAAGATGCTTTGAAGTCATATTGCATGGTACCCATTCCACGGGTCTCAACTCTCCAGGTTTAAGGGATTCTTCCTTCAGCTAAAACATGCATGTGGAACCCAGAGTATGATCAACCGTGTGATCGGGAGACGTGTTGAAATATGTCTCAGTTCTCGTCCCCTGGTACTCGGGTGCAACATTCCAGATGCTTTACTAACACTCTCCCGACTTGGAGAGTCAGTGCCTCTAACCTCCTGTTTGGCCCAGTTTGCAAATTCCACGGAAGATGAACAGGAATAGGGAGAACCAATGAGAGACTAGCTGGAGGTGTCTGGACGGGAAAATTTAACTCTCATTTCCCACCAGGAAGAGGAATTAACCAAAGGCTCAGCGTGCCATGCCGGAACCAGATTAGGGCCTGAAGCAATCCTGCGGTGTTGCGGCCAGCTCACAAGAAAGCGAGTTGAAGAAAGGAGCTCAGGGGCACTGTAATTCACAAACCTGCAGAGTTATAAATGACAGCTATCATCCAAAAATATACTGAAGTAAGGCTGCCAAGAGGACTTGAAAGCCGGGCAGAATTGCAGGAAACCGATTTCAGGAGGTAGACTGGAATTGCATTTAAAGCATAGGAAAAGAGGCAGAAGGTCGACAATGATGCACTTGGCCAAAAAGGGCGTATGCGTTTTTTCCTGAATATATTCAGGAAAAAACGCATACGCCCTTTTTGGCCAACCAAGCAAGCTTGCAAAGGAAATCTGCACTACAATGAAGTCTCACTTCCCCCCCGTCAAAAGGGCCATCTGAAAAAAGTGTAAAATCCAGAAAGGCAGGACAGGCCATGGAGAACTGGGAGCCTTGTTATGCTGATGGGCGGGATGTAAATTGCCAACAGCCACTCGGGAGAAGTGTATGGTGTTTCCTGAAACATCTAAAAAACAAAGCAACAGAGCCTAGGGCACTTCCACTTATGGTCCTATAGCTTAGGGAAATTAAAATCAAAAAGACACAGCCACCCCAAAGTTTGGGATGGCTCTGTTTACAAGAAACTCGTTTACGGTACAAGTTCAATATCGCATAAAGCGAAAAATGGATAAAGAAGTTGTGGTACTTACGTACAATGCAATATCACTCAGCAATGACATCTATGTCATCAGGCCCATAGCAGCATGATGAGTGGATTCAGGTATGATGATTCTAACTGAAATAAGTCACACAGAAAAAGAAACATCATAAGATATCACTAATACACGGAATGTAAACTTGGCTACACAGGAACTGAATTTCAAAACAGAACATGGTCCCAAATTTAGAAAACTAACTTATGCTTGCTTAAGGGGAAAGGTGAGTTGGGGTGCTGCATAAAACCAGAGATTGAAATGAGCACAGATAAAGTTCCTTAAGCCAAATATGTAATAGACAAGAGCTACTCCTTGCTCAACGAAATGGACTCAAAACCCCATATTAAACGCCTAATAATGTACCTGACTAGTAAGTATCTTAAAACCTATGGATTGCTATGTCTCTGAAAGTGAATCAATCGTGAGTACAGGGGCAAAAACGCAGCAGTGATAGGATTGGAGAGTTTTGGTGAGCAAATGAAGACCCTTTGAAGTCATATTGCATGGTACCCATTCCACGGGTCTCAACTCTCCAGGTTTAAGGGATTCTTCCTTCAGCTAAAACATGCATGTGGAACCCAGAGTATGATCAACCGTGTTATCGGGAGACGTGTTGAAATATGTCTCAGTTCTCGTCCCCTGGTACTCGGGTGCAACAATCCAGATGCTTTACTAACACTCTCCCGACTTGGAGAGTCAGTGCCTTTAACCTCCTGTTTGGCCCAGTTTGCAAATTCCACGGAAGATGAACAGGAATAGGGAGAACCAATGAGAGACTAGCTGGAGGTGTCTGGACGGGAAAATTTAACTCTCATTTCCCACCAGGAAGAGGAATTAACCAAAGGCTCAGCGTGCCATGCCGGAACCAGATTAGGGCCTGAAGCAATCCTGCGGTGTTGCGGCCAGCTCACAAGAAAGCGAGTTGAAGAAAGGAGCTCAGGGGCACTGTAATTCACAAACCTGCAGAGTTATAAATGACAGCTATCATCCAAAAATATACTGAAGTAAGGCTGCCAAGAGGACTTGAAAGCCGGGCAGAATTGCAGGAAACCGATTTCAGGAGGTAGACTGGAATTGCATTTAAAGCATAGGAAAAGAGGCAGAAGGTCGACAATGATGCACTTGGCCAAAAAGGGCGTATGCGTTTTTTCCTGAATATATTCAGGAAAAAACGCATACGCCCTTTTTGGCCAACCAAGCAAGCTTGCAAAGGAAATCTGCACTACAATGAAGTCTCACTTCCCCCCCGTCAAAAGGGCCATCTGAAAAAAGTGTAAAATCCAGAAAGGCAGGACAGGCCATGGAGAACTGGGAGCCTTGTTATGCTGATGGGCGGGATGTAAATTGCCAACAGCCACTCGGGAGAAGTGTATGGTGTTTCCTGAAACATCTAAAAAACAAAGCAACAGAGCCTAGGGCACTTCCACTTATGGTCCTATAGCTTAGGGAAATTAAAATCAAAAAGACACAGCCACCCCAAAGTTTGGGATGGCTCTGTTTACAAGAAACTCGTTTACGGTACAAGTTCAATATCGCATAAAGCGAAAAATGGATAAAGAAGTTGTGGTACTTACGTACAATGCAATATCACTCAGCAATGACATCTATGTCATCAGGCCCATAGCAGCATGATGAGTGGATTCAGGTATGATGATTCTAACTGAAATAAGTCACACAGAAAAAGAAACATCATAAGATATCACTAATACACGGAATGTAAACTTGGCTACACAGGAACTGAATTTCAAAACAGAACATGGTCCCAAATTTAGAAAACTAACTTATGCTTGCTTAAGGGGAAAGGTGAGTTGGGGTGCTGCATAAAACCAGAGATTGAAATGAGCACAGATAAAGTTCCTTAAGCCAAATATGTAATAGACAAGAGCTACTCCTTGCTCAACGAAATGGACTCAAAACCCCATATTAAACGCCTAATAATGTACCTGACTAGTAAGTATCTTAAAACCTATGGATTGCTATGTCTCTGAAAGTGAATCAATCGTGAGTACAGGGGCAAAAACGCAGCAGTGATAGGATTGGAGAGTTTTGGTGAGCAAATGAAGACCCTTTGAAGTCATATTGCATGGTACCCATTCCACGGGTCTCAACTCTCCAGGTTTAAGGGATTCTTCCTTCAGCTAAAACATGCATGTGGAACCCAGAGTATGATCAACCGTGTTATCGGGAGACGTGTTGAAATATGTCTCAGTTCTCGTCCCCTGGTACTCGGGTGCAACAATCCAGATGCTTTACTAACACTCTCCCGACTTGGAGAGTCAGTGCCTTTAACCTCCTGTTTGGCCCAGTTTGCAAATTCCACGGAAGATGAACAGGAATAGGGAGAACCAATGAGAGACTAGCTGGAGGTGTCTGGACGGGAAAATTTAACTCTCATTTCCCACCAGGAAGAGGAATTAACCAAAGGCTCAGCGTGCCATGCCGGAACCAGATTAGGGCCTGAAGCAATCCTGCGGTGTTGCGGCCAGCTCACAAGAAAGCGAGTTGAAGAAAGGAGCTCAGGGGCACTGTAATTCACAAACCTGCAGAGTTATAAATGACAGCTATCATCCAAAAATATACTGAAGTAAGGCTGCCAAGAGGACTTGAAAGCCGGGCAGAATTGCAGGAAACCGATTTCAGGAGGTAGACTGGAATTGCATTTAAAGCATAGGAAAAGAGGCAGAAGGTCGACAATGATGCACTTGGCCAAAAAGGGCGTATGCGTTTTTTCCTGAATATATTCAGGAAAAAACGCATACGCCCTTTTTGGCCAACCAAGCAAGCTTGCAAAGGAAATCTGCACTACAATGAAGTCTCACTTCCCCCCCGTCAAAAGGGCCATCTGAAAAAAGTGTAAAATCCAGAAAGGCAGGACAGGCCATGGAGAACTGGGAGCCTTGTTATGCTGATGGGCGGGATGTAAATTGCCAACAGCCACTCGGGAGAAGTGTATGGTGTTTCCTGAAACATCTAAAAAACAAAGCAACAGAGCCTAGGGCACTTCCACTTATGGTCCTATAGCTTAGGGAAATTAAAATCAAAAAGACACAGCCACCCCAAAGTTTGGGATGGCTCTGTTTACAAGAAACTCGTTTACGGTACAAGTTCAATATCGCATAAAGCGAAAAATGGATAAAGAAGTTGTGGTACTTACGTACAATGCAATATCACTCAGCAATGACATCTATGTCATCAGGCCCATAGCAGCATAATGAGTGGATTCAGGTATGATGATTCTAACTGAAATAAGTCACACAGAAAAAGAAACATCATAAGATATCACTAATACATGGAATGTAAACTTGGCTACACAGGAACTGGATTTCAAAACAGAACATGGTCCCAAATTTAGAAAACCAACTTATGCTTGCTTAAGGGGAAAGGTGAGTTGGGGTGCTGCATAAAACCAGAGATTGAAATGAGCACAGATAAAGTTCCTTAAGCCAAATATGTAATAGAAAAGAGCTACTCCTTGCTCAACGAAATGGACTCAAACCCCCATATTAAACGCCTAATAATGTACCTGACTACTAAGTATCTTAAAACCTATGGATTGCTATGTCTCTGAAAGTGAATCAATCGTGAGTACAGGGGCAAAAACGCAGCAGTGATAGGATTGGAGAGTTTTGGTGAGCAAATGAAGACCCTTTGAAGTCATATTGCATGGTACCCATTCCACGGGTCTCAACTCTCCAGGTTTAAGGGATTCTTCCTTCAGCTAAAACATGCATGTGGAACCCAGAGTATGATCAACCGTGTTATCGGGAGACGTGTTGAAATATGTCTCAGTTCTCGTCCCCTGGTACTCGGGTGCAACAATCCAGATGCTTTACTAACACTCTCCCGACTTGGAGAGTCAGTGCCTTTAACCTCCTGTTTGGCCCAGTTTGCAAATTCCACGGAAGATGAACAGGAATAGGGAGAACCAATGAGAGACTAGCTCTAGGTGTCTGGACGGGAAAATTTAACTCTCATTTCCCACCAGGAAGAGGAATTAACCAAAGGCTCAGCGTGCCATGCCGGAACCAGATTAGGGCCTGAAGCAATCCTGCGGTGTTGCGGCCAGCTCACAAGAAAGCGAGTTGAAGAAAGGAGCTCAGGGGCACTGTAATTCACAAACCTGCAGAGTTATAAATGACAGCTATCATCCAAAAATATACTGAAGTAAGGCTGCCAAGAGGACTTGAAAGCCGGGCAGAATTGCAGGAAACCGATTTCAGGAGGTAGACTGGAATTGCATTTAAAGCATAGGAAAAGAGGCAGAAGGTCGACAATGATGCACTTGGCCAAAAAGGGCGTATGCGTTTTTTCCTGAATATATTCAGGAAAAAACGCATACGCACTTTTTGGCCAACCAAGCAAGCTTGCAAAGGAAATCTGCACTACAATGAAGTCTCACTTCCCCCCCGTCAAAAGGGCCATCTGAAAAAAGTGTAAAATCCAGAAAGGCAGGACAGGCCATGGAGAACTGGGAGCCTTGTTATGCTGATGGGCGGGATGTAACTTGCCAACAGCCACTCGGGAGAAGTGTATGGTGTTTCCTGAAACATCTAAAAAACAAAGCAACAGAGCCTAGGGCACTTCCACTTATGGTCCTATAGCTTAGGGAAATTAAAATCAAAAAGACACAGCCACCCCAAAGTTTGGGATGGCTCTGTTTACAAGAAACTCGTTTACGGTACAAGTTCAATATCGCATAAAGCGAAAAATGGATAAAGAAGTTGTGGTACTTACGTACAATGCAATATCACTCAGCAATGACATCTATGTCATCAGGCCCATAGCAGCATAATGAGTGGATTCAGGTATGATGATTCTAACTGAAATAAGTCACACAGAAAAAGAAACATCATAAGATATCACTAATACACGGAATGTAAACTTGGCTACACAGGAACTGGATTTCAAAACAGAACATGGTCCCAAATTTAGAAAACCAACTTATGCTTGCTTAAGGGGAAAGGTGAGTTGGGGTGCTGCATAAAACCAGAGATTGAAATGAGCACAGATAAAGTTCCTTAAGCCAAATATGTAATAGACAAGAGCTACACCTTGCTCAACGAAATGGACTCAAAACCCCATATTAAACGCCTAATAATGTACCTGACTAGTAAGTATCTTAAAACCTATGGATTGCTATGTCTCTGAAAGTGAATCAATCGTGAGTACAGGGGCAAAAACGCAGCAGTGATAGGATTGGAGAGTTTTGGTGAGCAAATGAAGACCCTTTGAAGTCATATTGCATGGTACCCATTCCACGGGTCTCAACTCTCCAGGTTTAAGGGATTCTTCCTTCAGCTAAAACATGCATGTGGAACCCAGAGTATGATCAACCGTGTTATCGGGAGACGTGTTGAAATATGTCTCAGTTCTCGTCCCCTGGTACTCGGGTGCAACAATCCAGATGCTTTACTAACACTCTCCCGACTTGGAGAGTCAGTGCCTTTAACCTCCTGTTTGGCCCAGTTTGCAAATTCCACGGAAGATGAACAGGAATAGGGAGAACCAATGAGAGACTAGCTCTAGGTGTCTGGACGGGAAAATTTAACTCTCATTTCCCACCAGGAAGAGGAATTAACCAAAGGCTCAGCGTGCCATGCCGGAACCAGATTAGGGCCTGAAGCAATCCTGCGGTGTTGCGGCCAGCTCACAAGAAAGCGAGTTGAAGAAAGGAGCTCAGGGGCACTGTAATTCACAAACCTGCAGAGTTATAAATGACAGCTATCATCCAAAAATATACTGAAGTAAGGCTGCCAAGAGGACTTGAAAGCCGGGCAGAATTGCAGGAAACCGATTTCAGGAGGTAGACTGGAATTGCATTTAAAGCATAGGAAAAGAGGCAGAAGGTCGACAATGATGCACTTGGCCAAAAAGGGCGTATGCGTTTTTTCCTGAATATATTCAGGAAAAAACGCATACGCACTTTTTGGCCAACCAAGCAAGCTTGCAAAGGAAATCTGCACTACAATGAAGTCTCACTTCCCCCCCGTCAAAAGGGCCATCTGAAAAAAGTGTAAAATCCAGAAAGGCAGGACAGGCCATGGAGAACTGGGAGCCTTGTTATGCTGATGGGCGGGATGTAACTTGCCAACAGCCACTCGGGAGAAGTGTATGGTGTTTCCTGAAACATCTAAAAAACAAAGCAACAGAGCCTAGGGCACTTCCACTTATGGTCCTATAGCTTAGGGAAATTAAAATCAAAAAGACACAGCCACCCCAAAGTTTGGGATGGCTCTGTTTACAAGAAACTCGTTTACGGTACAAGTTCAATATCGCATAAAGCGAAAAATGGATAAAGAAGTTGTGGTACTTACGTACAATGCAATATCACTCAGCAATGACATCTATGTCATCAGGCCCATAGCAGCATAATGAGTGGATTCAGGTATGATGATTCTAACTGAAATAAGTCACACAGAAAAAGAAACATCATAAGATATCACTAATACACGGAATGTAAACTTGGCTACACAGGAACTGAATTTCAAAACAGAACATGGTCCCAAATTTAGAAAACCAACTTATGCTTGCTTAAGGGGAAAGGTGAGTTGGGGTGCTGCATAAAACCAGAGATTGAAATGAGCACAGATAAAGTTCCTTAAGCCAAATATGTAATAGACAAGAGCTACTCCTTGCTCAACGAAATGGACTCAAAACCCCATATTAAACGCCTAATAATGTACCTGACTAGTAAGTATCTTAAAACCTATGGATTGCTATGTCTCTGAAAGTGAATCAATCGTGAGTACAGGGGCAAAAACGCAGCAGTGATAGGATTGGAGAGTTTTGGTGAGCAAATGAAGACCCTTTGAAGTCATATTGCATGGTACCCATTCCACGGGTCTCAACTCTCCAGGTTTAAGGGATTCTTCCTTCAGCTAAAACATGCATGTGGAACCCAGAGTATGATCAACCGTGTGATCGGGAGACGTGTTGAAATATGTCTCAGTTCTCGTTCCCTGGTACTCGGGTGCAACATTCCAGATGCTTTACTAACACTCTCCCGACTTGGAGAGTCAGTGCCTTTAACCTCCTGTTTGGCCCAGTTTGCAAATTCCGCGGAAGATGAACAGGAATAGGGAGAACCAATGAGAGACTAGCTGGAGGTGTCTGGACGGGAAAATTTAACTCTCATTTCCCACCAGGAAGAGGAATTAACCAAAGGCTCAGCGTGCCATGCCGGAACCAGATTAGGGCCTGAAGCAATCCTGCGGTGTTGCGGCCAGCTCACAAGAAAGCGAGTTGAAGAAAGGAGCTCAGGGGCACTGTAATTCACAAACCTGCAGAGTTATAAATGACAGCTATCATCCAAAAATATACTGAAGTAAGGCTGCCAAGAGGACTTGAAAGCCGGGCAGAATTGCAGGAAACCGATTTCAGGAGGTAGACTGGAATTGCATTTAAAGCATAGGAAAAGAGGCAGAAGGTCGACAATGATGCACTTGGCCAAAAAGGGCGTATGCGTTTTTTCCTGAATATATTCAGGAAAAAACGCATACGCCCTTTTTGGCCAACCAAGCAAGCTTGCAAAGGAAATCTGCACTACAATGAAGTCTCACTTCCCCCCCGTCAAAAGGGCCATCTGAAAAAAGTGTAAAATCCAGAAAGGCAGGACAGGCCATGGAGAACTGGGAGCCTTGTTATGCTGATGGGCGGGATGTAACTTGCCAACAGCCACTCTGGAGAAGTGTATGGTGTTTCCTGAAACATCTAAAAAACAAAGCAACAGAGCCTAGGGCACTTCCACTTATGGTCCTATAGCTTAGGGAAATTAAAATCAAAAAGACACAGCCACCCCAAAGTTTGGGATGGCTCTGTTTACAAGAAACTCGTTTACGGTACAAGTTCAATATCGCATAAAGCGAAAAATGGATAAAGAAGTTGTGGTACTTACGTACAATGCAATATCACTCAGCAATGACATCTATGTCATCAGGCCCATAGCAGCATAATGAGTGGATTCAGGTATGATGATTCTAACTGAAATAAGTCACACAGAAAAAGAAACATCATAAGATATCACTAATACACGGAATGTAAACTTGGCTACACAGGAACTGAATTTCAAAACAGAACATGGTCCCAAATTTAGAAAACCAACTTATGCTTGCTTAAGGGGAAAGGTGAGTTGGGGTGCTGCATAAAACCAGAGATTGAAATGAGCACAGATAAAGTTCCTTAAGCCAAATATGTAATAGACAAGAGCTACTCCTTGCTCAACGAAATGGACTCAAAACCCCATATTAAACGCCTAATAATGTACCTGACTAGTAAGTATCTTAAAACCTATGGATTGCTATGTCTCTGAAAGTGAATCAATCGTGAGTACAGGGGCAAAAACGCAGCAGTGATAGGATTGGAGAGTTTTGGGGAGCAAATGAAGACCCTTTGAAGTCATATTGCATGGTACCCATTCCACGGGTCTCAATTCTCCAGGTTTAAGGGATTCTTCCCTCAGCTAAAACATGCATGTGGAACCCAGAGTATGATCAACCGTGTGATCGGGAGACGTGTTGAAATATGTCTCAGTTCTCGTCCCCTGGTACTCGGGTGCAACATTCCAGATGCTTTACTAACACTCTCCCGACTTGGAGAGTCAGTGCCTTTAACCTCCTGTTTGGCCCAGTTTGCAAATTCCGCGGAAGATGAACAGGAATAGGGAGAACCAATGAGAGACTAGCTGGAGGTGTCTGGACGGGAAAATTTAACTCTCATTTCCCACCAGGAAGAGGAATTAACCAAAGGCTCAGCGTGCCATGCCGGAACCAGATTAGGGCCTGAAGCAATCCTGCGGTGTTGCGGCCAGCTCACAAGAAAGCAAGTTGAAGAAAGGAGCTCAGGGGCACTGTAATTCACAAACCTGCAGAGTTATAAATGACAGCTATCATCCAAAAATATACTGAAGTAAGGCTGCCAAGAGGACTTGAAAGCCGGGCAGAATTGCAGGAAACCGATTTCAGGAGGTAGACTGGAATTGCATTTAAAGCATAGGAAAAGAGGCAGAAGGTCGACAATGATGCACTTGGCCAAAAAGGGCGTATGCGTTTTTTCCTGAATATATTCAGGAAAAAACGCATACGCCCTTTTTGGCCAACCAAGCAAGCTTGCAAAGGAAATCTGCACTACAATGAAGTCTCACTTCCCCCCCGTCAAAAGGGCCATCTGAAAAAAGTGTAAAATCCAGAAAGGCAGGACAGGCCATGGAGAACTTGGAGCCTTGTTATGCTGATGGGCGGGATGTAACTTGCCAACAGCCACTCGGGAGAAGTGTATGGTGTTTCCTGAAACATCTAAAAAACAAAGCAACAGAGCCTAGGGCACTTCCACTTATGGTCCTATAGCTTAGGGAAATTAAAATCAAAAAGACACAGCCACCCCAAAGTTTGGGATGGCTCTGTTTACAAGAAACTCGTTTACGGTACAAGTTCAATATCGCATAAAGCGAAAAATGGATAAAGAAGTTGTGGTACTTACGTACAATGCAATATCACTCAGCAATGACATCTATGTCATCAGGCCCATAGCAGCATAATGAGTGGATTCAGGTATGATGATTCTAACTGAAATAAGTCACACAGAAAAAGAAACATCATAAGATATCACTAATACACGGAATGTAAACTTGGCTACACAGGAACTGAATTTCAAAACAGAACATGGTCCCAAATTTAGAAAACCAACTTATGCTTGCTTAAGGGGAAAGGTGAGTTGGGGTGCTGCATAAAACCAGAGATTGAAATGAGCACAGATAAAGTTCCTTAAGCCAAATATGTAATAGACAAGAGCTACTCCTTGCTCAACGAAATGGACTCAAAACCCCATATTAAACGCCTAATAATGTACCTGACTAGTAAGTATCTTAAAACCTATGGATTGCTATGTCTCTGAAAGTGAATCAATCGTGAGTACAGGGGCAAAAACGCAGCAGTGATAGGATTGGAGAGTTTTGGTGAGCAAATGAAGATGCTTTGAAGTCATATTGCATGGTACCCATTCCACGGGTCTCAACTCTCCAGGTTTAAGGGATTCTTCCTTCAGCTAAAACATGCATGTGGAACCCAGAGTATGATCAACCGTGTGATCGGGAGACGTGTTGAAATATGTCTCAGTTCTCGTCCCCTGGTACTCGGGTGCAACATTCCAGATGCTTTACTAACACTCTCCCGACTTGGAGAGTCAGTGCCTTTAACCTCCTGTTTGGCCCAGTTTGCAAATTCCGCGGAAGATGAACAGGAATAGGGAGAACCAATGAGAGACTAGCTGGAGGTGTCTGGACGGGAAAATTTAACTCTCATTTCCCACCAGGAAGAGGAATTAACCAAAGGCTCAGCGTGCCATGCCGGAACCAGATTAGGGCCTGAAGCAATCCTGCGGTGTTGCGGCCAGCTCACAAGAAAGCGAGTTGAAGAAAGGAGCTCAGGGGCACTCTAATTCACAAACCTGCAGAGTTATAAATGACAGCTATCATCCAAAAATATACTGAAGTAAGGCTGCCAAGAGGACTTGAAAGCCGGGCAGAATTGCAGGAAACCGATTTCAGGAGGTAGACTGGAATTGCATTTAAAGCATAGGAAAAGAGGCAGAAGGTCGACAATGATGTACTTGGCCAAAAAGGGCGTATGCGTTTTTTCCTGAATATATTCAGGAAAAAACGCATACGCCCTTTTTGGCCAACCAAGCAAGCTTGCAAAGGAAATCTGAACTACAATGAAGTCTCACTTCCCCCCCGTCAAAAGGGCCATCTGAAAAAAGTGTAAAATCCAGAAAGGCAGGACAGGCCATGGAGAACTGGGAGCCTTGTTATGCTGATGGGCGGGATGTTACTTGCCAACAGCCACTCGGGAGAAGTGTATGGTGTTTCCTGAAACATCTAAAAAACAAAGCAACAGAGCCTAGGGCACTTCCACTTATGGTCCTATAGCTTAGGGAAATTAAAATCAAAAAGACACAGCCACCCCAAAGTTTGGGATGGCTCTGTTTACAAAAAACTCATTTTCGGTGCAAGTTCAATATCGCATAAAGCGAAAAATGGATAAAGAAGTTGTGGTACTTACGTACAATGCAATATCACTCAGCAATGACATCTATGTCATCAGGCCCATAGCAGCATAATGAGTGGATTCAGGTATGATGATTCTAACTGAAATAATTCACACAGAATAAGAAACATCATAAGATATCACTAATACACGGAATGTAAACTTGGCTACACAGGAACTGGATTACAAAACAGAACAGAGTCTCAAATTTAGAAAACCAACTTATGCTTGCTTAAGGGGAAAGGTGAGTTGGGGTGCTGCATAAAACCAGAGATTGAAATGAGCACAGATAAAGTTCCTTAAGCCAAATATGTAATAGACAAGAGCTACTCCTTGCTCAACGAAATGGACTCAAAACCCCATATTAAACGCCTAATAATGTACCTGACTAGTAAGTATCTTAAAACCTATGGATTGCTATGTCTCTGAAAGTGAATCAATCGTGAGTACAGGGGCAAAAACGCAGCAGTGATAGGATTGGAGAGTTTTGGTGAGCAAATGAAGACCCTTTGAAGTCATATTGCATGGTACCCATTCCACGGGTCTCAACTCTCCAGGTTTAAGGGATTCTTCCTTCAGCTAAAACATGCATGTGGAACCCAGAGTATGATCAACCGTGTGATCGGGAGACGTGTTGAAATATGTCTCAGTTCTCGTCCCCTGGTACTCGGGTGCAACATTCCAGATGCTTTACTAACACTCTCCCGACTTGGAGAGTCAGTGCCTTTAACCTCCTGTTTGGCCCAGTTTGCAAATTCCGCGGAAGATGAACAGGAATAGGGAGAACCAATGAGAGACTAGCTGGAGGTGTCTGGACGGGAAAATTTAACTCTCATTTCCCACCAGGAAGAGCAATTAAGCAAAGGCTCAGCGTGCCGTGCCGGAACCAGATTAGGGCCTGAAGCAATCCTGCGGTGTTGCGGCCAGCTCACAAGAAAGCGAGTTGAAGAAAGGAGCTCAGGGGCACTGTAATTCACAAACCTGCAGAGTTATAAATGACAGCTATCATCCAAAAATATACTGAAGTAAGGCTGCCAAGAGGACTTGAAAGCCGGGCAGAATTGCAGGAAACCGATTTCAGGAGGTAGACTGGAATTGCATTTAAAGCATAGGAAAAGAGGCAGAAGGTCGACAATGATGCACTTGGCCAAAAAGGGCGTATGCGTTTTTTCCTGAATATATTCAGGAAAAAACACATACGCCCTTTTTGGCCAACCAAGCAAGCTTGCAAAGGAAATCTGCACTACAATGAAGTCTCACTTCCCCCCCCCATCAAAGGGCCATCTGAAAAAAGTGTAAAATCCAGAAAGGCAGGACAGGCCATGGAGAACTGGGAGCCTTGTTATGCTGATGGGCGGGATGTAACTTGCCAACAGCCACTCGGGAGAAGTGTATGGTGTTTCCTGAAACATCTAAAAAACAAAGCAACAGAGCCTAGGGCACTTCCACTTATGGTCCTATAGCTTAGGGAAATTAAAATCAAAAAGACACAGCCACCCGAAAGTTTGGGATGGCTCTGTTTACAAGAAACTCGTTTACGGTACAAGTTCAATATCGCATAAAGCGAAAAATGGATAAAGAAGTTGTGGTACTTACGTACAATGCAATATCACTCAGCAATGACATCTATGTCATCAGGCCCATAGCAGCATAATGAGTGGATTCAGGTATGATGATTCTAACTGAAATAAGTCACACAGAAAAAGAAACATCATAAGATATCACTAATACACGGAATGTAAACTTGGCTACACAGGAACTGAATTTCAAAACAGAACATGGTCCCAAATTTAGAAAACCAACTTATGCTTGCTTAAGGGGAAAGGTGAGTTGGGGTGCTGCATAAAACCAGAGATTGAAATGAGCACAGATAAAGTTCCTTAAGTCAAATATGTAATAGACAAGAGCTACTCCTTGCTCAACGAAATGGACTCAAAACCCCATATTAAACGCCTAATAATGTACCTGACTAGTAAGTATCTTAAAACCTATGGATTGCTATGTCTCTGAAAGTGAATCAATCGTGAGTACAGGGGCAAAAACGCAGCAGTGATAGGATTGGAGAGTTTTGGTGAGCAAATGAAGACCCTTTGAAGTCATATTGCATGGTACCCATTCCACGGGTCTCAACTCTCCAGGTTTAAGGGATTCTTCCTTCAGCTAAAACATGCATGTGGAACCCAGAGTATGATCAACCGTGTGATCGGGAGACGTGTTGAAATATGTCTCAGTTCTCGTCCCCTGGTACTCGGGTGCAACATTCCAGATGCTTTACTAACACTCTCCCGACTTGGAGAGTCAGTGCCTTTAACCTCCTGTTTGGCCCAGTTTGCAAATTCCGCGGAAGATGAACAGGAATAGGGAGAACCAATGAGAGACTAGCTGGAGGTGTCTGGACGGGAAAATTTAACTCTCATTTCCCACCAGGAAGAGCAATTAAGCAAAGGCTCAGCGTGCCGTGCCGGAACCAGATTAGGGCCTGAAGCAATCCTGCGGTGTTGCGGCCAGCTCACAAGAAAGCGAGTTGAAGAAAGGAGCTCAGGGGCACTGTAATTCACAAACCTGCAGAGTTATAAATGACAGCTATCATCCAAAAATATACTGAAGTAAGGCTGCCAAGAGGACTTGAAAGCCGGGCAGAATTGCAGGAAACCGATTTCAGGAGGTAGACTGGAATTGCATTTAAAGCATAGGAAAAGAGGCAGAAGGTCGACAATGATGCACTTGGCCAAAAAGGGCGTATGCGTTTTTTCCTGAATATATTCAGGAAAAAACGCATACGCCCTTTTTGGCCAACTAAGCAAGCTTGCAAAGGAAATCTGCACTACAATGAAGTCTCACTTCCCCCCCGTCAAAAGGGCCATCTGAAAAAAGTGTAAAATCCAGAAAGGCAGGACAGGCCATGGAGAACTGGGAGCCTTGTTATGCTGATGGGCGGGATGTAACTTGCCAACAGCCACTCGGGAGAAGTGTATGGTGTTTCCTGAAACATCTAAAAAACAAAGCAACAGAGCCTAGGGCACTTCCACTTATGGTCCTATAGCTTAGGGAAATTAAAATCAAAAAGACACAGCCACCCCAAAGTTTGGGATGGCTCTGTTTACAAGAAACTCATTTTCGGTGCAAGTTCAATATCGCATAAAGCGAAAAATGGATAAAGAAGATGTGGTACTTACGTACAATGCAATATCACTCAGCAATGACATCTATGTCATCAGGCCCATAGCAGCATAATGAGTGGATTCAGGTATGATGATTCTAACTGAAATAATTCACACAGAAAAAGAAACATCATAAGATATCACTAATACACGGAATGTAAACTTGGCTACACAGGAACTGGATTACAAAACAGAACAGAGTCTCAAATTTAGAAAACCAACTTATGCTTGCTTAAGGGGAAAGGTGAGTTGGGGTGCTGCATAAAACCAGAGATTGAAATGAGCACAGATAAAGTTCCTTAAGCCAAATATGTAATAGACAAGAGCTACTCCTTGCTCAACGAAATGGACTCAAAACCCCATATTAAACGCCTAATAATGTACCTGACTAGTAAGTATCTTAAAACCTATGGATTGCTATGTCTCTGAAAGTGAATCAATCGTGAGTACAGGGGCAAAAACGCAGCAGTGATAGGATTGGAGAGTTTTGGTGAGCAAATGAAGACCCTTTGAAGTCATATTGCATGGTACCCATTCCACGGGTCTCAACTCTCCAGGTTTAAGGGATTCTTCCTTCAGCTAAAACATGCATGTGGAACCCAGAGTATGATCAACCGTGTGATCGGGAGACGTGTTGAAATATGTCTCAGTTCTCGTCCCCTGGTACTCGGGTGCAACATTCCAGATGCTTTACTAACACTCTCCCGACTTGGAGAGTCAGTGCCTTTAACCTCCTGTTTGGCCCAGTTTGCAAATTCCGCGGAAGATGAACAGGAATAGGGAGAACCAATGAGAGACTAGCTGGAGGTGTCTGGACGGGAAAATTTAACTCTCATTTCCCACCAGGAAGAGCAATTAAGCAAAGGCTCAGCGTGCCGTGCCGGAACCAGATTAGGGCCTGAAGCAATCCTGCGGTGTTGCGGCCAGCTCACAAGAAAGCGAGTTGAAGAAAGGAGCTCAGGGGCACTGTAATTCACAAACCTGCAGAGTTATAAATGACAGCTATCATCCAAAAATATACTGAAGTAAGGCTGCCAAGAGGACTTGAAAGCCGGGCAGAATTGCAGGAAACCGATTTCAGGAGGTAGACTGGAATTGCATTTAAAGCATAGGAAAAGAGGCAGAAGGTCGACAATGATGCACTTGGCCAAAAAGGGCGTATGCGTTTTTTCCTGAATATATTCAGGAAAAAACGCATACGCCCTTTTTGGCCAACCAAGCAAGCTTGCAAAGGAAATCTGCACTACAATGAAGTCTCACTTCCCCCCCCGTCAAAAGGGCCATCTGAAAAAAGTGTAAAATCCAGAAAGGCAGGACAGGCCATGGAGAACTGGGAGCCTTGTTATGCTGATGGGCGGGATGTAACTTGCCAACAGCCACTCGGGAGAAGTGTATGGTGTTTCCTGAAACATCTAAAAAACAAAGCAACAGAGCCTAGGGCACTTCCACTTATGGTCCTATAGCTTAGGGAAATTAAAATCAAAAAGACACAGCCACCCGAAAGTTTGGGATGGCTCTGTTTACAAGAAACTCGTTTACGGTACAAGTTCAATATCGCATAAAGCGAAAAATGGATAAAGAAGTTGTGGTACTTACGTACAATGCAATATCACTCAGCAATGACATCTATGTCATCAGGCCCATAGCAGCATAATGAGTGGATTCAGGTATGATGATTCTAACTGAAATAAGTCACACAGAAAAAGAAACATCATAAGATATCACTAATACACGGAATGTAAACTTGGCTACACAGGAACTGAATTTCAAAACAGAACATGGTCCCAAATTTAGAAAACCAACTTATGCTTGCTTAAGGGGAAAGGTGAGTTGGGGTGCTGCATAAAACCAGAGATTGAAATGAGCACAGATAAAGTTCCTTAAGTCAAATATGTAATAGACAAGAGCTACTCCTTGCTCAACGAAATGGACTCAAAACCCCATATTAAACGCCTAATAATGTACCTGACTAGTAAGTATCTTAAAACCTATGGATTGCTATGTCTCTGAAAGTGAATCAATCGTGAGTACAGGGGCAAAAACGCAGCAGTGATAGGATTGGAGAGTTTTGGTGAGCAAATGAAGACCCTTTGAAGTCATATTGCATGGTACCCATTCCACGGGTCTCAACTCTCCAGGTTTAAGGGATTCTTCCTTCAGCTAAAACATGCATGTGGAACCCAGAGTATGATCAACCGTGTGATCGGGAGACGTGTTGAAATATGTCTCAGTTCTCGTCCCCTGGTACTCGGGTGCAACATTCCAGATGCTTTACTAACACTCTCCCGACTTGGAGAGTCAGTGCCTTTAACCTCCTGTTTGGCCCAGTTTGCAAATTCCGCGGAAGATGAACAGGAATAGGGAGAACCAATGAGAGACTAGCTGGAGGTGTCTGGACGGGAAAATTTAACTCTCATTTCCCACCAGGAAGAGCAATTAAGCAAAGGCTCAGCGTGCCGTGCCGGAACCAGATTAGGGCCTGAAGCAATCCTGCGGTGTTGCGGCCAGCTCACAAGAAAGCGAGTTGAAGAAAGGAGCTCAGGGGCACTGTAATTCACAAACCTGCAGAGTTATAAATGACAGCTATCATCCAAAAATATACTGAAGTAAGGCTGCCAAGAGGACTTGAAAGCCGGGCAGAATTGCAGGAAACCGATTTCAGGAGGTAGACTGGAATTGCATTTAAAGCATAGGAAAAGAGGCAGAAGGTCGACAATGATGCACTTGGCCAAAAAGGGCGTATGCGTTTTTTCCTGAATATATTCAGGAAAAAACGCATACGCCCTTTTTGGCCAACTAAGCAAGCTTGCAAAGGAAATCTGCACTACAATGAAGTCTCACTTCCCCCCCGTCAAAAGGGCCATCTGAAAAAAGTGTAAAATCCAGAAAGGCAGGACAGGCCATGGAGAACTGGGAGCCTTGTTATGCTGATGGGCGGGATGTAACTTGCCAACAGCCACTCGGGAGAAGTGTATGGTGTTTCCTGAAACATCTAAAAAACAAAGCAACAGAGCCTAGGGCACTTCCACTTATGGTCCTATAGCTTAGGGAAATTAAAATCAAAAAGACACAGCCACCCCAAAGTTTGGGATGGCTCTGTTTACAAGAAACTCATTTTCGGTGCAAGTTCAATATCGCATAAAGCGAAAAATGGATAAAGAAGATGTGGTACTTACGTACAATGCAATATCACTCAGCAATGACATCTATGTCATCAGGCCCATAGCAGCATAATGAGTGGATTCAGGTATGATGATTCTAACTGAAATAATTCACACAGAAAAAGAAACATCATAAGATATCACTAATACACGGAATGTAAACTTGGCTACACAGGAACTGGATTACAAAACAGAACAGAGTCTCAAATTTAGAAAACCAACTTATGCTTGCTTAAGGGGAAAGGTGAGTTGGGGTGCTGCATAAAACCAGAGATTGAAATGAGCACAGATAAAGTTCCTTAAGCCAAATATGTAATAGACAAGAGCTACTCCTTGCTCAACGAAATGGACTCAAAACCCCATATTAAACGCCTAATAATGTACCTGACTAGTAAGTATCTTAAAACCTATGGATTGCTATGTCTCTGAAAGTGAATCAATCGTGAGTACAGGGGCAAAAACGCAGCAGTGATAGGATTGGAGAGTTTTGGTGAGCAAATGAAGACCCTTTGAAGTCATATTGCATGGTACCCATTCCACGGGTCTCAACTCTCCAGGTTTAAGGGATTCTTCCTTCAGCTAAAACATGCATGTGGAACCCAGAGTATGATCAACCGTGTGATCGGGAGACGTGTTGAAATATGTCTCAGTTCTCGTCCCCTGGTACTCGGGTGCAACATTCCAGATGCTTTACTAACACTCTCCCGACTTGGAGAGTCAGTGCCTTTAACCTCCTGTTTGGCCCAGTTTGCAAATTCCGCGGAAGATGAACAGGAATAGGGAGAACCAATGAGAGACTAGCTGGAGGTGTCTGGACGGGAAAATTTAACTCTCATTTCCCACCAGGAAGAGCAATTAAGCAAAGGCTCAGCGTGCCGTGCCGGAACCAGATTAGGGCCTGAAGCAATCCTGCGGTGTTGCGGCCAGCTCACAAGAAAGCGAGTTGAAGAAAGGAGCTCAGGGGCACTGTAATTCACAAACCTGCAGAGTTATAAATGACAGCTATCATCCAAAAATATACTGAAGTAAGGCTGCCAAGAGGACTTGAAAGCCGGGCAGAATTGCAGGAAACCGATTTCAGGAGGTAGACTGGAATTGCATTTAAAGCATAGGAAAAGAGGCAGAAGGTCGACAATGATGCACTTGGCCAAAAAGGGCGTATGCGTTTTTTCCTGAATATATTCAGGAAAAAACGCATACGCCCTTTTTGGCCAACCAAGCAAGCTTGCAAAGGAAATCTGCACTACAATGAAGTCTCACTTCCCCCCCGTCAAAAGGGCCATCTGAAAAAAGTGTAAAATCCAGAAAGGCAGGACAGGCCATGGAGAACTGGGAGCCTTGTTATGCTGATGGGCGGGATGTAACTTGCCAACAGCCACTCGGGAGAAGTGTATGGTGTTTCCTGAAACATCTAAAAAACAAAGCAACAGAGCCTAGGGCACTTCCACTTATGGTCCTATAGCTTAGGGAAATTAAAATCAAAAAGACACAGCCACCCCAAAGTTTGGGATGGCTCTGTTTACAAGAAACTCGTTTACGGTACAAGTTCAATATCGCATAAATCGGAAAATGGATAAAGAAGTTGTGGTACTTACGTACAATGCAATATCACTCAGCAATGACATCTATGTCATCAGGCCCATAGCAGCATAATGAGTGGATTCAGGTATGATGATTCTAACTGAAATAAGTCACACAGAAAAAGAAACATCATAAGATATCACTAATACACGGAATGTAAACTTGGCTACACAGGAACTGAATTTCAAAACAGAACATGGTCCCAAATTTAGAAAACCAACTTATGCTTGCTTAAGGGGAAAGGTGAGTTGGGGTGCTGCATAAAACCAGAGATTGAAATGAGCACAGATAAAGTTCCTTAAGTCAAATATGTAATAGACAAGAGCTACTCCTTGCTCAACGAAATGGACTCAAAACCCCATATTAAACGCCTAATAATGTACCTGACTAGTAAGTATCTTAAAACCTATGGATTGCTATGTCTCTGAAAGTGAATCAATCGTGAGTACAGGGGCAAAAACGCAGCAGTGATAGGATTGGAGAGTTTTGGTGAGCAAATGAAGACCCTTTGAAGTCATATTGCATGGTACCCATTCCACGGGTCTCAACTCTCCAGGTTTAAGGGATTCTTCCTTCAGCTAAAACATGCATGTGGAACCCAGAGTATGATCAACCGTGTGATCGGGAGACGTGTTGAAATATGTCTCAGTTCTCGTCCCCTGGTACTCGGGTGCAACATTCCAGATGCTTTACTAACACTCTCCCGACTTGGAGAGTCAGTGCCTTTAACCTCCTGTTTGGCCCAGTTTGCAAATTCCGCGGAAGATGAACAGGAATAGGGAGAACCAATGAGAGACTAGCTGGAGGTGTCTGGACGGGAAAATTTAACTCTCATTTCCCACCAGGAAGAGCAATTAAGCAAAGGCTCAGCGTGCCGTGCCGGAACCAGATTAGGGCCTGAAGCAATCCTGCGGTGTTGCGGCCAGCTCACAAGAAAGCGAGTTGAAGAAAGGAGCTCAGGGGCACTGTAATTCACAAACCTGCAGAGTTATAAATGACAGCTATCATCCAAAAATATACTGAAGTAAGGCTGCCAAGAGGACTTGAAAGCCGGGCAGAATTGCAGGAAACCGATTTCAGGAGGTAGACTGGAATTGCATTTAAAGCATAGGAAAAGAGGCAGAAGGTCGACAATGATGCACTTGGCCAAAAAGGGCGTATGCGTTTTTTCCTGAATATATTCAGGAAAAAACGCATACGCCCTTTTTGGCCAACCAAGCAAGCTTGCAAAGGAAATCTGCACTACAATGAAGTCTCACTTCCCCCCCGTCAAAAGGGCCATCTGAAAAAAGTGTAAAATCCAGAAAGGCAGGACAGGCCATGGAGAACTGGGAGCCTTGTTATGCTGATGGGCGGGATGTAACTTGCCAACAGCCACTCGGGAGAAGTGTATGGTGTTTCCTGAAACATCTAAAAAACAAAGCAACAGAGCCTAGGGCACTTCCACTTATGGTCCTATAGCTTAGGGAAATTAAAATCAAAAAGACACAGCCACCCCAAAGTTTGGGATGGCTCTGTTTACAAGAAACTCGTTTACGGTACAAGTTCAATATCGCATAAATCGGAAAATGGATAAAGAAGTTGTGGTACTTACGTACAATGCAATATCACTCAGCAATGACATCTATGTCATCAGGCCCATAGCAGCATAATGAGTGGATTCAGGTATGATGATTCTAACTGAAATAAGTCACACAGAAAAAGAAACATCATAAGATATCACTAATACACGGAATGTAAACTTGGCTACACAGGAACTGAATTTCAAAACAGAACATGGTCCCAAATTTAGAAAACCAACTTATGCTTGCTTAAGGGGAAAGGTGAGTTGGGGTGCTGCATAAAACCAGAGATTGAAATGAGCACAGATAAAGTTCCTTAAGTCAAATATGTAATAGACAAGAGCTACTCCTTGCTCAACGAAATGGACTCAAAACCCCATATTAAACGCCTAATAATGTACCTGACTAGTAAGTATCTTAAAACCTATGGATTGCTATGTCTCTGAAAGTGAATCAATCGTGAGTACAGGGGCAAAAACGCAGCAGTGATAGGATTGGAGAGTTTTGGTGAGCAAATGAAGACCCTTTGAAGTCATATTGCATGGTACCCATTCCACGGGTCTCAACTCTCCAGGTTTAAGGGATTCTTCCTTCAGCTAAAACATGCATGTGGAACCCAGAGTATGATCAACCGTGTGATCGGGAGACGTGTTGAAATATGTCTCAGTTCTCGTCCCCTGGTACTCGGGTGCAACATTCCAGATGCTTTACTAACACTCTCCCGACTTGGAGAGTCAGTGCCTTTAACCTCCTGTTTGGCCCAGTTTGCAAATTCCGCGGAAGATGAACAGGAATAGGGAGAACCAATGAGAGACTAGCTGGAGGTGTCTGGACGGGAAAATTTAACTCTCATTTCCCACCAGGAAGAGCAATTAAGCAAAGGCTCAGCGTGCCGTGCCGGAACCAGATTAGGGCCTGAAGCAATCCTGCGGTGTTGCGGCCAGCTCACAAGAAAGCGAGTTGAAGAAAGGAGCTCAGGGGCACTGTAATTCACAAACCTGCAGAGTTATAAATGACAGCTATCATCCAAAAATATACTGAAGTAAGGCTGCCAAGAGGACTTGAAAGCCGGGCAGAATTGCAGGAAACCGATTTCAGGAGGTAGACTGGAATTGCATTTAAAGCATAGGAAAAGAGGCAGAAGGTCGACAATGATGCACTTGGCCAAAAAGGGCGTATGCGTTTTTTCCTGAATATATTCAGGAAAAAACGCATACGCCCTTTTTGGCCAACCAAGCAAGCTTGCAAAGGAAATCTGCACTACAATGAAGTCTCACTTCCCCCCCGTCAAAAGGGCCATCTGAAAAAAGTGTAAAATCCAGAAAGGCAGGACAGGCCATGGAGAACTGGGAGCCTTGTTATGCTGATGGGCGGGATGTAACTTGCCAACAGCCACTCGGGAGAAGTGTATGGTGTTTCCTGAAACATCTAAAAAACAAAGCAACAGAGCCTAGGGCACTTCCACTTATGGTCCTATAGCTTAGGGAAATTAAAATCAAAAAGACACAGCCACCCGAAAGTTTGGGATGGCTCTGTTTACAAGAAACTCGTTTACGGTACAAGTTCAATATCGCATAAAGCGAAAAATGGATAAAGAAGTTGTGGTACTTACGTACAATGCAATATCACTCAGCAATGACATCTATGTCATCAGGCCCATAGCAGCATAATGAGTGGATTCAGGTATGATGATTCTAACTGAAATAAGTCACACAGAAAAAGAAACATCATAAGATATCACTAATACACGGAATGTAAACTTGGCTACACAGGAACTGAATTTCAAAACAGAACATGGTCCCAAATTTAGAAAACCAACTTATGCTTGCTTAAGGGGAAAGGTGAGTTGGGGTGCTGCATAAAACCAGAGATTGAAATGAGCACAGATAAAGTTCCTTAAGTCAAATATGTAATAGACAAGAGCTACTCCTTGCTCAACGAAATGGACTCAAAACCCCATATTAAACGCCTAATAATGTACCTGACTAGTAAGTATCTTAAAACCTATGGATTGCTATGTCTCTGAAAGTGAATCAATCGTGAGTACAGGGGCAAAAACGCAGCAGTGATAGGATTGGAGAGTTTTGGTGAGCAAATGAAGACCCTTTGAAGTCATATTGCATGGTACCCATTCCACGGGTCTCAACTCTCCAGGTTTAAGGGATTCTTCCTTCAGCTAAAACATGCATGTGGAACCCAGAGTATGATCAACCGTGTGATCGGGAGACGTGTTGAAATATGTCTCAGTTCTCGTCCCCTGGTACTCGGGTGCAACATTCCAGATGCTTTACTAACACTCTCCCGACTTGGAGAGTCAGTGCCTTTAACCTCCTGTTTGGCCCAGTTTGCAAATTCCGCGGAAGATGAACAGGAATAGGGAGAACCAATGAGAGACTAGCTGGAGGTGTCTGGACGGGAAAATTTAACTCTCATTTCCCACCAGGAAGAGCAATTAAGCAAAGGCTCAGCGTGCCGTGCCGGAACCAGATTAGGGCCTGAAGCAATCCTGCGGTGTTGCGGCCAGCTCACAAGAAAGCGAGTTGAAGAAAGGAGCTCAGGGGCACTGTAATTCACAAACCTGCAGAGTTATAAATGACAGCTATCATCCAAAAATATACTGAAGTAAGGCTGCCAAGAGGACTTGAAAGCCGGGCAGAATTGCAGGAAACCGATTTCAGGAGGTAGACTGGAATTGCATTTAAAGCATAGGAAAAGAGGCAGAAGGTCGACAATGATGCACTTGGCCAAAAAGGGCGTATGCGTTTTTTCCTGAATATATTCAGGAAAAAACGCATACGCTCTTTTTGGCCAACCAAGCAAGCTTGCAAAGGAAATCTGCACTACAATGAAGTCTCACTTCCCCCCCGTCAAAAGGGCCATCTGAAAAAAGTGTAAAATCCAGAAAGGCAGGACAGGCCATGGAGAACTGGGAGCCTTGTTATGCTGATGGGCGGGATGTAACTTGCCAACAGCCACTCGGGAGAAGTGTATGGTGTTTCCTGAAACATCTAAAAAACAAAGCAACAGAGCCTAGGGCACTTCCACTTATGGTCCTATAGCTTAGGGAAATTAAAATCAAAAAGACACAGCCACCCGAAAGTTTGGGATGGCTCTGTTTACAAGAAACTCGTTTACGGTACAAGTTCAATATCGCATAAAGCGGAAAATGGATAAAGAAGTTGTGGTACTTACGTACAATGCAATATCACTCAGCAATGACATCTATGTCATCAGGCCCATAGCAGCATAATGAGTGGATTCAGGTATGATGATTCTAACTGAAATAAGTCACACAGAAAAAGAAACATCATAAGATATCACTAATACACGGATTGTAAACTTGGCTACACAGGAACTGAATTTCAAAACAGAACATGGTCCCAAATTTAGAAAACCAACTTATGCTTGCTTAAGGGGAAAGGTGAGTTGGGGTGCTGCATAAAACCAGAGATTGAAATGAGCACAGATAAAGTTCCTTAAGTCAAATATGTAATAGACAAGAGCTACTCCTTGCTCAACGAAATGGACTCAAAACCCCATATTAAACGCCTAATAATGTACCTGACTAGTAAGTATCTTAAAACCTATGGATTGCTATGTCTCTGAAAGTGAATCAATCGTGAGTACAGGGGCAAAAACGCAGCAGTGATAGGATTGGAGAGTTTTGGTGAGCAAATGAAGACCCTTTGAAGTCATATTGCATGGTACCCATTCCACGGGTCTCAACTCTCCAGGTTTAAGGGATTCTTCCTTCAGCTAAAACATGCATGTGGAACCCAGAGTATGATCAACCGTGTGATCGGGAGACGTGTTGAAATATGTCTCAGTTCTCGTCCCCTGGTACTCGGGTGCAACATTCCAGATGCTTTACTAACACTCTCCCGACTTGGAGAGTCAGTGCCTTTAACCTCCTGTTTGGCCCAGTTTGCAAATTCCGCGGAAGATGAACAGGAATAGGGAGAACCAATGAGAGACTAGCTGGAGGTGTCTGGACGGGAAAATTTAACTCTCATTTCCCACCAGGAAGAGCAATTAAGCAAAGGCTCAGCGTGCCGTGCCGGAACCAGATTAGGGCCTGAAGCAATCCTGCGGTGTTGCGGCCAGCTCACAAGAAAGCGAGTTGAAGAAAGGAGCTCAGGGGCACTGTAATTCACAAACCTGCAGAGTTATAAATGACAGCTATCATCCAAAAATATACTGAAGTAAGGCTGCCAAGAGGACTTGAAAGCCGGGCAGAATTGCAGGAAACCGATTTCAGGAGGTAGACTGGAATTGCATTTAAAGCATAGGAAAAGAGGCAGAAGGTCGACAATGATGCACTTGGCCAAAAAGGGCGTATGCGTTTTTTCCTGAATATATTCAGGAAAAAACACATACGCCCTTTTTGGCCAACCAAGCAAGCTTGCAAAGGAAATCTGCACTACAATGAAGTCTCACTTCCCCCCCCCATCAAAGGGCCATCTGAAAAAAGTGTAAAATCCAGAAAGGCAGGACAGGCCATGGAGAACTGGGAGCCTTGTTATGCTGATGGGCGGGATGTAACTTGCCAACTGCCACTCGGGAGAAGTGTATGGTGTTTCCTGAAACATCTAAAAAACAAAGCAACAGAGCCTAGGGCACTTCCACTTATGGTCCTATAGCTTAGGGAAATTAAAATCAAAAAGACACAGCCACCCGAAAGTTTGGGATGGCTCTGTTTACAAGAAACTCGTTTACGGTACAAGTTCAATATCGCATAAAGCGAAAAATGGATAAAGAAGTTGTGGTACTTACGTACAATGCAATATCACTCAGCAATGACATCTATGTCATCAGGCCCATAGCAGCATAATGAGTGGATTCAGGTATGATGATTCTAACTGAAATAAGTCACACAGAAAAAGAAACATCATAAGATATCACTAATACACGGAATGTAAACTTGGCTACACAGGAACTGAATTTCAAAACAGAACATGGTCCCAAATTTAGAAAACCAACTTATGCTTGCTTAAGGGGAAAGGTGAGTTGGGGTGCTGCATAAAACCAGAGATTGAAATGAGCACAGATAAAGTTCCTTAAGTCAAATATGTAATAGACAAGAGCTACTCCTTGCTCAACGAAATGGACTCAAAACCCCATATTAAACGCCTAATAATGTACCTGACTAGTAAGTATCTTAAAACCTATGGATTGCTATGTCTCTGAAAGTGAATCAATCGTGAGTACAGGGGCAAAAACGCAGCAGTGATAGGATTGGAGAGTTTTGGTGAGCAAATGAAGACCCTTTGAAGTCATATTGCATGGTACCCATTCCACGGGTCTCAACTCTCCAGGTTTAAGGGATTCTTCCTTCAGCTAAAACATGCATGTGGAACCCAGAGTATGATCAACCGTGTGATCGGGAGACGTGTTGAAATATGTCTCAGTTCTCGTCCCCTGGTACTCGGGTGCAACATTCCAGATGCTTTACTAACACTCTCCCGACTTGGAGAGTCAGTGCCTTTAACCTCCTGTTTGGCCCAGTTTGCAAATTCCGCGGAAGATGAACAGGAATAGGGAGAACCAATGAGAGACTAGCTGGAGGTGTCTGGACGGGAAAATTTAACTCTCATTTCCCACCAGGAAGAGCAATTAAGCAAAGGCTCAGCGTGCCGTGCCGGAACCAGATTAGGGCCTGAAGCAATCCTGCGGTGTTGCGGCCAGCTCACAAGAAAGCGAGTTGAAGAAAGGAGCTCAGGGGCACTGTAATTCACAAACCTGCAGAGTTATAAATGACAGCTATCATCCAAAAATATACTGAAGTAAGGCTGCCAAGAGGACTTGAAAGCCGGGCAGAATTGCAGGAAACCGATTTCAGGAGGTAGACTGGAATTGCATTTAAAGCATAGGAAAAGAGGCAGAAGGTCGACAATGATGCACTTGGCCAAAAAGGGCGTATGCGTTTTTTCCTGAATATATTCAGGAAAAAACGCATACGCCCTTTTTGGCCAACTAAGCAAGCTTGCAAAGGAAATCTGCACTACAATGAAGTCTCACTTCCCCCCCGTCAAAAGGGCCATCTGAAAAAAGTGTAAAATCCAGAAAGGCAGGACAGGCCATGGAGAACTGGGAGCCTTGTTATGCTGATGGGCGGGATGTAACTTGCCAACAGCCACTCGGGAGAAGTGTATGGTGTTTCCTGAAACATCTAAAAAACAAAGCAACAGAGCCTAGGGCACTTCCACTTATGGTCCTATAGCTTAGGGAAATTAAAATCAAAAAGACACAGCCACCCCAAAGTTTGGGATGGCTCTGTTTACAAGAAACTCATTTTCGGTGCAAGTTCAATATCGCATAAAGCGAAAAATGGATAAAGAAGATGTGGTACTTACGTACAATGCAATATCACTCAGCAATGACATCTATGTCATCAGGCCCATAGCAGCATAATGAGTGGATTCAGGTATGATGATTCTAACTGAAATAATTCACACAGAAAAAGAAACATCATAAGATATCACTAATACACGGAATGTAAACTTGGCTACACAGGAACTGGATTACAAAACAGAACAGAGTCTCAAATTTAGAAAACCAACTTATGCTTGCTTAAGGGGAAAGGTGAGTTGGGGTGCTGCATAAAACCAGAGATTGAAATGAGCACAGATAAAGTTCCTTAAGCCAAATATGTAATAGAAAAGAGCTACTCCTTGCTCAACGAAATGGACTCAAAACCCCATATTAAACGCCTAATAATGTACCTGACTAGTAAGTATCTTAAAACCTATGGATTGCTATGTCTCTGAAAGTGAATCAATCGTGAGTACAGGGGCAAAAACGCAGCAGTGATAGGATTGGAGAGTTTTGGTGAGCAAATGAAGACCCTTTGAAGTCATATTGCATGGTACCCATTCCACGGGTCTCAACTCTCCAGGTTTAAGGGATTCTTCCTTCAGCTAAAACATGCATGTGGAACCCAGAGTATGATCAACCGTGTGATCGGGAGACGTGTTGAAATATGTCTCAGTTCTCGTCCCCTGGTACTCGGGTGCAACATTCCAGATGCTTTACTAACACTCTCCCGACTTGGAGAGTCAGTGCCTTTAACCTCCTGTTTGGCCCAGTTTGCAAATTCCGCGGAAGATGAACAGGAATAGGGAGAACCAATGAGAGACTAGCTGGAGGTGTCTGGACGGGAAAATTTAACTCTCATTTCCCACCAGGAAGAGCAATTAAGCAAAGGCTCAGCGTGCCGTGCCGGAACCAGATTAGGGCCTGAAGCAATCCTGCGGTGTTGCGGCCAGCTCACAAGAAAGCGAGTTGAAGAAAGGAGCTCAGGGGCACTGTAATTCACAAACCTGCAGAGTTATAAATGACAGCTATCATCCAAAAATATACTGAAGTAAGGCTGCCAAGAGGACTTGAAAGCCGGGCAGAATTGCAGGAAACCGATTTCAGGAGGTAGACTGGAATTGCATTTAAAGCATAGGAAAAGAGGCAGAAGGTCGACAATGATGCACTTGGCCAAAAAGGGCGTATGCGTTTTTTCCTGAATATATTCAGGAAAAAACGCATACGCCCTTTTTGGCCAACCAAGCAAGCTTGCAAAGGAAATCTGCACTACAATGAAGTCTCACTTCCCCCCCGTCAAAAGGGCCATCTGAAAAAAGTGTAAAATCCAGAAAGGCAGGACAGGCCATGGAGAACTGGGAGCCTTGTTATGCTGATGGGCGGGATGTAACTTGCCAACAGCCACTCGGGAGAAGTGTATGGTGTTTCCTGAAACATCTAAAAAACAAAGCAACAGAGCCTAGGGCACTTCCACTTATGGTCCTATAGCTTAGGGAAATTAAAATCAAAAAGACACAGCCACCCGAAAGTTTGGGATGGCTCTGTTTACAAGAAACTCGTTTACGGTACAAGTTCAATATCGCATAAAGCGAAAAATGGATAAAGAAGTTGTGGTACTTACGTACAATGCAATATCACTCAGCAATGACATCTATGTCATCAGGCCCATAGCAGCATAATGAGTGGATTCAGGTATGATGATTCTAACTGAAATAAGTCACACAGAAAAAGAAACATCATAAGATATCACTAATACACGGAATGTAAACTTGGCTACACAGGAACTGAATTTCAAAACAGAACATGGTCCCAAATTTAGAAAACCAACTTATGCTTGCTTAAGGGGAAAGGTGAGTTGGGGTGCTGCATAAAACCAGAGATTGAAATGAGCACAGATAAAGTTCCTTAAGTCAAATATGTAATAGACAAGAGCTACTCCTTGCTCAACGAAATGGACTCAAAACCCCATATTAAACGCCTAATAATGTACCTGACTAGTAAGTATCTTAAAACCTATGGATTGCTATGTCTCTGAAAGTGAATCAATCGTGAGTACAGGGGCAAAAACGCAGCAGTGATAGGATTGGAGAGTTTTGGTGAGCAAATGAAGACCCTTTGAAGTCATATTGCATGGTACCCATTCCACGGGTCTCAACTCTCCAGGTTTAAGGGATTCTTCCTTCAGCTAAAACATGCATGTGGAACCCAGAGTATGATCAACCGTGTGATCGGGAGACGTGTTGAAATATGTCTCAGTTCTCGTCCCCTGGTACTCGGGTGCAACATTCCAGATGCTTTACTAACACTCTCCCGACTTGGAGAGTCAGTGCCTTTAACCTCCTGTTTGGCCCAGTTTGCAAATTCCGTGGAAGATGAACAGGAATAGGGAGAACCAATGAGAGACTAGCTGGAGGTGTCTGGACGGGAAAATTTAACTCTCATTTCCCACCAGGAAGAGCAATTAAGCAAAGGCTCAGCGTGCCGTGCCGGAACCAGATTAGGGCCTGAAGCAATCCTGCGGTGTTGCGGCCAGCTCACAAGAAAGCGAGTTGAAGAAAGGAGCTCAGGGGCACTGTAATTCACAAACCTGCAGAGTTATAAATGACAGCTATCATCCAAAAATATACTGAAGTAAGGCTGCCAAGAGGACTTGAAAGCCGGGCAGAATTGCAGGAAACCGATTTCAGGAGGTAGACTGGAATTGCATTTAAAGCATAGGAAAAGAGGCAGAAGGTCGACAATGATGCACTTGGCCAAAAAGGGCGTATGCGTTTTTTCCTGAATATATTCAGGAAAAAACGCATACGCCCTTTTTGGCCAACTAAGCAAGCTTGCAAAGGAAATCTGCACTACAATGAAGTCTCACTTCCCCCCCGTCAAAAGGGCCATCTGAAAAAAGT